>NC_088934.1:11912500-12160000 GCF_038396675.1 Hydra vulgaris | reverse complement strand
TACCTCAAAATGACTGGTTATTAAATCACCTAGGAAGAACTATAACAATTCATGATTTAGCCATTATAGTAACCTCTGTATATAATAGCTCATTTACACAAAATAATATTACTGCAGGGTTCAAAAAGTGTGGTATTTTTCCGTTTTCAAGAATTGCTTTTACAAATGAAGATTTTGATTATTCAGAGGTAACGAACCAAAGCCTTAATTGCATCTCTTATCAATCAAGTTATAATGACATTAATGAAAAAAGCTGCGTTGATTTTAAAATTTCAAATGTTAGTGATCATTCTATTGTAAAAATAGTTGAAGTTACTGAGCCAAATAATGAGTTGCTTAATGCATATAAAAACTCAACTGATGAGCCGTCACAGCCATCTGCACCACTTTTATCTCTTGAAATTATTAGACAATACCCAAAAGCACCTCCTCGAAAAAAAACATCAAGAGGCAGAAAAAAAAGAAGATCAAGAGTTTTAACAGACACACAGGAAAGACCACTAAAAATAGAACTTTTAACTTTCACAAAACAGAAAATATTTAACAAGCGTATCACCCTCAAAAAAAAATTAATTACTGCAACAGTGTCTACCTCTACCTGTGTGCACAATAAAAGTGATTTATATTTGCAAAATAAAATAAGTAGGAAGCAAAATAATGCAGGAAGCATATCATGAGGTTCTGGTACGATATTCAAATTTGATTTTTCCACAATTAAACTTGGTTAAATGTTATGAGTTTTCTCAATTCGAACAAAAGAAAAATTTTATGTTTATCATCCATTTTGTATTTACACTCTTTGTTTTTTTATTAATATCCTTTTATTATTAAGAGTTATATGTGATTAAATAGCATTATTATTTTAGTTTGTTTGAGTATACAAAAAACTCATAAATTAATTGAATTCTTTATAAGAATAATTATGTTGCTCCAAATAATTCTGTTGATTCTGTCATTGGTAATAATTACTACTAAACAAAAAAATTAGGATTTAAGAAAGATTTTTTGTCTTTTCATTATATTTTCAAAACGGCCCCAACATTTACCTAAAATACCTCCTCTTTTGAGGTAGTTTTTGGACAATGGGTAGCTTCGTTTTTAAGAAAAAAAAACGACAATAATATATTTAAACTAGCTCGACTTTGCTTTTCTTTGAAGAAAGAATACCTAAATTACATTTTTCTGCAAAAATTTAAAATTTTGTCAAACAATACAAAATCTGTAATATCTTTTTAAAAAAGTGTCCTAATGTGCCCCCTCTCCCCTTAATATACATACATATAAATATATATATATATATATATATATATATATATATATATATATATATATATATATATATATATATATATATATATATATATATATATATATATAGATATATAAATATATATATAGATATACATATAGATATATATATATATAGATAAACATATATAGATATATATATATGATAAAAAAGCATTGAATTACTATGCATATTATTTTAATTTTTTTAATTAATGATACTATTATTACAGATATATATATAAATACATATATATATATATATATATATATATATATATATATATATATATATATATATATATATATAATATATATATATATATATATATATATATATATATATATATATATATATATATATATATATATATATATATATAGATATGTAAAAGATTTAAAAGGGAAGAAAATTTAAAAATTGCATGAAAAAATGTTTTTGATAAAACAATGAAAGTAATAGAGGCTGCAGGTGTATTTGGGTTATCTAATAGTATGTTTGCCTCCAGAATAAAAACGCATAAAAATATTAGACTATCAAAAAGCAGTTTTATACCAAATATTTTATAAAGCAAATATTTACTAATGCAGAGGAAACTATGTTACAAAATTATATGTTAATATCATCACAAATAATCGGTGGAATAACTTAAATAATATTACAGCAGAATTCAAAAAATGTGGTATTTTATCTTTTTCAAGAAATGCATTTACAGATGAAGATTTCGGCTGTTTAGAGGAAACAAACAGCAGCCTTAATGACATCTCTTTTCAATCTTTCTTTTTTTCTTCTACTTGAAGTTTCACCATTGCTGGAGTACATAATCCAGCAATGGTGAAACTTTAAGAAGAAGAAAAAAGTTAGATAAGTGTTTTTTACTAATTTATATATATATATATATATATATATATATATATATATTATATATATATATATATATATATATATATATATATATCTATATATACATATATATATATATGCGTGTTTATATATATATATATATATATATATATATATACATAAATTGATATATATATATATATATAAATATATATATTTATATATATGTATTTATATATATATATATATATATGTATATATACAAATGTATATATATATATATATAGAGAGAGAGAGAGAGAGAGAGAGAGAGAGAGAGAGAGAGAGAGAGAGAGAGAGAGAGAGTTATAAGTTAAGAAATGTTTTGTTTTAATATCAGTTTGTAAATATAAAGTAAATTTTTTTGACAGAAAAAATTGTATCCTGTTAATACAAAACTATTAAACAATTTTTTTTTGTTTTATAGTGTTTGTAAAATAGGCCCCCATATACAAATACGTCAAATACTCCCTTTGCGCGTTGGCAAGGCCTGCAGTATAGATCGCCATGAAAAGTTTATATTATAAATACCGTTATTTATTTATAAAAAAATTTAAACGCACTTAGCACTTTTTAATATCAATAAATTACTAGTACTTAGTTACTTGGTTAATTAAAATTTTTTGGTTCATAAAACACAGTTAAGTGCATTAGTAATTTTTCTCCGAAAGCGACTGTTTTGCAAGTTGCTGTTGCGAAAGTATTCATTTCGACATAAACTTTTATTTTTATCATAGTTTCAAAAAGTATTTTTTTTTATTGTAAAAATTTTGTAATTCGGGAAATAACATTTAATTACAAAATTTTAGTACATAAGGATGTTTAACTTTAACTTTTTTTTGTCCATTTTGCGTAAAAATTTTCATAACGGACTTCGAAACGTCGCATAGTGCCTCAAAGAGTTCGGAAAACGGCCAAAACTAATTATCTATCAAAAATTATCTATCAAACTATCAAAAAACAATATAATATACATGTTCTAGGGTGTTTCTGGGTCATGGAATTCATTTTTGATTTAAAAATTATCGATTGGTATGCTACTTGCTGCGTGATACATATTTGGATAGGATGTGTCAATTTTTTTTTTAATTTTAAAAAGGGTAGGAAGTTAATTTTAATGAAGAATTTTATAAGGTTTCCGAAACTGCAAAAAAAATTAATGATGTCTTTGGGGTCCGCCTTGATTTTGACCTAAACATGACAAAAGCATAACTAACTTAGAGGGAAAAATTATAAATAAAAAAATGTTTTTTGTAAAATTTTTAATAAATTAACTGTTTATTATATTGAATTTTAAGAAAACTTCATGTTAAGTTAAAAAACAAAAACAAATGACTGCAAAAATTAAGTTTTTTCAAAAGTTATTTTCAGAAAAATCAGAACTTTTTCTTATTTAGACAGGTAATTTTTCACTTGGTATTTAACGGTTTTACACGTGTTTAAAATAAAGGGAGTTCAGTTTTACGAAGAATTTTACGAGGATTTCTAATCCAAAAATGTCTTGCTTTGAGTATCCGTCTTTTTATGAAGAAAAGTTTACCAAATTACGATTAACAAAGAGAAACAATATTAATTTTTGAAAATCTTTTTTTGATTAAGTTTTCTACGTCGTCAATATTTAGTATGCTGAATTTTTAAAAAACTTAGTTAAAAAAAATTATCACACCAAATATCAATTAAAGGGATTAGAGGTGAAAAAATTCTTTTAAAATATCAAAATAAGGTGATCTTAAGAAAAAATTAATAATAGAAAAGCTTTTCTTACTTCACCGAACACAAACTTATTTTCAAAATGAACAAGACGTTAGTTTTCAGGCAAAAAAATATACATATTTATCAATTAATTTGAAAAAGCAAAACAAGAACTTCAGCCGTTAGTTGTTCGCCATTGCCTGACTCGTACTTCTTTAAACTCGTAGAAGATTCTGTAGGGTTCAACCTAATGAGAAGGTGGTTTTTAGTTCTTGTGTTTTTTAATTGGTCAATCTGTCTGCTTTTCTCTATGCTATCTTTCTAAGTCAATTACTTCCTACTTTCCCTTTTCTTCATACTCAGTTACTCTGATCCGTGAAAGCGGTACCGATGATATATATAGAGTTGAACCTGTCTTTTAACGATCTTGGTATTCGGTCTCCGTATTAGCTTTATTTAGAGGAAAGTAACCACAAACGAAACATAATTCATATAAACATATAATTTAGATCTTTAAGGATATTATTATATAACAGAAGCAACATCCTGCATATAAAAATTTATAGACAACAAACAATTTTGTTTACTTTATTTCTGTTTACTTTATATTTCTAGCTCAATACTTATAGGAATAAGGATAAGGAATGTAAATTTTTTTATATGAAGACAAATAATTCTGATTAACTTGCCCCAACAGAAACAAGTCAAATTTAGATGTCTAAAAATTAGAACGTGTTTGATCTTGATTAAAAATAAATGAAAAATTTAGCCTTAAAAACATGAAGATCCATGGCTCACTTTTTAACATAACTTGATAAGGTTCAAATATGTGCAGCTAAAATTATGCATATATTCAACTTTTTACACTATTAGTGTAGTGTTGATACAAAAATTAAGGTGGTACTTGATAGAACATTTTTTTTGATTAGTTTTTGTTAATATAATTCTTTTAACTCTTTTAAATTCACTAAAAAAAATTAGTTTTTTGTTTTAAAACTATTTATTGTGAGGATGTTTGTGTTTTTAAAGTATTTTCCATATTTTAAGAGATAAAATAACATGATTAAGCAACTTTGCACTTATTTAGGGTTTTAGTTTAGGTTGCATTTAGTTTGGTTTTTAATTGCTCTAAAAATTTATGTTAAAAACGTGTCATATAATTCGCAAAACTCGCTTCTAATGTAAAAACTATTTTTGTTGCTTAAAATAGAGTTAAATAAGTGCAAAATGCTTAATTCGTAAAATAAATTTTTTATCAAAACAATAACCCTTATATTTTAAGAGATACGTTTCAAAAATTTTTTAACTTAAAAAATTACTTGCAAAATAAACATCAAAGGTTTTAATTCTTTTCTATATTTCAGTACAAAGAAAGTTAATTTCTCGTTTTCAATATCCTTTTGAAAAAAAAATAATAATTCCTCCGGAACTTTACAAAACCTTTCGATTAAAAACTCTAATATAAGCGCTACTCCTTTTTTTTTGTCCAGTTATAAGCTTCTTTCACCGTCAGGGCAGTTTTTTTATTCTGAATATAAATTAAATGAACTTGTCAAAGATTGATGGCATTGAGATGGAGACATGAGCTTCCTCTGCTGGGTTGTTGATGAGAAGGTTAAAAAAATAGGAGTTTCTGTTAGTAACGTATAATTAATGTGGATATTCCACGTTCAATGTTTTCTTTTGAGTACTTTTCAAATTTTAACTGTTTTTTTATTAAGCACGTTTAAGATTCTTAACGGTGATGAAAGTATGAAAATTAGCACAAAAGGTAAAAAAAATTTTAGGCCAAACACATGTTTAAAAAAATACTATTGGGGACTTTTGAAGACTACAATTGTTATATCTCTAACAAAATTGATTCATCTATAATCATTTAAAAGTCTCAGCAGCCTTAATTCATAAGACTGTTGAAAGCCTTTTTTTGGGCTTTTTCTGCCAGAAAAGTCAGGCAACAAATTTTATATTGACTTGAGCAATAAACAAACTGATGTTGGTCAAAGCTTTCTTTCACAATAAATATAATATTTTTTGATTTTTAAAAAACAATATTGTGGACGGATAGATGCCCTCCGTCATTCGTCTTGTCCAATGCATAGCTTTAGGCGTTTATAACTGTACTTATTTTGAGCAAATACCAAAAAAGACAAACACAAATATAACACCTTGATCCTCTTATTGGTGGGCGCCTCTAAGCTGCCAAGAGTTATTAGAGGTTTTAAAGATTTTCTAAAGTTTGTTTACAAAACAAAAGTTTTTTTTAATTGAAATTAACGAAAGAAATTTTTGGTTCAAAAAATTCTTTGAAAACTGCTATATAAGCTGTAATCAAACAAAAGTTTGTTTACAAAAAGAAATTTGTTATTTATTGCAATTTTTAAGGTGGTTATCAGTTTTTCTATAACGATGGTCCAGTTTACAAATTAATTTTAAGTAATAAACAGCGTGGCATCAGTTGCATTTCTTCTATAAAACATGATAAGCTTAGTTATTTCAAATATTGTTTCAAAAACTAAACAGTTTTACTTTTTAGAGGTTAATGCTGGAGTGCTACCCGGACTAAATAGTGGTCTAAAATACCCTCATCTAATACTTGTTTTTGTTGAGGAAGATGTCATTATGGCGATTTATTACTAAATCAATCAGGTTAGCAATTCCAAAAGTTAATGCTACGCGATTTGGAGATTAAACTCGTTGTATCCTGCTGTGGGTATCTAAAATATTATCAAGTCTTGGATTGGTAGTTGTTGGAGTGGTACCTGGGAAATTAAAGTCATCGCAAAGAAGCATTTATCTAGATAATGTTTGAAATTCTTCCTGAAGATCAGAGAATTCTAAAAAGAAAACGCTACTCCTAACGATTGGATGGAATTGATATATAGCAACAACTTTGTAAAAATTATTTGCTAAACTTGGTTTAGCTGATGCATTTTCATAGGACAGGCAAGTAGATGATAATGATAAGGGTTTAATATTTAAATTGCATCTGTATATTATTGCAACGCCTCCCTCACGATGGTCATATTGGCATTGTTGAACAGTTTTAAAACCTGTTGGTGCCATATCTTCTTGAATTGCAGCAGAATTGTATGGCTCTTTCCAAGTTTCAGTCAGTATAAAAATATCTAAAAATTGATTTTGTGCTATATCATGAATGATGGCAGATTTTTTATAGCAGATTAAACATTTTAGATACCCAAGTTTAGTGTAGATTGTACAGAAGGTCCTGGAGTGGTATTTTTAATTTTTCTATGTAATTTATGCAGATTTAATTTCGATCTATTTGAGCTCACCTGATTGTACACCCAAGTAGTATTTTTTCCATTGTGTACATTGTACCGTTGTCTCCCATTTGTTTCCTTGGTTTCTTAAAAAGTGTTTTGTATCTAGTTTTTCGAATTTTTTTAAGTTCACTATCAAACAATCTCTCATTTATTTGTTTGTCCATATTGGTTTGATTAGCAACTCAACTAATGATAATGCTGTTTTCAATTCTTTTTTTTTTTGTTATTAAAATCATTAGTTATTTTAGCCATCATAACCACTTCAGTTTCTTTTGGTTTTGTTTTGTTTTTCTGAATAGATGCTGTTTTTGCATATGAGAATATTGTTGTGGGTTTATTTGCTATTGTTGTAGTTAAGGCATATAACTACAATATATATAAATTATAAATATTATACATAATATTTATAATATATATATATATATACTATATATATATATATATATATATATATATATATATATATATATATATATATATATATATATATATATATATATATATATATATATATATATTATAAATTAATAATAAAAATATTTTTTCGAACATATAGACATTATATTTCTATTATTAAGTTTCTTACTACAATATTATTACTATATATGCTATATCAGCTCCTAAAACAATATTTTTTTATTATTTTACGAACTAATGATGCTGATGAACTTAACCCAGTGAAAGTTTTTCAAAATAAATTATTATTTTTGTTTAGAGAATTTGTATTTTTTGATGTTTTTTTATTAATACATCATGCACTCTTATACACAATGTAAACACTTAAATCATATATATTATATTTATGATTTAAGTGTTTACATTGATAAATAATAGATTATTAAACTTTTTGTTTTTTAACTACAGTGAACTCTGAAACCCCGTATAACTTTAACTTCCAGTAACTCGAAGTAATTTGAAGTTCCTCTTGATCCCTCACTAATACTTTCTCATAAAAATTTACTTTAAACTATTCTTAAAATTAATTTTATTTTATATTGCAAGTATTAAATAATGTTAAATATACTATTTGTATAATTTAAGTTTTCTAAATAGTAATAACTGCATTACTCTCTTCTACAATAGTTGGTTGATCAAAATGATAAAATCTGTTCTTGTCAAGCATCTTGGGGAAAGAAAAATTGTTTTTGCTTGTAATAGCAATATTGCAAGTTTTTTAACTAATGGTAAGCATTTTTTTTTAATGCACATTCTTTGTTTACTCAATCTTCAGTTTTTTTAATTAATCTTCAAGTTCTTCACAGTTCATTTTTTTCTTCTTAATATTTAAGACTTTATATCTGCCAAAAATAATGGTTGAATTATTTGATATAAATTTATACTTTTTAAGCTTCTAAGAAGTTTGGTGACAGTAATATAAGTGAGATCATATGGAATGGATGTGAAGTCCATTCTGAAACATTTGTAGCCATTTTAAATGAACAAAATCTGAAAGTCAAAGTTGTGTCTTTAGCAAAAAATAATGAGCTCAACCCTTTTCTCCAAAGTTTAAAGGGGTTTTCTCTTGTAAAATCCTATTTCATTGGATTTTCATTATTCCTCAATTTCCAAGATTTTACCAAGACTCCAATTGTGAAGAAGATGGACTTGAAGATTTAGATGTGTTTTTGTTATCCCAAAATTGAAGTTTATTATCAACTGCTGCACAAGTTGCTGAACCACCAAAGTTAAGAGCTGAACCACCTGCATCTCAAAATGTAATTTTATCTTGTTCTAATTGCAGTTTTCAAACAAGTAAACAATATTTAATGGTATCACATTTTAAATTATATGGTCAGGAAGGTTCAATTGTGAAAACTGATTTTCAAAATTTAAAAGTATAAAAGGTTTTAAACTTCACAATAAAAACTGTTTTGCTCTTTTTGATACTGAAATTGAAGTAATTAATAATAAAATTAATTTTAATGTTGAAAAGCCTGATGGTTTTCAATTTTTGAATAAGAATAGAAAATATCAACTTGCTGCATTAGCTCTTCATTTGCGAGGGAAAATGTTGATACTCTGAAAATGTGGTCAATATTGTTTTTTCAAACTTGCATAATATTTTTAATAATTAATTACAAATCGAAGAGATTTCTACAATTTTTAAACAACTTTCAACGGAATATACTACAACAAGATATTTTCAAACTTCTTTTAAAATGGCACAAATTCAGTAAGTATTCAAAAATAGTTTACATGGATGTTGTATTACATTTAAAGAAATACTTCAGTTTATTTTTACATCAAATGAATATGCTCAATTTCTAGATTATTCTTTAGAAATATTTATCTCATTGTATTTAGATGATTTAGGTGTAACTAATCCAATAGACAAATCTAGAGGAAAACACAAGTTGTGGGTTTTATATTTTCACTTGTTAAACATTCCGAAATGCTGTTTAAGTAAATCTTTCTCAATATTCTCTTTAGCAATAACTGGTTCTAAATCTGTTAAGGGAAAAAGCTTTATAAAACCCCTTCTTCTTGATTTGGTACAATCTTTTAATGAATTATCATTGATTAGTTCCTTAACTTTAACTAATGCTAACTGTAAAAAATTCATTGTAAATTTAAAACACTTTATTAATGATTAATCAACTTGCAAAACAGCTGCTGGTTTTAAAAAGGGATTTAGCAAAAAAGTTGTGAGGGGCTTTAGAGTTTGTTATTCAACTAGGTCAAAAATGTTAGTTAATAATAAACATTCTCAGTGTAAAGTAAGGAACTTATAGGAACACAAGATGAGCGTCAAAGAACTAGATAATCCTAGTCTTCCCCAAGTTAATTGTTTGAAATGGTCAAAACTATATGGCGTTTAATCTAACAGTTTTCTATCTAAAACTAAGGAATTTGATTTGACAAAGCAAGTTCTTTTTAATCCTTTCATTGTTGGAAGGTGTAATATCTTTGCAGTTAGAACTTCACTTGAATCATGAGGCTTCAAAAGGTTTTTTTGCAATAGATAGTTTGAATGACTTTGTAAAATTGTTTCAATACCAAAAAGACAGTGAAAAACCATCTGTAGTAGTTGATTTGGTTTTTAAGGGGAACTTTGGTAATGCTCAAGTTCTTTCTATTTGTTATATCTTACTAATTTTTTTAAGAAACATCACTATTGATTGTCATTTCTCCTGTCTTATTAAGCTGCTGCGTATTCTTCAAATGTGTCTCTCTCTCAGGTTACCACTGAGGCTTACTTCATTTGTTTAGAAGAAGCAATTGCTGGCCATCATATTCTTTTTATGGATTATATGATATCCATATAAGTTTATGCCAAAGCGTTATTTTCTTATTCAATATCCTCAGCAATCCAGACAGTTTGGTCCACTACGATACTATATGTGCATGGCTTTTGAGAGGAAACACCAAGTAATAAAAAATGTTAGGCATTTTAACTTCAAAAATATGTTTTTTAGTGCTATGAAGGTTATGGTTTTAAACACAGTTGCATCTTTTTATAATTCTTTTGGAGAAATTAATGATGGAGTAGTTTTTCAAGAATTAAATCAAGTCACTTTTTAAAAAAATGTTGTGACCTGCCTCCGAATTAATGGTATTAAATATTGTCCTGATTGTTCCTGATCTTTATGGTTTCATGAAGGTTTTCAATTTTCTGCTTATTATGTTATTAAAGAAATACAAGTAAAAGGAGAAAAAACAGTATTTATTACCTCACAAGAAATACTATGTTATCCAAAAAATACAAGTAAAAGGAGAAAAAGCTTTCAGCTGAGAGCTTAGCTTTTCTTTGGCCAGCATTTTATTATAACGAAGGGGATATTTTTTGTTGTACCCCTAGCATTGCCAGTCCTTATCATATAGTTGCATTGAAAGAAAACTAATTTTATAAAAATTTTATGTTATTTGCAATAAATATGATTCCTTTAGCCTGATTTGTTTTATTTATTTTTTCAATTTTAATAGTTGTAAATGTTTTATTTTGTCAATTTTCACCAGATGAAACTAAATGTTTTTTATTCATTTTATGTTTTTAATATTTACATATATAATAAATTTTTAGATTAGGAGAATACCTTTTGATGGTGAAGTTAAACAAACTCTTATTGATTTTTTTTATTATTATTATTATTTATCTCACATAAAACTATTTCGGAGAAGCAAGTTTTCAATGGAAGACATGGTGAAGAGAGCTAATATTTTTCCTATTAGCTTTTTGTTTTTGACATGCGCCTAATCATCGTAATATTAAAAATAGAATATTGTTACGGAAAATATTCTTTGCAAAGTTAACTTCTACTTGCATTTCTTTATATCCTTCGTACAGCCATAAATTGTTAAGAATCACCTATTAATGAAATCACGACTTTGATACCATAATATTTATTTCTATTAAAATTGGTAATATTTTCCTCATTTTTCTGTTGTGAATAGTTCCATCAATAATAGCAGCCAAGCAGTAAATCCAATTTTGTCCGATTCAGTTGTAGATAAAGAACAGCAATTACAAGATGTAAAGTAGATAAAGAACAGCAATTACAAGATGTTGTAATAAGATTTTCTCTGTGTTTATTAATTTTTGGATAAAAATGATTTCTAATTCTAATATCAGAAATTAAAGTCTAATTAAGTAAACTTAGACTCAAAAATTCAGAAGTATTTTAATTAATATTAAGTGTCAGCTCCTATAAAATAAAGCATATGTATAACTTTTTCTTTCACGTAGAATGAATTTAAGAACAAAAAGCCATCGCTTTCAACACTGTCTATTCTAAACAGACAACTTTTTAATAACGAGACTTATAGTGTATTTACAAAAAGAGGTATATATTGATTGATGAGGTACATATTGATTGATGATGTACATATTGATTGATGCTGGAAAAAGCGATTCGTCTGAACCTTATTTTTAAAGACTCGTCTCTTAAGATTCCAAAGATGTTGGTTTCTCTTGATTTGCAAACCCATACTGAAAGTTTAATGCTGCTCCAGAAATAACTTATTTCTAAGAAGACAACTGATAAGTTGTTTAAGAAAGTTGTTTGTGTAAATTTTATTAATTCTTTTATTTAGTGTTAAGCAAGTTCTATAAAATGTAAACTTAACATTGTTTCTAACCCATTTAGTGTATTAATAATAATTTCTTCTTTTGTGTTTGTTATACTTATTTTGTATTTATAATATTTTAGTATGATTCAATACATGAACACTTAAGAGTCCCAAGCTTGTATGGTTCACAAGTTATCTTTAATAAAACGGAACATGGAGTAAGGAGTCGTAGAGGTGTCGAGATGGATGTTCAGCATTTGATCATTACATATGAAATGATGATTGTTTTGATAGCCGCTTACTATTTGCTAGATCTGACATATTCTTCTTGTTTTGGACAGCTTCTAAGATGTTAGTAAGATATTTGGGGCTTCGGGCAATTGGCTTTACTATCAAAAAAATGCATTTTTCTTTTGCAATCTTTTTACAGCTATGTGAAGTATTTTTGAATTGATAGATGTTAATAAGTTATTTTCTTCAATTATTTTTTAAATAATTTTCACGATTATGAAAACTAATTTTATATAAACATCTTAAGAAATTAAACTATATGAATTTGTTTTGTTTTTTAATTTGACTTTTATAAACATGAAAAATGTTCAAAGTTAATTTGTTTGTTTATTTAGCAATTTCTGCTATTAGTTATGTAGAATTACGTGTTTCAAAAAATCTACTTAAAAATAAACATTAATTTTACATAACAGGTAACATAACACATAAATACCAGATATTTAAGGCTTTAAACTGTAAAATAGGCGTTATATAACGGGAGATTTCCTCTCACATAACGGCTAACTGGCGTTATGCAACCGTTATGTTCAAGGCAATTTTGCTATGAAAAAACATAACGTTAAAACCGTTATGTTGTTTTCATACATATTAAGTATTAAACGTTATAGCAATTAACCCTTATGTATGAGGAAAACTCTCGTTATGTTTTTTTAAAATATAAAGGGTCTTTCATTTACTGTGTATTATTAGATTTTCAAACATAAAAACATAACGGTGTTTGCCATTATGTTTTTTTCATACGAATTATACATTGAACATAACGGTGATTACCCGCTATAAAACACGAAATCTAGCGTTTGTTTTTTAAAAATATAACGGGTATATTTTTTTACTGTGTATATTTAGAATACTTCCAAGCATTTTAAGTAAGTATGAGGATCAACAGTATCAAATGCTTTTGATAAATCAATGAATATGCCTCGTTTGCATTGAGAATTTTTACATACTTTAAATAATTTATAGGTGCCACATCTTTTTGTAACATTTTATTACACCAAAAGAGTCAATTATAATATTTACATTATAGAATCAAGTTATTGCTTACTAATATTGACATACTATCAGGTCAAAAAGTTGTATTTTAAAGTTTAAAATATTATTTCAAATTTATTATATGTTAGATTTTAAAGTTTCAAAATTGAACATATTGAGGATATATGTTCATTAAAAGAGTTATAATCTGTATAAGAAATGTTTAGATAAATGTTTAGAAAAAGTTTTTTGAATCGGGAAATTTTCATTGACTAATTTATTTTTCAATTTTAATTGGACTAGACATAAAGGCTATGCTTGTTTTATGTATACTACTAATTTCATTTTTTACTCTCATTATAAAGCTATATTTGCTCTTCATAAGCAAGTCAAAATTAGTAATAAATTCAAAAAAATTTTTTGCATGCAAAAAAAGTTTAAATAGAATTTTTAGCTTGTGTAGCTATTTTACATTTTTATACTTATTTGATTTTGCTCATACATGCATAATACTATACAACTACTTAGTGATATTATTAAATGTTCAACAAACACTATTTGCCAGTGCTCCGTAGCTAATATTTAAGTTCTTTTTGAACCACAAAAACAAAACATAAAAAAGAATTTACTTTTATATTGCGACTTGCAATTTAGTTTAAATTCTTCTTTAAGTTTTCAGCTTTTTATGCGCATTTTATTATCACAAATTTTAGACAAAGTACTAGAGACGGGCTAAAATATATTTTCTTCATCTTTCAAAAAAATGTGCTAAAGAAGGGTAGAATCTCACTCATTTTTATTTTTTACATTGATTACATCGTTAAAAACCCAACCATAATACAATAAAACTTAACTTTTGTTTTTGCTTTTTTGAACATCATAAAATAGATTTAATTTTATTTTTTTAAATATATATTTTAAAATGAAGAAAATTTCATAAATTTACCTCCAAATGTTGTTGAGAAAAAATGACAAATAGTTGCAAAAAAAATCACCCCACGCATCATCATTCAAATGTTACTAAATATAAGACGACATACGTAGATAAATACATATATATATAAATACATACATACATACATACATACATACATACATACATACATACATACATACATACATACATACATACATACATACATACATACATACATACATACATACATACATACATACATACATACATACATACAGACATACATACATACATACATAAATACATACATACATACATACATACATACATACTTACATACATACATACATACATACATACATACATACATACATACATACATACATACATACATACATACATACATACATACATACATACATACATACATACATACATACATACAAACATACATACATACATACATACATACATACATACATACAAACATACACACATACACACATACAAACAGACATACATACATACATACATACATACATACATACATACATACATACATACATACATACATACATACATACATACACACATACATACATACATACATACATACATACATACATACATACATACATACATACATACATACATACATACATACATACATACATACATACATACATACATACATACATACATACATACATACATACATACATACATACATACATACATACATACATACATACATACATACATACATACATACATACATACATACATTCGATTGTGACGGAAAAGTTGGTATAAATAAAGTAGTTAGTTTAAAAAAAAGCTTGATTTATGGGTAATTTCAAATGCAACCCTGAAATCCTTTTTAAACTTCTCAAACTACCAATTTGCTGCAATTCTCAAAAAATTTATTCCAGATTTCCAGGATAAGTAATGAGCTTGAATGCGTTTATCTTTTTCTTTGTGCTTAACAAAAAGTTGCAAATGTAACGTTTTGTTGCAAGCAACTAATACAAACGTACCACCAAGTTCAAACGTACCATTAAAATAGTTTTTATAGCGAATATTGCTTTGTTAATGAATTTTAATGTGAAGTTTTTTTCCAATACCCTTTGAAACCTCCGTTCCAAGACTGCAATTTTGATTGAACACTGGAACTGGTTAAACTAGACGATCAAAAACGGAACATGGCAAATATAAGAGCGATGCCACAGTCTTCCACCAATCAAGCCAACCTTTACTAACCTTATCTGAGTTTCGTTGTTTTTCTATTTAGATAAAGGTCCTATGATCTGAGGAGGGTATTGGCGATATTAACAAATATCGCCAATTAAAAGGTGTATTAATCAAAATGGCTTATCAAAATGTGTGCATTCAAGTTGTAAAAAAACCTGGTAGAGTATTTTCTTTTAAATGTAAATAACGTTTAAAATCCAAATAAAATTACTTCGCCAAAATTATATAGTTGGTTATCAGCTAAATTTCCTGTTCAATAGTTTTAAAATGAATAATTTCACTGTCGTTTGCGAAATAAGCAGTCTTTTTCAAGTATTTATAATTTATTGTTTTTTTTAAGCATATGTGACGCTCATATAATGTAATGCCCGGGGAAAAGTACTTCAATTGCCCCCTCTCTGGCCTGCCCTGTCAAAGACAGATCGAGGGGGGATGAGTTTATGCACTCCCACCGCCACCCCAACCCCCTCCCCCAACTCCCAACCGTGCTAGAAATTAAAAAATAATTTTTGGTTTTAGTATCAACATCCTCCACCCTTTCTCCACCCCTCCCCGCACACAAAAAATGTACTGATCCGTCACTTGACCCTGTATACAGGATCGTATTAAAGGCGAAGCCAGCCAAACCGCAGCCCTAGGCGCCAAACTTAAAAGGACGCAAAATTTCTTAAAAATCAAATAAATAAAAAGTTAAAAAAATATATTTTATGGCGTCAAGTTTATAAAAAAACTAATTAAAATTGCGCCAAGTCACATAAACTTCAGCTTATAAAAGGTCATTTACTGAACAGAAAAGCGCTTTTTCACAATAATATAGTTAATATATTTTTATAAAACTATCTTTTTTTAAGATGAAAATTTCCAACTTTTTAACCGAGCTTCAAATAAACTTTATTCAAAAATATCAGATTTTCCACCAATCTCAGTAGAAAACTTTCAACACAGGGATCCAGCAACATAGTCTAAATTAATGGAAAAAGAAAGATGTTCTTTGATTCAGGATGGGCTAGAGAAAAATTGTGACAATAGAATGCATCGCTTTAGCACAAGTTGGTATGAAAAAATTTATTACGATGGTGATTAAATTTGTTTGCTATTGGTTGCTCTACAGTAGTAAAGGAGTTTCATTATTTTTTTTGCTCTTTGTTATTTCATCAATGAAAACCAATGGTTTCTCAGAAATTACAATAGAATTTTGTGTCTGGAAAAAACTAATCCCAAGAACTCCTGAACATGAAAACAGCAATGAAAACCAAAAATGCTACTCTGATTGAAAAACTCTCAAAAAATAACCTTAAAAAAGGAAAGACTATGGATTCTGATTTGCAGAGAGTTATTAATGGCGAGATGAAAAAGTTAAGAGGCATCTTGAAAGAAATTGTTGATGCACTTTGCTTTGTGCTAAAAATATCGCCCTTTGGGGCCCAACAGAAGGCATTCGTCAACAAAAAAAAGAGTTTTTCTGAGCTTGATTCAATTGCGAAAACAAACTGCTTCAGTATGAAAACATTTCAATTGACATTGCAGCAAAAAAAATTATAGGCTTCCATTCAGAATTTTAGAGATGTTGGAGTGGACAACATCATGATAGATGCTACAGAAACAGCCAAACAGAATAGAATTGAAGGTGGCTTTCAAATAAAAATGGAAGCGCAAAGTAAAAAAGATAGCCCTTTATGAGGCTGAAGACAACTTTTACCTCCTCACAGCAGAAACAGCATAAGCATCTGATTGCAACCTTGTATTTGACAGCATTTTTACCTAAACTAAGTGTCAGTTTTAAGGCTATGTCTGCCGTTTCCACCAATTTTGACTTTCTCTGTGGGCATTCACTCTCTAAAAGTTAAGTGGATGAACTTGATTCAGAGGATGAAAGCTAAAGCCAAAAATTTCTCTTAGATATACAAGACAGTTTAGATTGTTCTCAATTTCAGTCAAAAACGGCATTTTTTAAATATCAAACAGCTGTAATGATAAAAACTTTAAAAAACTTAGCCCAACTGATAATTTGCAGCTCAATTATAAGTATTCTCTGACTTATACTTGTCCTAAAACGGCAATCGCTACTCGTATCTTCCTCACCTTACCAGTCAAAGTTGCTACGTGTGAAAGAAGTTTCAGTAAATTTAGACTCATATAAAACTAAACAAGTTTAACTATGGGCCAAGAACGTTTGTTTAGTCTGGCTATAATTTTAAACAAGCATGAAGTGATCGACATCACTGATTTTTGTTGACATCATTAGTGAATTTGCCTCAAATTAAAAAGAACAAACTCTCTAATTTTTTTTTTTTAATTCATTTATTCAACCAAAAATTGAAAAATTACAAGTTTTTTATAACTTTACAAAGTTAGGTTACGTGTCACTCATATAGTTAAAAACTAGTCATTGGAGTGACACCAAAATAAAATAAACAAACAAACAAAAAATAACCAACAGCAATGATAATAAATAAAAGCATGCGTAAATTGAATTAATTTAAAATAATTATAACGATAAAGTTATAATAAATTAAACAATAAGACAAAAAATATGAAAACACTCAATTAATAACTACAGCAAACAAAAATAAAAATAATTTGCAAAACTAATAAAACAAACTTTACGCAAACGAAAGAGCAAACACAAAAACTACAAACGGAAATGCAAACACAAAAACTTCTACAAAATAAAATAAAATAAAATGATATTTTTCTTTTGTTACTTTTGGCGAAAAAAAAGGGTGTACAAAAATTGGTAGCGTTTTATTTCTACGTATTAGTTAGTTCTTGTTATTTTTGTTTCGAACATTTTTCGCCTTTTTTTACTTTTACAGTTACGGACTTAATTTAAGACTCAGTGACAAAATCAAAATTTTAATGATGAAAGTGTGAAAATAGCATAATAAGTAGGATGCATGCATAAATATCTTGATGAATAAATTTGTTTCATGGAATTAAATATATCTGATGATATAATATGCAAAAATAGCATCTGACGGATTTGGAATTGCAGTAAAAATGTTAATTATGTATAAATAAGGAAACGATTATTGTTGTCAATTATTTTTAAGAAGTTGTGAATTTGTGTAGCTGGCTAATTTTTTAACTTGTTTTATTTCAGTCATTTTAAAACACCATAATGGTAAAGAAGAAAACATTAAATTAATCGATTATATCTCAAGTTATTTTATTATTTGAGGAAAATTATAACACTAGGGACATTGCATCAAGGTTGGGAATATCACAATCTTCAGCATCGCGTGTTGTAAGGCAGTTTAGTTCTTCTGGTTCAATTAAACCTAAACATCATCCTGGTAGAGCAAGGCTTATTTCAGCGCAGAAAGAACGTTTAATTCGACGAAAAGTAATGAAAACACCAACTATTACATCTTCAGCTATCAAAAGGAATTTAAATTTGAATGTTTCCGTCATATTCGACGTATTTTATGCAACAGACTTTCTATGCGGGTGTCAAGGCCTTTAAAAAAGCCTTTTCTTTATGATATCCAACGGAAGAAGAGAATATTGTTTTGTAAGAAGTACTCTCATTAGACATCAGAAGATAGGGCAAAGGTCTTGTTTAGTGACGAGAATAATTTTTATTTGATGGCAAGCTATAAACAATGGGTTCAACGCCCTAAACATTCATCAGCAACTGACACAAGGTTTACAGTTCCAACTGTTAAGCACCCTGCTCATGTGATGGTGTGGGGGTGCTTCTCAGAACATGGCCGTGGTTCCATTCGATTTATAAATCAAGGAGAAACTTTAAATTCAACAGCGTATATTAATATTTTGAATGACAGTTTGGAACGATTCATGGCGATTCACAATTGCACCGTGTTCCAGCAGGACTCAGCCCCCTGCCACGTCTCAAAGCAAACTAAAAACTGGTTTATATCAAAAAGAATTGAATTATTGGACTGGCTTTCAAATTCGCCAGATCTAAACCTGATCAAAAACCTATGGGTTTTAATTAAACGCCGAGTTGCCGAAGAAAAGCCTTCCTCCATCCCGGATTTAATTGAAAAAAATAAAGTTATCTGTGCTCATTTTCAGCTGACATCTGCAAAAATTTGGTGGATTCAATGCCGCAGCGCATTAAAGAAGTACTAAAACCGAAAGGAAATTCATGCAAGTATTAGCAGGCTGTAGTACAGTGGTGGCTCAAAAAATTAGAGCCACCCAACATTTTTACAAATTTTCATATTCTGAAGCTGATTTTCCCTATATTTTGTAATGAGTTAAATTTACAACTATTTATTTTAGGAATATAGGATATAAATAATAGTAAATCACAAAAATGTTAACAATCTGGACTGGTCTTTAAAGCTTTATGCCGACGACATCAACTTATACAGTTCATTTTGCAATACGGATCATAGCCATCACCTAGTTAATACTCTTGAAAACGTAATATTTTAATCAGAACATGGCAACTACCCATTTCTTCCAGTAAGTGTTTTGTTCATAGGATCGCGCGTGCTCCATCGAGAAAATGCATTAACTTTATCTATAAGTTAGGAGATCATATTTTAGCTTGGTCTTCTATTCCAAAAGATCTCGGTTAATGAAAAAAATGACTCTTGATTCTCAACTGAACTATAAAAAGCATATTTCAAACGTTGTACATGCAGCTAATACTAGAGCATACCCTATTTTAAAATGTTTTAAGTCCCGCGTTCCTAGTATTTTAGTAAGAGACTTTAATACATATATAAGGCCTCTATTAGAATATTGCTCCCCAGTTTGGTCGCCATTTCATACTGAACTGATAAAGGTAGTTGAGAACGTGCAAAAACGTTTCATAAAGAAAATCCTGCACTTAAGCAATTTGACCTACTATAACCGACTTCAGTTGCTTGATTTGGAGTCGCTTGAAATAAGGTGAGTAAAACATAATTTATCAACTTGCTTTAAAATTCTGCACAACTTGGTCTTAATTGATAAATCTATGTTCTTTTTGACAACAAAAACAACACGCGAGGACATAAATACAAAATGCGAAAACAACAATGTCGACTAGATATTCGCAAATATAGTTTCTCTTACCGAATTGTTAATATCGGGAATCAGTTGCCTTTTGATGTTTTTAATGCCGATAATATCAATATCTAAAATTAACTCAATCAATTTTGAAAAGTTATGTCGGCGTTGACTGCATATCTCATTTGTTATTTGTATATAAATTATTTATTCAATGTTGTACGCTGTTACATAATTTAATTTGGGGCACGTTGTTAATGACCATCAACATGGACCTGCGTGTCATTTAGAACATGTATTATTAGGAAATCGTCGACTATTTGAATATTTTCGTCGACTGTTGTAATTTTTTTAAAGACTAATCGTTATTTTCCACGTATTTTGACGTTTTCGGAATGTGTTATTTGGATCCACTTGATAACTTGATATATTAAAGAAAGGTAATAAAAGTTGATTTAAATCAATATTTACCCTCAAAGTTTTGTTACGCTTGAAATAGTAAAACTTAAAACGTTGAAAAGTTCTCTTAAACTAATTTTAAAATATATTTTACTGCTGACTTTTATTTATACAAATAATTCCTTTTTACAACTTAATTTCTAATTAAGTTTTATTACAGGATTGTTAACGCAACATTTTACGCAAGAAAATTACAAGTTTTTTCTTTAATTTTTGGTGCAAAAATTTAATGAGATAATTTAACAAAATATTTCATAAAAAGTCAATGTATTGAAAATATTAAAACACGTATATCTTTGGAACTAAATTAACTACAGAAATGGTTGAAACCATTTTGAAATAAAAATATCTTATGAAATTTAATGCAATTTTAAATTTAAAAAAATTGCATTCGCTATAAAAATTGACTAAACTCTATATGTATATATATATATATATATATATATATATATATATATATATATATATATATATACATATATATGTATATATACATATATATATATATATATATATATATATATATATATATATATATATATATATATATATATATATATATATATATATATATATATATATATATATATATATATATGTATATATATATTAGGGATGAGAACTTTTTTTTTCAAGTAACTATAACTCACGAAAATAAAAAAATAAAATATATAAATGCATTAAAACCGTTTGCGCAAATCCATTTTAAAGTATTGTTAAAAGTTTGAAAATTTGCTTAAATAACTCATATTGTTTAACTATTATATATTTTATATGTTTAAATATAAACTATACTTTAAATGTATAAGATATAAGAGAATAATTTAATTGGACAAGTTGATTACCCTTCCAATATTTAATAGGCAAGAAATTGTATATGTGGAAATTTGAAATGTAAAACAAAGCAGATATTAGAATAATATCATTTCCTTTTAGAATTTTTGGGTAATATTCCTAGATTAAGTGATGTTATTAAAAAGATCTCAATTGACGTTTGTCAATTTAATTTACTCCATTTATTTTACCATAAAATATGAAAATTTACAATAATATTTTATAAACTCACATAAATAAGGTTAGGTGTCACTCATATAGTTAAAAACTAGTTAATGGAGTGACATCTAAATAAAAAAGCCAAACAAACAAAAAATTCATGAATAAAACATAGAAAGAATTTAAAATAAAATAAAGAGGAAGAAAAAAAGAAAAAAAAGGAAAGAAAGAAAGGAAAATAAGGCACTAATAAATAAAGATAATAATATTAATTGCAATAATAATATAATAAAAATAATAATAATAATATTAATAATAATGTGAGTATAAGTACATTACAAATAGTAACTATATATAAATAAACTATAACTAATGATAAAAACTATGGTAAAAATAATTATAGTAAAGTTTATAACTGTGACAGAAATTATTAAAATGAACATAGCAATTGCAAAAATTAGAACAACAACCATAAAACTATTACTACAATTGAATCACTATCACTATCATTGTAAATAATATGAATAAGATTTTTAAAGCAAAGATAAATTAATGATAAGAGTAATATTAGAAGAGTTAAAAAAGACAATATAAAATAAAAGTTATAATAGTTTTATAAATACAGTAATATAAAAAAAGCAATAGTAATAAAAGATAAAAATAATATTCATCAAATATATACTCAAATAAAAATTTCTTAATTTGGTTTCGATTGAGAAGAAGAATGTTGGTAATATTATGGAATATAATTATGGAATAAAATGACTATACCATGTTTTACGGAGAAGTCTGTGCGAGAAAAGTCTGCTATTCAAAATTAAAAATTTGTCATTAAATTTACTCAAAGTAAAAATAAGATGACAAGTATTATAAATAACTGGGATAAATTACTTGACTTATTGCCTAAAAATGCTAAACTTAAAAATATGGAAGACAAACTCTTTTATAAACTTCAGAAATATTCCTATGGGTGCAAAAATCTCCGGTAAAATGGTAGCTAAGATATCTAAAAATAAAGGGTATCAAATAAGTTTCATGGCACAGATTGCAGAAGCTATACTCAATGAAGTTGGTGAGACATTTATTTGCAGGTCCGCAGTCTAAGTAGCATCTACAATACTAGTGCATGAATTAACCTTGATTCGGTTTTATATCAACTCTTCTGAGGAAATGATGTGCTTCCGTTTTAATGGTAAGAGCATAGACAAACAACATTATTATAGCATTTGCATTTCAAGCAAGTCTAAATCTTTGGTTAAATATTTGAAAAAATTTGGAGCAGAATTAGCTCGCAAAAGAAATTTTATTGATATAACGAAGTTAAAGTGCCATCAACTCGTAATTGACTTAAGAGTTTGGAAAGACACTATGATATTTGGAATTATTATCCATTAGACATTGCTTACAAAAATGAAATATGTGAAAGGTTGCTTGCAAAAGTGAAAGTATTATTCAAAAAAACGCCATCAACTTAGAGGCCACGTTTCTGAGACACTGTTATAATCTTTGATCTGCCTATACGTGTTATTGTAATAAAATAGTTCAGCGTTTGAACTATATTTATTTCTATGATGCAATTTTCAAAGACTTTTTCAATATATATATATACAAGCTTGAGTTACCCGGCGTTTACCGGGCCAATATTTAAACTGGCTTACCTGATATCTTTACACAAAAATGGGCCCAAAAATGGGCCCAAAAAAATGGTCCCCCCTGACCCCGGGGTCAGGGGGCCCATTTTTGGGCCCCCTTGACCCCGGGGGTCGGGGTACGGGGTCAAAACCCAGCTAAGAACCTTCTCCCCCTCGAGGACTACCCTCATGCCAAATTTTATCGAGATCGGTCCGGCGGTTTGGATTTCTATAGAGAACAAACAAACAAACACACACACATTGCCCTTTATATATATTAAGATATATATATATATATATATATATATATATATATATATATATATATATATATATATATATATATATATATATATATATATATATATATATATATATATATATATATATATATATATATATATATATATATATACAGGGCTGGCAAAAGGGACAGATGGAGGGGCAGATAGTAGGGCGCCAAGATAGTAGGGGCGCCATAAAAAAACCATAATGAGATTTTTTTTACAAAAAAGTAAAAAAAATTAAAAAAAGTAAAAAAAATATTAAAGTAGACACTAAATCGTATTCAAATGAAACATTATAAGATGAATCTTATAAATGCTTTTATAATTATATTTAAAAAAATTAATAATAATTTTAAATAGCAAAATTAAAAAACAAAAAAACTAAATTAATTAACATTATTGACTTTGCCAAAGCATTCATGTTTGTTGTGTGTCATTCATACAATGACACACAACAGCTTCTTTATTAAATTTCATAAATTGATAATGTTAAATAATGTTAATTAATTCAGTTTTTTTTTTTAATTTTGGTATTGAAAGTAAACCAAATTATACGCCAATAATGGCAAGATCATATGAGTCATAAATGTTAATGAATTTTCTTCTAACGATAAAAAACTGACACCGACAGCGCTGTAAATTGGTCGCACAACTGCCTTATGAATTTCAGGTCGAAAAGTGCTATGTAATGCAAGTTGGTAGTCACAAAAACTATTTAATAATACCATGTTTGACTGTAACAGACGCAATCTAGTTTCAACATGCATTGAGCGTGACCTTTGAATACTAAAATCTAACAAGGCTTATATATTCTCAAAGAACGCAGTGACCTTTTACTACAATACAAAATTGCTTATCATTTAAAATTAAAATACAGAATTTCAAAACTGTTTCTTTAAGGTTCTCATTTTTTTGGTTGAAAGATCAAGAACCAGTAAAAAATTAGCGTGTGAAATAGAAGACAACTTTACGGGATATATTTCGCATGTTAATAGTTTAAAGAAGCCTTCATTTTTTACTTGTGGATACACTTTAGGGTCTCTCAACCAATGATACTCAAAGGCTCTTTAGCTTATTTTCCAATCTATATGTATTCTAATCCTAATTTAGCTGTAAGACAGTCATTAACTTATATTATTGATTATGCTTTTAATTTAAAACTATGCATGTTATAGGGGCATTTACTTGCTGCTATGCCCTGGGTGTCATGATAGCTCTCAGCGGCCCCATGTATATATATATATATATATATATATATATATATATATATATATATATATATATATATATATATATATATATATATATATATATATATATATATATATATATATATATATATATATATATATATATATATATATATATATATATATACTTTTTTTAACCAAAATTAAACCAAAACTCAAATTAGTTCTTTAAGTTAAATGAAAATTGCTGCGCAAAAGAACAAATGATCTCCTATTTCTATTTTTTTAAATAAGTTTTGCGTTGCGTAATTTATGGACGGTCGCTAAAAAGTTGCGAAATACGGTTGAGCGGCGTCTGATGTCTCTATGGAGATTAAATAGACTTTTATGACAACATTTTAAAACTAACTTTTTTCGTTTAACTGACTTTTTTTGAACTTTTGCTAAAAAATGACTAAAATGATTTTTATTCACATGAAATATTGAAAAAGTTCACGCACAAACAAATTCGAAATGTTGTATCGACCATTTTAGTGTAATATATATTTTTTTCAACAATATTTGTATGTAATATAAGTCATTAAACCAACTTGTAAAATAATTTAATTACAACATATTATTATGGAGACAGGCTCGTACTGCGGAGGAGTCGTTGGGTGCAATCGACTCTTTTTGTACCAAGTGGTTTTTTTCACACAAATTATGTTATAGAAATCAAGTGAAATATTTATTTTTTACTCTTAGCTTCCCACTACTCTAAACGAACCCACTAAAAAAGTTCACGGTATTGCCCTGAGAGAATTGTTTGGAATTTTACAAAGTATTGAAAAAAGTTGTGCGTTCGAGAAGTTTCTTTAGAGTTATAAAATTTTCTTTAGCTGTTTTGCAGTGAGATATAACTTGAAATTCAAGTGAGGTGTTCAAAGCGGATAGTTAAGTTTAAATAAATTGGCCTAATTTTGTATCAACATTATTATTGGATAATTAAAAGAGATCTTGTATTATTTTGTGAGCTACATTGATATTTGTGATTTATATACAAACATATAACTGTGCATATAATATTTTATTAGTTTTTTATATTTTCTATAATTTTGAATTGCTTGTTCTTGAATTAAACATATGAAAATTTGATAACAGTTTCTTTATTTTGTAACGTGTTAGACATTTACATTTAGGCCTTTTCTATTTCAGTTGCTGAGTAGAATATATCATGTCGTTTAAAATGAGCTCTAACACCGAGAATAACGACGAAACTTGGACAAAGAACTAAATCCAGTTTTAAGCACCATCAAGAAAATGCAAAGTGGAAATTTACAAAACATCCTTGAGTGAAAGGAGTTGTATGCTCCATAAAAACCAAGTCATTGGACGTTTAAAATTTCTTGAACCCGTTACCAAAGATCGGAGAGAGAGAATCGGTGTAATTATTATTGAACTTTCAATGTTTTGCTCCTATGAAGCAAAACATTGAAAGTTCTGTGGTCCTCAACAATGAAGCAAAAGAAATTAAGTTGACTGCGCTAAAATTAAAAAATGGAAAAATTCAAACAATAGCAGAAGGACTTCGACTTCACGATGCGTTAAAGGAATTCAACCTGTGCGGATCAATTGTGATAATTGTTGCTAATACAACAAGTGTGAATACTGGCAAGAAGACAAGCGTTGTTGTTCGGATGCACCAAGTTCTCTAAGAGAAAGGTTACCACAAACCTAAGGTCATCAATTGTCAACATCGTGTGCTGAATCGCATTTTTAGATTTGTCATAGACGATGAGCTCAATAAGTTCATTAAATCATCAAACATTGAGTACTTTTTTGTAAAGGATTTGTGAGCAATTATGATAAATTTAAATTACCCTCCAGCAACGGTAAAAATGAGATTTAGAAAACAGGCGGCTGGAGAGACGACATGAAGACGACAGTGAGATGGTTTCTTCACCATCTCACTCGTGTCTTCACTCACTCGTGTCCGTCAAAGCACTGAGATGAATAAGACACCTTTCGTAAAGTTTGAACAAATCCCAAACATCAGCAATGCACGCTGGAACTCTCGAGCCATTCTAGCTTCTCTTGCTTTTATTCTGATGCCTGAAGCCCGTAACAGGCTGCGTAAAATCTTTTCATTCATTTTCTACTACTCATGGGCAAAACATTTGCTTAGCAGACTATTTTTTCGCGCATAAGATTTTTATGAACTATCTGAAGTACTGAATAACTATCCTAAATGTCTAAGATACTTGCAAAACCACTGGAAGACACAAAAATCTCCTATCGACATTGCCCAAAGCAACCAGTGCTGTGAGCGTGAGATCAAACTTTTATAAGACTTGTATGAATCCTGTTGCAACTAGGACGACCCCTCACTATAAATATTTCTGCCCAGTGGTATTATTGTAATTAATTGACTTCCTTGTGTGTTTGATGACCCTGTAAAATGTATCTCTGTAAAACTGCTTAAAGGGACCTCAAAAGTTAGGCAAAAAAGCTAATAAATAGAAAGTTTTAAATCATTTTGTGCGTGACACATTTTTATCAAATTACCTTGAAAGTAAGATTTTTTCTAATCTTAAATGAAAGCTCGTCAAATTATGATATAGGGAAACGAGGTTGTAAAAGGTTCATCAACGTAATATTTAATCTTTTAATTAAAATTTAAGGAAAAAAGTTTGTTAAACAAAAGTAGCTAATTTCAAAATGCAGACATAAAAGTCTACGTAATCTCCATAAAGATATCAGATGCCGCTCCACCGTATTTTGCAATTTTATTAACGATTTTATATATATACATACATATATATATATGTATATATATATATATATATATATATATATATATATATATATATATATATATATATATATATATATATGTATATGTATATCATTCGCTTAACGCAAAGAAGTACGATTTTTAAAAAAGACTGAACGAATTATAGGTACATGTTTCAATATGCTTAAAATAACTGTTTATGATATTATTCAGCGCATCAATCAACCGATAATGTTAATCCAGAAATATCCTTTAGAAGTCCAAGAATAACCGCCGCAAAAACCAAAAACATGATGCATTCTCAAATCTAACATGATATGTTCACATAAAAAAATACTTAAAAACAAAACTTACAAATAGCTTAAGAGCTATTAGCTATTTTTTTACTGAACAATACTTAAAAGATATTATTTTTAGATTTTAATGCGTTTGCAGTCTGGGTGTTTCTAAATTGATTACGACAAAGATCGTGTTTCATTAAAAAAAGTCTTGACGATAACATCTTGATTTAATAAGCATTCATATAAATTGATTTTGTCTGAGACATTGCGTAAAATGGAAAAAGATTATGTTAGAAATTATTTTCAACACAATATTTTGGGCGTGATCCAACCATAAAAAGTTTCGTACTTTTATAAAACTCGAATATTTTTGTTAATGGATAATGTTTAAAGAATTAGGACTTACAATTAGAAAGTCACCCAAATATATTATTAGTTTCTAGTGAAATTTTTTTTGAATGGGTTTTTCGACAAAGACACACAACGTTGTATAGGGGAAAACGGGGCAAGATGGCAAATGGAACAAGATAACTTTTCATATATAACTATAAAAAATATTAGTTGGTGGAAACGAATCTGTGTTTATATCTTTCATATTAAAACACTCACTGGTTTTTTTTTAAATACTGTAAACGTAATTTTATACGTAAAGTTTATTTTTTGCGCTTAAAAAAGTTGCCTCAGTTTTAAGCAGCCGTGGCGCAGTGGTAGCGCACTTGCCTCAGAAACAAAGGATCCGTGGTTCAGTGCCACCTCTAGGCAAGTTGTGCGACATTAATTTGGAAGGAGGCGTGAACTTCCAATTAAATACTTATCTACGGTGCTCTGCGATAAGACCGTAAGGACTTCTAGGGGTACCTAAAAAAAATTAAAAAAAAAAAGTTTTGGTTATTGCTAATGAATGGTATTCTTTGAAGGTAACTTTTTAGAGACACTTGTTAATTTTGTGTTACTTTGGTTAGAGTAATTGGTAATTTAAAAAAAAAAATTATTTGAAGACAGTAAATGCATAACAAGTCATCTTGCCCTGGTCACATGACGAGGTAATAAATATATGAATTTTATACTTTAATGTTTATTATAAAGTTTTTTTATTTACAAACAAATTACATGCAGACAATGAAACATTAAAAAACATACAAAGTATTTTTGCTTCATAACTAATAGTTTCTAACTCTGGATTTTCAAAACGTTTGCCATCTTGCCC
The DNA here is from genome assembly GCF_038396675.1 of Hydra vulgaris. Lineage (NCBI taxonomy): Eukaryota > Metazoa > Cnidaria > Hydrozoa > Anthoathecata > Hydridae > Hydra > Hydra vulgaris. Next base: position 12,130,628 of record NC_088934.1, on the reverse strand, counting down.
CATCCTCCCCTATTCATTGGGTAATATCCGGTTTTTTACAACAAATCTAAAAAACAACATATAAAAATAATTTGAAAGTTTAACAAGCAACAATATTGCATTGAGAATTAATATCTGAAAACTTCTTGCTCGTTCCTAGCTATAAAGATTTAAGACTTGGTATCTGCATTGCTTATAAGATCTTTTCACGAGATATATTTACGTTTCAAAGACTAACGTTTTGAAATTTAACATACTTTAGGGGTCATCCATAAAGTACGTACGCTTTTTTTTGTACACCCCCCCCCCCTCCCCCTTCATCTCCCGCATTTTGCAATACACTTTTTTGAGTACCCTTCGCCTCCCTAAAAGTACCTACACTTTTAACCTATTTATCTAACATTTTATGATATATTTTTTAGTTTAGTGTTTCCTTTCTTTTATAATTGGCTCACTGCCCTCCTATCTTATATACGCTATTTGCAGACCCCCTCTTCCCCTCTCAATCGCTCATTTAAAGTAGTATTTTCATTTTTTAATGACAGATAGATATCTTATAAGAAATTATTTTGCAAATATTGTTATTATAAAGTATATGTAATATATATTATATGCCATATACTGTATATTGCATATGACATTTTTATACTTAAATAATTTAAAATTAAACTAATTATAACGCCTACTAAGTTTGTTAAATATTGAATTAAGTAATATTAATAATAAAAATTAGTGTAATTTTTCTGAAATGTCTCAGTAAAGTTCTTTTAAAAAAAGACTTTTTCAGAGACAATTTCAGAGAAAGTTCTAATTTTAAAGTTCTTATGTCTCTTAGTTTGTTTTTTTTTGGTAAAACCCATACGAAGACATGTAGATTTGCGTAAAAATCTACCTAGTAATGAATTACACGAGCAACATTCTTAAAGTTTTTCTAAGATTGAAAAAGATATTTTTTTCAGTAAAATGATCTTGATGAAACAGTATTTACAAAAACTTTGGTGTATTGTAAAGTTCATAATTTCATATCTTGTACCTGTATTATCGGGAAGTCAAATCATTAGCTTACCAGTTAAAAACCCAAACCATTGTGATAACTTAGGAAATAATTATTAAACTACTCTAAAAACTTTTTAAAAAACAAAAAACTGCGTTACTTTATTTTTTAAAAAATAAATCAGCTTTAGGCAATGTAACCTTTTTTATCACAACTTAAATTACCTCGAGATCAACGCTATTTCATAGCCGATATCCAGCAACTATTTCCTTAATATATATTAAATTTTTTAAATGTTATAAGAAGCTATAAATAAAATTAAAATTAAAGATAAAAACCGTACTTTTAGAGAGACAATTTTAACCTATAAAAATGTTCAAAATTGAAAATGATCCTAATGAAACCTCACTAAGTAACATTATATTCGTTAATAAGAAAACGCTCATTACACGAAGTAATGCTTACTTTAGTACACCTCGGTTTAAATTGCAATTGTACGGAAAACATTCACTTTGCTAGAAGTGGAACAATTTCTTGAAGCTTGATCCCAAGAAATATTTCTTCCACAACCAACATTATAAGTTTTAAAAAAAAAAATTTGAATGTATAAAGCAATCAAATGCCAACACAAAATATATCATAAATAATAAAAAGACAAAAAAATTAAAATAGCTATTATAATTTGAGCAAATTTACATGTGGTAACCATAGTCACCATCATCGGTTTATGTGGTAACCATAGTGGTACCACATGTGGAACCATAGTCACCATCATCGGTTTATATAGTTCAGTATTTTACTGTGACAGTTTATTTAATATATTTGTAAAATCTACCGATGTTAAATAAAGTTAAATAGATTAATAATAGAGAACAACTGGCAGAAATAAACTTCTTATAACTATTTTTTATTATTATTTTCTTTATTGTAACCTTGTAAATATTATTACAATACAATTCGATTAATATCCTTAGCAATAACAGTGGCAATTATAATTATAAATCATTAATTTACAATAAAAAAATTTCATCATCTCATCATCTTATATGCCAAAATTATCGTTTTGAAATTTGTTAAATTTTTCTTTTTTAGAAACAGTTTTCTTATTTATAATGTGAGTTTCGAATTTGTTGTCAGTATCGCATGCAGTATCAGGGCTGAGTGTTCCTTAGAACTTATATTACTGTTTAAAAAAATATAAATAAGTTAATGTTGGACAATAATAAGGACAAAAAAAATATACAACTGATTTGTGAAACTTAAATTTCACAAATGATAACAAATTAGTTGTACAAACACACAAAAAAATCAATGTACTAAAATCATTTAGTAGAATTAAATTAAAATTCAAAAGTTATGTAACTTGAATAGAACTCTTATCATTTTAGTAAATAAATAATCTATAACTTTAAGTAAATAAATAGTCTATAATAAACAGTAATATCACAAAAATGCAAAACAAAAAACAGAGTGTGACCAAAGGAACAAAACTCTGAGTTTAATCAAATGAACTAAGTTTAAATAAAACATTTTGATAATAATTTTCTAACAAAAGCTTTTTTTACAAAGTTCCATATATATATATAGATATATATATATATATATATATATATATATATATATATATATATATATATATATATATATATATATATATATATATATATATATATATATATATATATATTTATATACGTAAAAAAGCTACGTAAAAGAAGGTGAAAACTGCACTTTCAGAGAATATTAATAATATATATTAATAAGTCCCATGAATAATTATATCATATTTGGTCATTTAATGCGCACACAGTTTAAATCAAATTTATAAAATCCACTATATATATATATATATATATATATATATATATATATATATATATATATATATATATATATATATATATATATATATATATATATATATATATATATATATATATATATAGGGCTTTGTATAAATTTGATTTTAACCTGTGTGCGGATTAAATGACCAAATATGATATAATTATTTATGGGATTTATTATAAGTAATCCTTGGCGCTGAGCTTGTTAAATACAGATCTGCCTTAATTTTATACGTATTGGTTGCTTTTATACTTGAAGCTTCGAAGATTTGGTAGTAATTAAAAATGGTGCAAGAAAACCATTCTAAAAAAGTAGGTGCATATTGGAACATTTTTTTAATATTTTTTATCTACACACATAATGTTTTTAAAACTTTACCATCTTTTTATTAACTTTTTTGTTTAACTAAGTCAGAATTCTTACTATGTTGTTTCTTAATGCATAAATATGCTCCTAAAGGTTTTAACAACTTTGTTTTTAGCTAAAGTTATATTTGGCTATAAAATATTTTAATATATGGTAAATAAATAAATGAAATTGAATAAACAAACACAAGGAACTATAAGCTTACATGTTTTGTAATCTTGTCATTTTGTTATGTTTTGCATTTCAGCAATTTCACATTCTATTTAGCGCATCTTTTATTAGGGCATGTGGAAAATGCGTCATCTTGAGTTTTGAAAATTTATAAATACTGCTTTGTTTATGCCTTTTATTTAATAAAATTTTTTGTCTAACTGTCTATATTTAAGCGGTAGCGGCTCAGTGGATCTTTTTTTGAGCGAGTGGTCTAGAGGTTCCTGTTTGTAGTAATACCACGTGCAACGGTACAAATAATATACGTAATAATTTTGGAATTAATGGAAAAAGGAAGGGTTAAAAAGAAGGGGAAAAAAAGTGCCTATAATTAGGGGCTAACCGGCCTAAATAATTTGTTGCTGTTTTTTTCTTTGGATTTTTTCTTGACAGTGATCTTAAGCTTGACGAAACACGATAAGCTAGGAAATTAGTTTGACAATATTTTTTTTATGTATACTTTTTTTATTTTAGTCAGTTATTTATGATTCGTTTACTTTGATTTCGTACTGCTTGTTACCAGCTATTTACGAACTTTAATCACAAAGAATCAAAAATAATAGCAAATTTAATTTTCAATTTTTTTAGTGTAATAAAAAATATGCTAGTAGCAAACATATTCTTAAACCGCTAAGTTAGCTATCAATAAAAAAAATGAGAAGCAACCTTCACACACCTAACCTAACAATGTTTATTTTATCATAAACATTATAAGTTTTCAAAATTTCACAACATAAAAAAAGAAATAAGTAAGAAATAACAGACATTTGCTTTTTATAATGAAACTTGAGGATTTTTATAGAAAAAATTGAATCTAAACTTCTTCAATTCTGTTACAAAGAAGGTCAATAAAAATGTTATGAAACATTTCTGAAACTTATTCAAGAAGAAACGGCCTCGAAGTTTTGGCAATTCAATTATTTGATCTGATGATATAATTAAACTTTATTTATGTCATTCACTTCATAAGATAAATTACAGGTGTGATGTTTAAAAACAGATTACTTTTCTTTGGCAACGCCTTTTAGAGGCGATTCTACAAATAAAATGAGGGGGCTTAAACCCTTAAAAGTACCGACAGGTTCTTTTTAAGGATTTAATAAAATAAAAACGTCCTCAAATCTCAAATTCACCCAACTGAATTGTGTCAAGTACTTGATTAGCCGACTAAATTTATCAAGAAATCGATTATAGCTTGAAAATCATCATCTTTGGAGGAGGGGGGAGGAAGTGTGGAACAGCCACCGACACCCCCTACCCTAAAATTGCCTCTGACGCTTATCTCTGAAGTATATTCTTGGTCAGCGCTTTTTCATTTTCACTCATCTCTCAAGTATTTAATTTTTTTTTTTTTTACTATTTTATCTTTTTTTAACGATTGTAAATGAAAGCCGATGTGTCATCTTGAAAGAGTTGGTTCGTGTTTGATTTTTTTGTTTGTTTTTTATTATCTTTGTTCCGATCTCTATAGATAAAGATTTTTTATATAAAATCTTTTACTGAAAGCTTTTTTTGTCTATATCTTTTGTCGCCCAGATCTCAAACTTCATATAATCTTCATATAATCATAATACAATCAACGAGTTTCGCAAAAAGTTGGCTTTGCAAATAATAGATATAGTCTTTTTTAACGGCAAAAAAGTAATAACAAACTTGAAAAAAAAGAAAAAAAAACAATTATAAAAAGTAAAGAAATAAGTAAGAATAAAAACCATTCAGCCAAAAATCTTAAAACAGAAAAATTAGTAAAAAAAAAAGTCGAAACTAAATTGAAGGAAAAAAAGTGTATATGAAAAGAGAAAAAAAACTTTACCGCGTTACTTACGGCGGTTTGTTATTTTAATTGTTAAACAACGGTCAAAGGGAAAGAAATATTTATTATTCTGCCTGTCTTCTTTAACTTACAATTTAATTTATCTATGAACTCTCTTTTTGTTTTACTTTTTTTTTTTTCATATATATTATTCTCTGTTTAGAATCGGGATGTTTTTTCGATTACAATTTTTATTTTTATATAACATTTTTTTCACTTCACTTTTTATTTTTATCTTTTCATAAGTTCTTGTATTGTTAACGTTTTTAACACCCAATACCATCCAAAGTATTTTATTTAAACATCATTTATATACTTCTGACATTCGAATTTTTTTTTATCTTAATTTTGTTGCTTGAGATAGAACGACTACGCTTTTTTGCACTAGTCTTTTGTAAAGATTTTGCAATAAATCAAACGAGATTACTTTACAAAACTTGTTTCCCGTTGATAAATTTTTTATTTATTTAAGATATTTAATCTATTTTAAAAAAAAGTAATAATAGTGTTTACTATTATTTGCTTGGAAATTCTTTTATTTGAGAAGTAATAATAATATAATGTAAAATTAAAGAAGGTGAAAAACGAACTTTTTTAAAATAACGGGTACAGAAAACATTAAAGTTAAAATTGAAGACTTTTGAAAAATGTAAATATAAATTAGTTTTTCGTAAGAATCTCTTACGAAAATTGTATTACTTGTTATTTTCTATTTTTTCCTAATTTTTGCAAAGTTTATGTGTTACAAGAACTTACAAAAAAAAGAAGAAACTTAAAAAAAATTAAGTTACCAACATTTACTGTCTGCAAACATTAATTAGGTAACAGTAATTAAAATTAGTTATAATTAAATTAGAATTTTAATTAGAATCAAAATTAATTAAAACAGTAATTAAAATTAAAACAGTAATTAAGTAAATCTCTGGAATCTCTGATTTTAAATTTCAGCTATTTAAATAGAGGTGTACTAGATTTCGAACTAGAAACTCTATTACCATTTATAGACTTCTTTTGAGATGGTCCCCGGAATTGACTTTAAACTGATTATACACTGATCTCATACATTGTCTTATTCTTTATTACAATTTTTTGTCTGCATGAGACTACATCTCATTCTAGTTAATTTAATGAAAAGTTTATGATAAGCACGTTTTATTTGATGTAAATTAGGAGAAGCCAACACTTTTGTACAATCACTGCATTCAGTAAATTTGATTGTTGGCTTTTTTTTCACTTGTCCATAAAAGGTCCAAAGTGAAGTAAATGATATAGGTATTTATTTTTAGAATTTACTTATTCTTTAAATAATTTTTCGGAAATAATGTAGTGTTTTTTTTTTGCAAACTTATGTAAAAAGTGTTTGCAATATTTCGTAAATGATCAGAAGTTTACCGTAACTAATCACAATTCTATAAAAAAAGTCAATTTAAAATAGTAAAATATTAAATGAAAATACTTGGCATGCTAAATTAGCTGACTATACAAACTGATATAAATCACAATAGACAAGTCAATAGATAACTCAAAGTTACGACTAACAAGTCATAATTCATAATAGCGTACCGTTTATGTTCTAATTAAAAAATAAGTTTGTGCAGCGCAATTCAATACTTGACAAACTTCGCTAATAAATAATAGAATTTCTCGATGACGCAAACTATCTTTGTGGGATTGATATTGATACAAGCAAACAATGTAGCGTCACCAAAACAGTACGGTATCAAAAAGTCACAATTCATAATTTAAGTTTAAACACGATTGTGTTTGCAGTGCAAGGTTTTTAGCTAAAATTTACAATTTAGTTCTGATCACTTGAGCACTAGAGGTTCTAGTGCTCAATTGATAACTGATCCAATTGTAAATTTTATTTGTAAAAAAAAATCGAAAAATTTATCGAAACATATCTTATAATAAAATCTGTGAAAAGATGCTTCGCCTGAAGTACTTGTTCACAGAGGTAAACAACTTTTATTATAACATTTTAATAAAAGTGTGCGGTAAATTAAACAAATTTAAATAAATAAAATCAAAACTAACAATAAAATTTTTAAAATAATTTTTTAAATAACATTTCAATATTATTATTAATAATCAATTACAAACTTAATAATGAATAACAAAAGTTTTTTAGAGATTTAGAAAAAGATCGGAATTCTCGAAAGAGTTTAAACTAATTGATTGACAAAGAATACAATCGAATTTTAGTAATACGAAAATTCGATTCGAAAAAAAGTTACTAAAAACACCGAAAGGTTTTTTTCATTTTTTTTTTATTTTGTTGTGAAAAATTACGATCTTACTAACGTTCTTACGATCTTACTTACGTCTAAATTATGTGTCATACTTATTTTAACTTTTGAATCATATGAGAAAAGTTAACACTTCAATTACCAGTTAAAATATATTTAATACAAAGAATCTCTAATACAACCGGCAATTTATGAATTAAATAAGTAAAAAAAAATCTTGGGCTCACCAGTCTCACTCATACGCAAGATCTCTTTCATTACTACAACTAAAGCATAACTATATTGACATATAAAAAATGTAAAATTCTTTTAAAAATAATTTAATTTTTTACAAAAGGACGCGCGTGCAGGGTGCATTAAGTACTTACAGAACATGAGTGAGATTCTTTTTTTTAATGAATTGAAAAAAACTAAATTTAAAACGTTAACAGAACTTACAATTACAAGCTAATTAGCTGGTGATTATTTGTTCTGTAACTGTCTTAAATTTAGTTTAGTTTTCAAAGCACACATTTAATAAGCTTAAAAGAGTGAAAATTAAACATAACTAACAAAAAAATTTATTCAAACTTAATAAGAAATAAGTCAAAGAAACTATGTTCAAGAGTACTTTTGTTGAGTATAATACTCTTTTTATTATACTCAACAAAAAGAAAAAAGAAAAAAAATATTACATATTAAATATTAGGTTGGAGGAAAAAAAATTGAAAATTTATTACCAGTTAGGCGCAAACAATTAATATTATACAATTAATATTATAAGGTGAGGGTTGGTGTAAATGACACATTAAAAACGTTTTCACAACTAAAACTTAGATTAAAAATTTTTTTTTTAATTTTTATATTATCCTAGCAACAATGATTGATGCAATGATTTAAATTTATAACCAACAAATATAAGATAAATAAAATACATAAAATAAATAAAATATATAAAATCAATTTCGATAAAAGTTATACTAATCATACCTTTTTTTGGAGCTAGATCTTTAAAAGCAGTGAAACAAGGTTTTTTAGTAAAACTTGTTCTCTTTTATTTACCTTTTCTTCTTATTCTTCAAGTTAAAGTAAAAGATTTATTTTTTTTATTCTTCAAGTTTTTTTTTCTTATTCTTATTCTTAAAGCAAAAGATCTGTTAAATATCAAATTTAAATTTCATCAAAGGAATTTAAATGTAACAATTTAATAAATTGAATTACAATAAAGTTTTAAACTTAAGGCAAATATATGCAATAAATGTATTCAACAACGCATGAAATAATTTCAATAGATAATTTCAATAAGTTTTTTTAAAAATTAAAATTATAATCATTAGCAAAACAAAGTGAACATCTGGTTTCTCGTTGTGTTCTGTTTCATTCATTAAATTATTTATGCAACGCTCATTCATGTTTACTTTTACAATTTTTAAGAATTAACTGTAAATGATATATGCGAGTGTTGACTATAAACCTTTTTTTTTTGACTGAAGTTATTCATTCAAATTTTCTTAGTTAAAAGTTTTATAAACTTAAATATAAAAATAAGTATGAAGAACCCCATGCAAAGTATTTCAGGGATCTTCCTTTTTTAAATTCAAAAGAATTATCATTAGTAATACTATATATATTACTATAGTAATACTATATATCGTGCCACATAGATCAGACTTATTTAAGGATGTTGGTTGCCGAAGTCAGAAGTAATAACGCACTTAAAGTTGCTTTAAACTGTTTTAGGAATTTACGGATATTCTTTCAGCTCTTATAATTCAAATTAGAAAAAAATTGTTTTGACAGTAGTAAATAAGATGTATATAAACATAAATAAAACTTAGATATAACATAACCTACTTTATAAAAGATAATTTTTTTTTTTTTTTTGTTTACATTTGCGAAAAATAAATAAAGCTTCTGAAAGAAGATGGAAGAAGAATGATCATACCTTTAGAATCTTTACAAAGACTGCATCATTTATTTCATAAAATCTTAAATTTTTTTTTTTTTTTTTTTTGTTTTTTTACAGCGATCATTATTATATATTTAAAAAAAGAAATATTTACATGTCTCCAGTGCATATAGTTTATATATATGTACTCTAAGATGTCCCAAAAACTTTTTTGGGGTTCTAAATACATCCTGGCAATATGCATAAAAATTAGCAATTTTATCAAATTTAAATGACACAAGTGTTAAGTTTAAAAACTAAAAAACTGGCACTTTTGAATTTTTTTATATGGTTTTTCACGTAAATGATACATTTCCACCTCTTTCTCATTTTTTTATTTATGTGATTTGTAAATAAGCAAGATTTTTTTTTAATAATATTATAAGGATCATATATAATACAATAATTAAGTCAATATAACATTAAAGTTTATGCTTTTAGATATATAAATAAATAGTAATATAGAAAGAAACAATAAGCAATGCATAAGAACAAGGTGTAAAAAAATAAAATTTGAAAATATGGAAAAAAAAAATTAACATTGTGGTAAAAAACCCAAGTAGACCATTGCATCTTTTGAACAGACTCATTTAAGAGCTTCCTAAATACCAGTTGCCTTAAAATGATGACATTTTAAGAAGGTATTGCCATATTATTTCCTTAAAGCATTTAAGGTATAGGTCAACAAAATCAAGTATTAGTTGCTCGATTTGATTAAGGAGGGTATCAGCTAAAATGTCAACTCCCTGGAGAAAAATGTGAGACAGGTATTAAAGATTGTCTTGTCAAAGAAACAGTAAGTATCTGTTGCAGAGCGTGTTTTCAACTTGACTTCTTGATGAAAAGTTGGATCATTGGAGATACGATTATAAAGCTCAACAAAAAATGGGGAAAGCAAATAGGTCTTAAAAAGTAAGATTTTCTCAATATATTTACAATAATTTTTTTATTTATTTTAACAGTCAAACTCTTTTTAAGTTGTGAATGTGTAAAGAGTGTATTTTTTTTCATATTAGATTAAACTTCGTTTCAAAAGAAAATCTTTCGATTCGCAAAACCAACTATAAAAAAAACTTCAAATGAACTTTTTTGACTTAGGCTGCAAAAATATTGTAATGAAAACCAAAGCTGATTGCAATAGATCACCTGAAGCCATTGAAAAGGGTATTTAATTCTTAATCGATCAAAAGTCAACAAGTAAAATATATATAACTGAGGATATTGACGTTAACAAGAAATAAAAGGATCTGCTGAGTTGTACCTGTCAATATCACGGGACGGCTTAATAAAAACGACAAGTGATGTTGCTAAAAGAATTCATTTTGGTGTAAGGGGTCATACAGCAACTTTTTCCTCAATTCTATAGCATGCAGGGCATAATTTGGAAAATAACGTTTTTTCAAAATCAGGAACCCGCAGAAAAAGATTTCATACCATCAAAAACAAAAGGGAAGAAATTGGAAATAGCTATACAAGTGTTTTAATCGGTAAGACACTCTTATTTCACTTCGATGGTAAATTGTGTAATGAATGGGATCTTAAAAATAACAATACTGTTTTAATGAAAAGGATTGCAGTAAATTAGACGGCTCCTGAGGATGATAATAATAGTGATACTCTGCTAGTAGTGTTCCAGGCATATTCATCTAAAAGCAAAGACCAAGTAAAATAAATAAAAAGGTACTAGAAGATTTTGAAATTGAAAATACCATTTTTTTCTGTTTGTACTGACACAACTGCTTCAAGCTCTCGTGCGCATAATGGAGGAATTGAGCTTATAAATAGTTACGTTGTCGGGAAGCACGTTATGAGGTTTTTATGTCGTTGACACATATATGACACATCAATCATTTAGTGCAAGCGTTAACAGGAAAGTCTAAGGCACCAAAAACGCAACTGTTTTCAAATTTTAAAATAAATTGATCTGAAAATTTTTAGGTATGCAATGAAAATATTACTCATCAGATAGATTTAATTTCAAAATTTTTAAAAACAATTATTACATGCATCAGATTTTACAAAATAGCTAAAGAATACTTTGGAAATGCCATTACCCTGAAAACCTTTTCCAAGATGAGAACAGACTATATAAATTTATGTGAACTTTGTTCTCTCTATTTGGTTAACGAAGTACCAAATTTCTACCTTCATCGATTCCCTGCTTGTCATGAAGCTAGATTTTTGGGAAACGGGATATGTTTATTTATGCTTCAACTAACTCATAAGAAAATTTATGTCAGTGGAGGAGATAGAAAATCTCAACAAAATTATTTGCACTTTTTGTAGCAGTATTTTACATTTCTTGGTTTCTGAAGTCATCTATCATAATTCAGGCACAATCTAATGATCTCAAAGTTTTTAAAGTAGCCGAAAGCATGGGAAAGAAGACGAAATACTATGCAAAAGTCTGAAAAAATCTCTTATTAGGCATACATGTTACTATACTGAAGATGTTGTTTTTGTATCACTAACAGATCCAGGTGTAACTAATGATGCAGAAAATCCTGATGATACAGAAACTCATTAATTATCCCTATCTCGATGATACTTTGAAATAAAGAAACCAGAGATTGGAGATGATCATTATAGTGCAGCAGATTAGCATAACATTTGTGCATAAAGTGGATAAAAGCATGAAACTTTTTTTACACGTAAAAAATAAGTATACAATGCATTTAAGGTATGGTGGCACGTTGAGTTAGTTGGATCTCGTTCGTAAAAATCAGTATTGGATTTTGTGTTTATAACAAAACGCAGAACAGATATATTTGAGCACGAGGGCATTTTATGAAATATTTATATAATTTTCACTATATATTTATATATCGAATAAATATTTCTGTTTATAAATTATCTTGTTTTTATTTAAATTAATATGTTATCACTGATATATTCAAGAACTTCTAAAATACTTCTGGTCTGCGTTTTGTAAAATCGCGAAACTCATTTTGCTTAGTTAAACAAAGACATACGTCTTTGTTTAACTAAGCAAAATGATAAATAGCAAATACGTATTTTTACTAGCCTGTGGAGAAGCTTCGAAATTTATTATGGAATCGGTTTTTGATTAATCAATTCGAGATTCAATTCGAATATAAAAAAAGGATTCAAGTTTTTTGAACTCTTACTTGTTTTGCTTTTGTTGCGTTTTTTTTAGATATTTGACGCTTTGGCGCTATCAAATTAATTTTGTTTATCCGTAAATACCTTTTAATCAAATGTTAACCAAGGCAAGAAGCAGTTTAAAAATAAGTTTATTCAAATATTTTTTTCTGAAAAATATAAAATCAAAAAAAGCTTAAACTTCAGATTTCAAGTGAAGATTTGCTTCGATTCGATAATAGATGTTATATTTTTTTTTACCAATTTTACGTTTGTTTATTTTATATTGTTTAAGGAAATGTTTATTTTAAAATAACACTTTATATTTACGGAATTTATCAAGGGGCTTGGCGATAAGACATATTAGTCTTATTCTCGCCCCTGCAGCATATATATCTTTTTATTAACGCACGGTTTGTATATATTTAAAAGGCACAAAAAAAAAAAAAAAAAATTCGTGTACTAAAAATACCGATTTGCAGGGCCCCAACCTGTACGTTATTGGTTTATAAGTATAAAGTTAATATATAATGTATAATTAAAATAATGAATAATATATGACTAATGAGGTTTTTAGGCATAAAACTTAACGCTCCATAATAAAACTTTTTTCTTCTTTGTTTTTAATTATAAACCGCTCTGTTTTGAAATTTATAAGTAGTCAAAATAAATTTCCTAAATATTGAGCACCTTTCAACGGACATGAGTTTTCTTTTATTTTGATACAACACTACATCAATATATATATATATATATATATATATATATATATATATATATATATATATATATATATATATATATATATATATATATATATATATATATATTGCACATCTTTCTAATGTATGCTTATCCAACTTAAGTAGTTTCATAAATTGGATGGGGTTGCTGCCAGACTTTATAACAGTAATAAAAAAAGAAAAAAAATTCCCTAACATTCTGTGCGCGTGTAGCATTTGCTCCAACTGCTCCAAAATAGCTACGCCACGGATATACATACATACCGGCATTTTCTGACCACTTTAGATCCTCTTTAAAAGCTAAAATCCCCATAAACTTGTAATACTTATGCATTTTATTGTTACATTGAGAACTCTTTATATATTTTATGTATTATGAAAATACTTAAGATTTTCTCTAATAAATTAAAAAATTTCGACCTTGCTTGTTATTTTAATTTTTTCTAGGCTGCGGTTAGCTTCATAATCAATTTTCTCTAACCTGCTCCCACATTAGACCTGCAACTTAAAAAATATTAGGGGAGGTTTTTTAAAAATAAGACATTTTATATGACTTTTATGATCAAAGTATTTGTGCTGCAGCACAATGCGCACTTACAAGTAAAAACCTTGATATTATTAAGGTTTAACACCGAGGTTGAGTAAAAGCACTCACTGACGTTTTGTATTTTTGCACCCATGTCGTTTCCGGATTAGTAAACAATCAGAGCCTTTTGGAGGATCTTCTATTTCAACACCTTTTTTTAAATATTTACTCCATTTATTTTACAAAAATGTATATACTAAAAAAAGTAGATATAAATATTTTAAATAGAACTTTTGAAAAAATGTCAATCTTAGGATGGGGGAGAGGGAAACGCCTTTTTTTGGGGAAGAGGGCCGAACCCTAACACTTTCCCTCCTCATTGGCGCATCTGCGATTGATGTATACTTGCTATGTTCTACCTTCTCTAAGATTTTGGTAAAATTGGTATTAGCTAAACGGTTTAAAGTTTACTAATGGTTTTATAAATCCAAGATGGCGGTAACTGCCATCTTGGATTCAAGCCAATTTTGGTCATGCTACACTTTGCCAACATATCTTAAAATAAACAGCATAACTTTCTGAGTTATTGTCAAAAATTTCATGCTTTTATCCACTTGTGCATAGTTCCAGTCATTTTTAATGCCAATCAGCTGCACTATTAACAAGAACACTCATTTGCACAAGTTTGTTGGGAAAAATAGCTGGTATATTTTTTTCATACTCGATCTTAATATATAAGATATACTGTTTTGGATTTCTGATGGAAAATTTGTAGATCGTTATCCCAACTTTAAGTTGTTTAAAGATTTTGTTTCAAATAATCAGTGCACATATGACTGCTCTTAAAGAAATATTTGTCTACTGCAAGATTTCCAGGCAGACAGTCATAATGAAAAATGTAAATATAAGAATGAAAAAGAGTGATTTGAACAATGTAACTCCTAAGCAAAAAGTATTTTAGATTAATGGTACATATTTTTTTCCACTTTAATCAAAAAAAAGTATTTTTAACCAAAATAAACTGTTTTTTCTTCGGATTGTTCTATTATTTAAGTATTAGGCATTTTGAAGAAAAATGGAAATCTACATCTTACACTTCCTAAAGGTGTAAAAACCTAAAAAATTTTATTTTATTTTTTATTTAAGGTATACAACCATAATGTGTTTTGAACCTTTTGGTTCTATAAAAAAGTTGTATTTTTGGGGACACCCAAACGTACACCACACATATTTACAATGCCAAAAGAAAGTTAAGAATGCTGTTATGCGCATGTGCACTTGAAAGTGGGATAAAATAATTAATTAAAAAGTTCGTGGTTTATAATATAAAGTGCTGGCTATTAACTCAAGTATTTAAAAAGTATACGCAAGTCCGTCCCACCACTAGGCTACTAGGGACTTGCTAGTGGTTGTCGTACAATATATATATATATATATATATATATATATATATATATATATATATATATATATATATATATATATATATATATATATATTACTAAATCAAAATAATGTAGTTGTAAGGAAACTCGCAGAGGACTTCGAGAAGCCTTATCATTGAGAATCTTTAAGATACAAAATAAACTAAAAATTTAAAACGTATATTTACATAACACGCATTAAACTTTTGAGATTTTGCTGTTCAGTATTATTCTACTGTTTAAGTTATTAACTTTATTTATTATTATTTTTATCATTATTACTTTTTTTTTATATATTGTTATCAATATTATCTTTAACATTTTATACATACCATACATATCGATAAAATTATTTTTGTTAATTATGAGATCTTTTAGTTTTTTCTTTAGGGCAATAAGATTATCCAATTTATTAAGTTTTATATATTGAGGTACTTTGTTGTATAAATAGGGGCCACGGTATACAATTAAAAATTTTGAGAATATTTTTTTTTATGGGCATTGTGAAGTTACCTGTTCCTCGTATGATATATCTCTGTTGGCGGTAATTTGAAAAAAGTTATTAATAAAATTAGCTGGAACAACCTTTTTAAGTTATTAGTAAAATAAGCTGGAACAAATCCGAGTTTTTATTTGAGCATAAATAAAATATTTTGGTACTTGTTAATTTAGTAGATATTTAATGCATTCAAGTAAAGGATCAATGCATTTAAGTAAAGGATCGGCATGAATGAATTTATTTTTTATTATAAATCAATCTTGATGTGTGTGTCTGATGTATATATATAGAACTTTGTTTAGATTTCTTTGTACCTTCCCTGGTTATATTAGTATATGTTAGATAACTTTGTGTATAAAAAAAGATGAGAATTTTTATACAATAAAATTTTCAAAAGATATAATAAAAAACAATTTTTTTAGTTAATTTTACTTTCTTAATTTGTAACTATATTAGTGTTTTAAAATTGACTTAAAAGCAATTTAGATAATTAAAAGCAATTTTTATACGTTGATGTAGTGTATCACCAGTAAACTTTTCTCTAAGTATTAATAAAATAGAATGGGTTTTATTCCATTATAATTACAAAGGAAACTTCCCATAAACTACATCGTATGACATGTCACCTCTTTTTATTAATAAAATAATTTTTAAAAAAGTAACAGCTACTAACTCTCTTTTTATTCATATTGATAAAAATCTGACGTGGAATTGACACATAAAAAATATAGGCTCTAGATAATCGGTATTATTTAAGTTGATACCGAGAAGCTTCTCGGTCATAGACCGCGGTACATGACCATCTTTGGATGGTCTCGTATCGTGTGGTATTGCTTATGAGCTAATATCAATACCATCTACACGATACCGATAATAAAAAGTATTGTATGGTATCAAATAGACCCATAGTCCATATGGTATGCTATCGAATGGACCCATATTGTATGGTATCGAAACACCTGCCCCAAACAAAAGAGCAACAAGTTGATAAAATATTTTTTCAAATATTTTAAAGCCGGAGGTTTTTAGTAAAAAATACTAATTATATCTTTTATGACTTTAGTTTTTAAAAAAACAATTCCAGTTTGACGTATTTTAGACGAAAAAAATGCCACTTAAATTAGGATTAAGGATGTATCGGAAATTGTGATTTTTAGGTCAATCCGGTCCGGTAAAATTACAATATTTCGGAATGCCGCAATTAATTTTTTACTTAATTTTTTTCATCTGTGACACAGACTGTGTAAATTAAATCAAAAATTAATTTTCCTACAGGGCAACGAAGAACTATAAGTAAACCTAGAAAAAAAATACAAAATTTTCAACAAAACAATGTAAATTTAGGTAAAGCTACGGTTAAGCGGTCTAAAATAATTTTATATTTCTTTGCTTGTTGCGCTCTCGTGAGTAGAGGCTTTTTTAACATTAAGAATTTTAATTGAAATAATAAAAGAAAAAAGATTGCTGCCCCATGCTAAAATCTTAGTCGAAGTAGCAGCACTTCTTTGTAGCACTAAGCTATAAGATAGTGGATGTAGCATCACTTCCTTGTAGCAGCAGGCTCTAAGATAATCAATGTAGCAGCACTCAGTAATAATAATTCTTTATGATTATATAAAAAGCCTTCAAAAGAAAGCCCAACAACCAAATACGATAAAATTATTTTAGACCGTTTAACTGTAGCTTTGTCTAATTTTATTTGTAGTCATCACATATATAAGGATTTCTAAACGTTTAGGAATATTCTGGAGCAAAAAGAGTTAATATCCAGTTTTTAGCAACAAACGAGCTCTTTTTTCATCCAAAATGTTACCTGCCTCTAAGAATAGTCTCATTTTAAATGTAAAAATATAAAACAAAGAAATAATTTTAAGTATAAATATTATGCAGGTTAAAACTTTCAATAAATAAAATTATAAGAAACAAATAAAAACAATGTATTAGATTTAAATGAAACCAAAATCATAATATCGATAATATGTTTATGTTATAGATTGCAAATACATATATAGCCACGATGCTGAGGTGCAGACTTTCACAATTAATCTTAAAAATTACATGAATATAATTCTTGTTCCGATACGATACCAAATAATACTATCGGTATCGGTATCGGTATGATTCCAACATAACCGATACTTTCGATACTATTATCGCGTGATCTCGATATCGATACTGTAAAGTATTGAACCGAAACCAAACGATAAAACGAGACTTGATACCAATTATCTATTATCTAAAAAGATATGAGTAGTAAAATATCAAAAACCACAAGAATTTTGTATAAAGCATTACTCATTCACACATTCATCGTTACAGAAACTATACGAACATTGCGTGAATTTGTAAAAATAAAAGTAAACATGAACCTATTTATCGTTAACAGAAACATGTTGCACGCCTTATTAATTAAGGATGGATTTGCTCATGGCAAGCCTCTAATAATTGAAATAATTTTTACTACATAAGCTTCATATCTTATTTAATGCTATTGCTGTAAGTTTAAATGTAAAAACAATCAATATCAATTTTTAATAATTTTTACACTGTTAAAGAAAAAACAATTTGCGAAATGATAACGACATTCGCCAATCAGTTGATCAAATTAATTTCGGAAAATATTATATTTTATTTGGAGGAGCTTTCCATTTAAATAAAAATGTTTAGAAAAGTATTGACTTTTCTTAATAGTTTAGCTATCACTCTTTTGAACAAAAACTTAAACTTTTTTAATTTGATGATACATCTAATTTCTATTAACTTCTTTGAAATTTTAACAACTTATTAATTGTTATTTAACACTTTTTGTAATCATGATACTGTATAACGCATCTTTATATTTATTTCGGAATCTTTTTAATTAATTTTAAATTTTGTTTATGTTTTTAGTTCTAATCAAATTTTTATGTAATAGTATAATTGCTTGAAAGTTTGAGTTCTTTTATTTCTTACTTTTCATTATTATATTTATTTCTTATTTTTCTTTGCAAACTTCTTTATTTGTTATGTGAATATATTATTATATGAAGTTTTAATATGTAAATTTTTTAGTGGTTCTTGACGATTAGACCTTACGGTCTTCTACAAGTCCCTGCTTGTTTAATTTCTCAATACTTATTATGCAACTTTTTATTTCTGTATTTCATAATTAGCAACGCATTGTTTTTTTAACATGTAATAACTACTCTTCAATATTTACAAAAAAAAGTGCTGTATTAATAGTAAAGTAACACGCGGGGCACTTTGACATGCGATTAACATTGACATGCGATTAACATTGACATGCGATTAACATTGGCACGCGATTAAGATTGACATGCGATTAACATCGACACGCGATTAACATTGACATGTGAAAGACTAAAGGTTTTTTAGATTAATTTTTAAACAATAGTTACCCGTTGACGATTCTTTAATAACTAATAACTAATTTCTGAAAAATATTGTTCAACGGATCACCGCTACATTAATACTATTTTAGAATCCTTTAAAGCTTTTATATTTTAGTTAGATAACTTTTTTTAAGAATGCCTCATTTCAATTGAAGGTAATAAATAATTCTTCATTGAGAACCGCATTTCAATTGTTAATTTTTTTTTATTTTTTTTTTTCAAAGAAAACCACTTATCAACTGAAGTTAGTAAATTATTAATTTTAAAAAGTATGAATAGCATGAGAAATACTAACTTTAAAAAAGTTACAATTATTTTTCTATAACTATAAATAATTTAAATTTGATTACTTTTCAAACCTTGAAAGCTATAAGATTTCATTACATGATCTACGATGAAATTTGATAACTAATTCTACAATAAATTATTTTTTTTTTGCATTTAAGCTGCTGGAATTTATTTGTTTTAATGCATGCTTTATGACTAGTTCTTAAATTGATTAAAAGTTTTTTTTTCAGAAATCTACAAAGTTTACTATTAAATACATAAATTTTTGAGAGTATGTAAGTTGTTCTAATTTCAATTAAAAAATGTTTTTTATAATAACACCATATCTCTTCCTAATCTTTTCTCCTTTTTTGACAACTCGGTTTAGTCTTTTGATGTATATTTTTGCATTTTTTCAAAATAATTTTTGTTTGGGCTAGGGAGCTCTAGCTGTTTGCCATACTTTTATACACCTCTTACACGGTTATATTTTTTTGGCTGAATTCTTTTTTATTACTTTATTTTATATTTACATACTCATTTTTTACTATTATTAATGGGTGATGCTAATATAACTATCAGACGCACAGCATACCATCTAAACCACCGTGGGATGGAATACTTGCTTCGGTCGTGTATTGGAGTGGCTTTCCTTAGAATCATTATAATATTTTTTTTATGCTCAGGTGTTTATTTCATTGCAGGTTCTTTACTATCCATTTAAGTTTAACATTTAGTTTTCACTCGTATCGATATTTGTTAGTGGCGATATTTGATGTTACAATGAAGTATTATAATAGCCATTTTTCTACCAACTCATTGTAACATCAATAAATTATTACAAATAATTCATTGATGTTTGTTTTTTGTTAATAAACTTCCTAGATGTACGACCTTTTCCAATCGGTTTTAATTTTCCCGGTTACTTGTTTCAAATTTTCTTTCTTTTCCGGTATCTTTATGCATGTAGATGACGTTAAGACTGTTGCATGTAGATGCATGTAGTTATGCATGTAGATGACGTTAAGACTGTTGAGTGAAACGGTTGAGACAATATCTTCTTTTTAGTTTCGCCCGAATTTTTTCTTTTTTTTTGGAAAAGGAAAGATTTTATCATTATAAACTTTTATGTTACATTAGTATAAAGGAGACAATTGTTTTACTTACGAGTTAATTT
Organism: Hydra vulgaris; assembly: GCF_038396675.1. Classification (NCBI taxonomy): domain Eukaryota; kingdom Metazoa; phylum Cnidaria; class Hydrozoa; order Anthoathecata; family Hydridae; genus Hydra; species Hydra vulgaris. Next base: position 12,110,115 of record NC_088934.1, on the reverse strand, counting down.
CGTCGAATAGATTTTCATCCGTTGCATTAACTTTCAATAAATTTTCAGGTAACGCAGTTTTCCGTTTATTGGGTAATATTTTCTAATATTTTGTAATGTTTAAACTGAGGGAGAATTTAATTAAAGTTAAATTTCAAAAAATTCAAAACCAAATTTAAAAAAATTTAAAGTCAATATCAAAAAAAAAAAAATTTAAACAGCATTATTACAAAATTTTTTTGGTCACACTCTTGGTCACCTTTGCTATGGAATTTTTATTTTCCTTAGTCACCTTTGCTATGTGTTTTAAATGTTATAGCCAGATTGCAGCGCTTGATTTGAATTAAAATTCTCAACTCACTTTTGATTTTTTAATTTGGTTCTAAAGTTAATACAACTGAATACAATGTTTATCATATTTTATAAACAGTAAATAAAAAAATTAATTTAACTGATTTTTGTCAAAGTTTAAATGCAAAATTACGGCAGTCATATCGTACCTGATATCTCACAACACGGAAATAAATGTAAATTAATCAAAGTGTTTTTGTTTTTATGCTTTTATGATAGAAACTTTGATACATAAATTCGCATTTGTTTGCAGTCCTGCAATAAGGGTAAGATCGCGCACTCTCAACCGATCAGGAACTTTTACCCTCTTTTTTCTTACTATATTTACTTCATGGTATTGAAAGACATAGTTTAAAGTTATTATAAGGTTATAGTTTGCAATGTTAAGTTAGGAAAGAATAAATCAGCATAAATCCTATTCTCTTTTCTTTGCACTTATTCTAAATTTGTAAAAATTTACGATATAAAATTTGTGTTTTAAAATAGTTAATCGGTATTTACTTTTGCCTGTATTTTTATATACTTTGTAATAAGTTTTTCTTTTTTTTTATATTTAAGTTTGTATACGTATTATTTATTTTAAATTTTATTTATTATAGTTTTTTTAAGTTTGTATTTCTTTTTTTTTCACTAAGAGTGACTTTATTAAATAAAATTTCACAGACTTTAAAACTGCAAGTAATGGATAATAGAATGATATTTATTGCTATTCTGTGTCAGTTTGCTTCAAATGCTTATGGAAAACACGGAGGTATTTTAAAAACTTTTAGCCCTAGCCTATATTTTGGACATTAATTTAAAAGTATATTATTTATTTTTGTATACATCTTTTGTAAACAAACAATATTGTTTTAGACGTTCAATCGCATCTTGGTGAATGGGCATACGATTATTATACAGGTATAAAATATTTGCACTTTATTAGTGTTTTTAATCTAAGAAATGTAAGCGCAAAATTTGGTCAATTTTGTTTTTTTTCTAATATTATCAATAAAAGTGGTTACTTGCTGTTATTTTTTCTTCGTCTAAAGAACTTTTATGACTAGTGGTTAATTACAGCGTGCACTAATAATAATTCATTAGGCAACGAATTTCTGAAACTCTTTCAATTTGTAGCAATTTTTAAACACAGCTCTTATAAAAGGAATCTAAGTTAAAATTGAATAAAACTGGGATTTTTTTCAAATAATCATCAGGCATATGCCCAGTAATAGTTTCAGCCAAAAAATAAAATTGTAGTCGCTCTTAAAATATTTGCGGGTTTAATTAACCATCAGCATTTTTATAACATGGAAAACCGCCGTACTTTTGCTGTTTGTAAACAGGTGTATAGCCTAAATTGGTTGGTATATAGCCATAACCAGGTGTATAGCCATAAACATGGTATAGCCTCCTATAATTTGCATAGGGTTTATGTATAGTTTTTAATTTCAATTAATTTCAATTACTAATTGTGAAAAAACTAGACTGTGAAAAAACTAACATTTTATTTTTTAAACAGGTCCATCAATGTCTCTCAAAATTTCAGAGTTACTCATTAACAAATAACAATAAAAAGAGAATAGATAGATAAAAATTTATCATGGAGAAATTATATTGCGCACATTGAATCAAAAATATCATCTGCAATATCATCTCAATATCATTTGCAATAGGTATCTTATATAATATCATAAAGTAAAGTTTTTCTTGAACAGAAATAAAGAAATAGTCGAGCCATTTCTTAATTTATGTTTAAGAATAAAACATTACTTTGGTCTAATTCATAGTCATCTCACATTTGCTAATATAGTTTGGGCTAACACAAAACAAAATTAATTAAACTATAAGGATTGTAAAACTACGATTGTAGAGCAATTCGTCTTCTAAATAGAATGGAAAATCCTTTTAATATGTTGAAAAATACAGTGGGTTGCTTAAATATAGAGTCAGTTAATATTTAATATGATTTTTTTTTAAAATCTAAAGCAAACAAAAAAGTTAATAACTTAAATTGTTTTAAATTTTATTAACAGTGGTTTTAAAAACAAAATAACAAAAAAAATTTTATCAAAAAAAAATTTATACAATTGTTAAATATTTTTTAGGAGAAATATATACAATTGTTAAATAAAACAGAGCAAAAATATAGAGTCAGGGTGCATTTTAGTATTTTGTATACGCACCACGAACTTTCACACATGCAAGAACACGTCTAGGCATAGATTCTATTAGTTGGATACATAGTTCTCTTGGAAATTTTTTCCAAAGCTTTTTTAACGCCTGCTGTAATTGCGCAGCACTGGCAATGCTCTCTTTGACCAATCTCTTGTCTATCCAAACCCAAATGTTCTCAATGGAATTTAGATCTGGAGAATGAGCTGGTCTAGGAATGACCGTAATTTTTTTCCAATTAAGCCACTCTTTAATTGAGATTGCAGTGTGAGCCATGTGATGAAAAATCCATTATTGTTGTCTTCCGTAAAAAGCTCTGGCTGTTGGAAAAAGTTTACTTTCAAGGGTCTCTTTGTAGTTGTACTGGTTAATTCTGCCGTTATAAACGTTGTACAACCCTGTTCCTTTATGGGAGAACATCCCCATATTCCAACTGATTATCCTCCATCTTGTACCCTTGGTACACAAAAACGCTCTTTAAACTTTTCATCAGCCAACCTTTTGATGATTAATCTTGACTTGCAATTTATCACCTCAAATTAGATTTCTCGCTGAAAATGACTTTGACCAAGTCTTCTACAGACCAGTGAAGTCTTTCTCTACACCACTTTAATCTTTTTAGGTAATCTGAGACACGCTAAAGTGGTTTTCGAGCAGCGACATAGCAATCTAAGCCTTTCTTATTTAGGCATTTTCGTACAGTCCATCTACTAACACTAACGTTACCAGGCATATTTGTGAACCATTCAGGAAGTTCGCGGTAAGAAATTTTAGGGTCTTCTCTAACCTTTAGATAGTGATAATTTTGGTCTTTTAAAGTTTTCTTTAAAGGCCTACCAAGCCTTGGTAAATCTTTGACATCATTATGTAGCTCGTGGTTCTTCAATGTTGTTTGTACACATTTAAGAGAAACACACATTCGATCTATTTTTCGTTGACTTTTTGTTTTATTTTTTAGCAGACCCACAATTTGCCATCATACCTTGTTTGAAACAGCTTTTCTGCTTTTTTTCTTTCATTTTTGTCTTTTTACTTTACCAAATAATTACTAATGCGAATAACTCAAGATTTAAAAATGATAATTTTATTTTATTTTCGCAAGAATGTTTATATAGTTCGAAAAAAATCAGCCACTAAACTTTAGATTCTTCGGATAACATTTTGTTGAGATATTTTAACTTAAGTCGTTAAATTTTAGTTGATTCTATATTTTTGCTACATTAGAAATACAGGTATATTCTAAATTAATATTACTCAAGACTGGTTACCCTAACGAGTTCCAATTATATACCATTCGATAGAGAATCAATTAATTAGAACATTTAATACGCTTTTAATCGTGTTAATAATGGTTGGTTGGTTTCAAAGTGAATTGGGAAAAAAACAAAAATTTCAGACAAACAAAGTAGTCACTCTATATTTATGCAACCGACTGTATATAAGTCTTAAACTTGGAAACCCTTAATTTATATCAGATTCTTATATTTATATTTAACTATTACCAACCGTAATATTTTTTAGACATATTTTCGTCATCACTTTCTCAAAGTTGTATTTGCTATCTAATAGGGAGACACGAAAAAAAAAATTTGTAATGCTTTTGTGGTAGAGCGGAGAACTTGTCTCTACACATAAGTAGCTTCTGTGCAAAGTTTCGTAACTCCAATACAAATGTCTTCTGTTCTGGCAAGATACATGAAATTTCAAAAGTTTATAAAATATATCCTTATATTTATATATTAAAAAAAAAAATTTTTAAGCGTCACAGCACTTTGTGGAAATGTGCAAAAAATACACCTTTGTATGCTTAATTACTGTGCGAAATTTCACGCCTCACGGACGATATCTTCTGTTCATGGTTGTTTTGTTATACTTTTATTTTTTTTAATGTCAATTTTTTGAAAAAACCAAGTACACATTTCAATTGGAATAAGTGCAGCTGGTACTATTCTTTTTTCGATTTCTTTTGTTCTAATATTGCTAATCTTTTGAGACAGTAACTTTTTGACTAATATGCAAGTATACAGTACGTTAACATTATAAAATTAAAGTTACAAAGTTAAGTGGTATTTTTTATAATCCCTGTACAAGTCGAAGTTGCTATTTTGTCTTGAAATTTTCTTGGCTTATATACAAGCATATATGGTAATAACTATTATTTTAGCAGCTTATTCTCCAGATTATCATTATTATTTAATTAACCAATAATTTTTTACAACTAATAAATTATTATAAGTTATTGCTTCAGGTCGTTAGTAAGAAATAAAACAGCAGTGAGAAACAAAACATCGCAAAATCTTCAAAATTTTAAAAGCGAAGAGCATTAGACTGTCTAATTTTTGGATCACCAACAGATTTTGCTTGGATGCTTCTAATAAATGTTATTAAATGTTTAATTTACGAAAGGTGGCGTCTTAGATCTGAAACAACTGGTAATAAGGAACCCACATTTTCTTCCATATTACAGCAGCTGCAGCTGGTGTATTTTGATGCTTCCATTTCGACAGTTTCAAAGAAACGTTTCATTAATATGGTTGATGCATATTACAAATTATATTGATATCAAGTCTGTTTATAAAAGAATAGAGAAAGCATGGCAATAAAAGCATGAGTTAAGAAGTTTAAAGAAGAATCACGCTCCCTTTTTGATATAGCGGCTTGTAAGTTTACAGACTTAAATTATCCAAAAAATTCTTAAGTTCCCTTTAAAAAACAAACATTTCTTGCTGATCAAAGAACAAGGCACCTAATGTGCATTGGATTGTTCGGTTCGATCATTTAGAAGGTTTTTATTTCGATGGCCGATGTAACAAAACATTGTCAACAGAAAAAGAGAAGGATAAATACAATCAAAAAGAAATTATATAGGAGAACTATTCCTTGCAAAATAACCAGGATCTAGCTATATTAGCCATGTTACACCAGTATCAGGAACAAGTCTAACAGTTGCTGAAAGTATTTACAACTATATCACAGCAGAAGTGAGTGAAGGTTTAAACAATGCTCTTGTTATAGGGTGTGATGAAACGGTTGTAAATACTGCAGTTCATAATGGGGTACTGCGTTGTCTTGAAATGAAGATTGGAAGATTAGTGAAATTGGTTGTCTGTCAACTGCATTTCAACGAAATTGCCTCTTCGCCACTTGTTTGAATCCCTTGATGGTTCTACCTCCGAACCTACTTCCTACACCGGTTGCATTGGAAAATCTTTAAAGGGATGTGAGCTGCTTCCAGTGGTAATATTTGAGCCAGTTAACAGCACCTTGCCATCAGGTAATATACTAAATTTAAGTTATTACCAGAGGTATTTGAGGGATATAGCTCTCGCCATTAAATCAGACATATGTCCTCCAGGTCTTGCGAAGCAAGATCTAGGCCTTCTAAACGCATGACGCTGGTTGACAACAACCAACAAAAAATTAAGATTGTATGTTTCCAGCGCAGAACCATCAAATAACTGACGTAACATAGTAGAGTTCATTCTCAGAGTGTATGCACCTTTTGGTTTCGCATCAAAATTCATCATTCAATTAAGAATAGAGCGTGGCATCTTCACAACTTGCTTCAATCATCCAGATAATTGCATCAAGTTAACTGCAACGTCATTGACCCAGTAATTTCTCGGAATGCTTACTTTACATCTCCAGAAAACATTCTGCTTGCAATGCTAACTAATAAGAGAACACATATTTATTTACTTTTTTTATGTTCTTAATTACAATATTTATGATAAAGATACAAATAATATAAAAAAAGAAAAGTTAACAAGCCAAGATATCGTTATGAAAATTTCTTAATATTTTATAAAGAATTATTTAATAAAGAATAAGAATAATTATAAAGAATGCGGTTTCTCAAAGAAGGCCATCAGGTCTTGTCACAGAGAGACTGCGATTGAAAAAATTAAAACGTTTTTTTTCTGTTTTTTTTTAAAATTGTTTCTTCCTTTGTTATGGTGTTTACGGCTTGCATCAATCAAAATACTGTATCATCCGAACAGCTGACTCATGCAAACAATGGTGTTCATAGTTTTCTAGATAAATCTCCTGCACACACTGAATCTAATTTGTCGAAAATAATCACTGAATCTTATTAATTGCCATAAATTATTTACTATATATCACTGAATATAATCAATATAATATCATTTCCAGACTTAATATGATATATTTGCAGGTTGTTCAAAAGGTTGTCCAAAAGGGCCTAGATAGCCATATGATGGTTATCGCTATGAGTTAAGCCAAATTACCAAATTTACGTTATGCTTCTGACAATAAAAAATCCCAACCAACTGCCAAATATATAAATTACCGTTTACGCTTCTAAAGACAAAAACGCTAAGTCACTACCAAAGGATGGTTCACCTCCAAACATACCCTATATACATATATTGGTAGATACGCATACATCATTTTCTTTTTTCTTATATATATATATATATATATATATATATATATATATATATGTATATATATATATATATATATATATATATATATATATATATATATATATATATATATATATATATATATATATATATATATATATATATACATTTAATATTTTTGTCTTTCTTTTTTTCTTCTTTCTTTTTTTTTATTATTATTATTATTTTATATATATATCAGAACGCTCGGCGTGCAAAGAGCGAGAAAAGTACAAGAATCTATTGAGATGGTTGAAAACGTTTGGACAAAAAAAATTTATATTCCGAAAATAAACTTTGAATCAAATGACTACATTGATCTAATCGACTGGTCATCCAACAAAGTTACTCCAACACTAGTACTAAATAATGTCACTACAAAAGTTTTGAAAAAAATGTTAAAAGAACCAATACCGATTGACTGGACTTTTACAAAGTTCCCATGCCACACACAAGCTGCGGAAAGAACAGAAAAATTGGTTACGGAGGCCTCAAAGAAAGTGTGTGGACAAAACAAACGGGACGGATTTATTCGCCCCACTCTAAAATCAGGAAAGGCCATGTCTGAATTTAGGTACAAGAGACAGTACAAAACCTAAAGACCTTACATAACAACCATTTTCGTACTCTTAATTTTTTATGCTATTTTTTTAATTCTTACAATACTACTATAATATTTATATGTACTATATAATTACAATAGGTATATGCTATTATATAATATATATGTAATTGTACAACAGTTAAAGTTTATGTTTTATAAATTTTGGTTAAATAATGAAATAACAGCGGATTTGTCAGTTTAGGTGTAATTTCAGGCTCTTTGCCAGAACAATTTAGTACTGTATCTAATCATACACATCTGCAGCTTTTGCACACAACCGCGAAGTGCTGTGACGTTTAAAAAATATTTCTAAAAATATATTAAAAAAATGGATATTTCACTAAGTTTTTGAAATTTCAAATCCCTTGCCAGAGCAGAAGATTTGCACCTGAGTGTTGAAATTTTGCACAGAGGTTACTTACGTATAGAGACAAGTTTGCCGCTCTACTCCGACGCTCTATTCTTAATTGAATGATGCATTATGAAAAATTTTTGTTCTTTGAGCCCCTTACTATATAATAGTTTCTTTAACTATTATATTTAAAAATAAAACCCGGTATGTTATTCATAAAAATAAATATTGAAATATCTATTATATTTAATAGGTATTTCAATATTTAAATATATACTGAAATATCTTGTCATAAATACAAATTTTTTGACGAGAATTCATGGTTCTAAAGTTTTGAGAGTTCTGGTTTTCGTATGCAAAAGAGTTAACTTAGAATTAAAGTTATAATTTTACGAGGGTAAGTAAGGAGTTTAGTTTTCAATGAAGCTGCAAATAAAAATTTTATTGTTTAACCTTTTACACTGCTTGATTTAGTTATAACTTTTAATAATTTATATTAAAAATTTTAAATTGTTCAAAATTCATTAAAAGTTTTAACAATTATTTAGCAAGTAATAACTTTTTTTTATAATTTTATAGCAATTAAATTAAAATGCAGCATATTCTAACTGAATGCTAAATATTTATGAGCTTTCATCACTTTCTTTTAGGTCCCGAATACTGGTTTTATGTCCACCCACTTTGTAACGGAACAAGGCAATCTCCGGTTAACATCTTAGAAAACGAAGTAGTTTATAATGACTCTCTCACTCCATTAGTTCTTCTTAACTATTCAATGGTATTAAATAACGCAAGCTATTATCTGCTTAATAATGGTCACACAGTTATGATGGGAATTCAAACAAATAGCAGTCTACCTATAGGCCTTTTATGGAAAGGTAAAAATTATATTATGTGTATACAAACGCAAGTTTTTGACATTTTTATTACTAATAACTTTTTAAAATCACATATTATATAATTGAAAAATGCTCTTATAAAGCAAAGTAAGTCTTACAAGCCAGCTGTACATGCTGTAGGCTGTACTCGTTTACATGCTACCAGCAGTAGATTAATCTTAAACGGGCCCGAAAATATCAGGTATTACACAAAAATATAGGAACCACACTATTTACCAGGAACCATATTTAAATACCAGGAGCAAAATATCGAATTGTTCAGAAAAATAAAGCAGTAGCTATATTAGAAAATATTAAAATTCTTTTTTAAATTCGACGTGAAATCGACGAGCGGATTTCTAAAATCGACGAAGGGGACTACTAACTACAATCTGATTTGGTGCCCATTTTATTTTAGATTCAGGTAATTAAAGGACTCTCAAATATTCTGAAGTTTTGATAAATAATCTGAAAATTGTTTTGAAAAAATTTATTGAAACAAAAATCTGATGTAATTAAAGCATTAATGCATGCATCAATGCATCAAAGCATCAATGCATGTGATGCAATTAAAGCATCAACTTTTTATATTTTAAGTCTTTTAAAACTGCAAACCATTAAACAATGAAGTGATTTTAAACCTTGTTTGAACAACTTATCATCAAGTAACAACTTGTTATTAGTTTTTGGTTTCTTTGTTACAAGGGTAGCAAACACTTTATATTTGACAGCATTCTGAGCAAAATAAGTTCTTTCATTTAGTAGAACCTTTTCTGTTTATATTAATTGGTAATTTTAGCAAGATTTAGTTTACTGCTGCTTTTAGTATTTTCTAGTTACCTTTGGCAGCTAGTTGCATAAGAGCAATTGTCATTTCCTTGTGTAGTTTGTACAAGGGGTGTTAAAGACAGCGATTACATACACGATATGAGTATCTTTTTTACTCTATCTCTCCTAAATATTGCTTTCTTTTTAACAGAAGCATTGAACTTTTTGAGTGTTCAAAATCAATATTATGTTGTTTTTTTTCTGATTTTTGTCACAACTGTTATTTATATTTCGCTATAAATATTAAGAGAAAATTTTTTTCGGGTAATCGGTAAAGAAATGGGGCTCATTTTCTAATAAATAATGCGTACGTAGAGGAAGGGGGCGTTGGAAGCATACAGATGCGTACAAAGGGGAAAGGGGTCCTTAATCAGTGATTTTACCGCGTACGCACTTTATGGGTGCTCCCTTTTACAAAGTAATTTTATTACAAAGTTTCCTTGATTATATTAAATTTCTCTTTATAATAAATTTTTATGATATTTGTAAAGATAGATAATGATATTCAATAACAATAAATTAAATAAATAGCCAAGATTGTTTTTATCTGTATAGTTGTAACTTATTTGTTATATTGAATTTGTTTTTGGATAAATAAAAGTGTAAGTTCAAATTAAAAAACTATAAACGCTATTTTGTGTAAAATTTAATTCTGATTATTTTATCCAAAAGAAATTAAGTAATTAATAATATTTCTTGAAATAAATTGAACAAAATCAAAAAGTATCCCAAACTTTATCACTGATTATAAATAGCTCTTACTTTCATTTACTATTTGAGTTTTTTCTGTAAAGTGACTTGAAATCCACTGAAGTACTGCAACTAGATATTAAGTGGGAAGGAGGGAGGGGGAGAGATAGCGGTAACTTATGGGTTTTTGCCACCTGAAAAAAAATCACACTTCGTAGCATTTTAGTTTCTCAATCAGTACTCTTCTTTTTATTCTTTCAAAAGCATTCTCTAAGTCATAACTCTAACTTAACTATTATGACATAAAATTATGTTATATCTTCATCAATTATTTTCTTCTCTATTAAAATGAAAAACTGTTCTTTCAGTGAAGTAATTTTCAGTGAATAAAGTCAAGTTTATTACAGAGCTCAATATAATCCTAAAAACATCTTATCGCGAAAATTTTTTTAAGTTTTTTTAAACACCCATCCATGCCTGTCTGTAACTTGGCAATATGAGGTTGCATTAGTACAAAATAGTATCTTTTATATATAATTGCGTTTGTAAAAATTCGTAGTTTATAAAATATATTGCTGGCAATTAACTCATGCCTTTTAAAAATGTTATTCGTCGTACCACTGGGTCACTGGTCACTAGGAATGTTTGTCGTCGTTGAAAATATATAATCTATATAATAATAACACATGGTATTACCAAATAATAGTATTCTAAAGTATTGTTAATGCGAAATGTATTGTTGTAAAGGATAACTCGAAGAAGACTAGAGAGTCTTGTCGTCGAGTACCTTAATTTAATGATTTATTTGGTCATCATTGTTAAATAATAGCGATTAATACACATACATTTTTAATAGATATCAATAAATGTATGAATTCATTAGTTTGTATATTAATTTGTAATGGTTATTTTTTGGATGTAATGATTCTCATATTTAGATAATATACCATAATATTCTCGTTTGGTAGGGTTTAAAATAGCTACTGTTACTGTTTTAATTTACAGCTTAAGTTATAATTTAAAGCTCAAGTTGTAGTTATAATGTAACGTGTAAGTAAAGTATTTAATAATATTACGATATTACTTTTAGTAGTTGTTTTTACTTGACATGATACTTAAAAAAGCAAAATTAAAAACGCAAACATTAGAATAATTAGACCACTTTAAACATTTATAAAAAAATATTCAATACCCAGTTTACGGTAACGATAAAACATGTTTTATTTTTATAGCGTATTAAATTATTATTGTAGAAAGCTATATAAAAACAACAATGAAACAATACTGCGTACAAGGGCAGCACAAGTGGGTGTCAAGTGGGAGAGGAGGGGAAGTACGTTACAGGTTTTACTGGAGCCCTTTTTGGACTTACCGGAGTCCTTTTGGAACTCCGCACCTGGAATTCACAGTCTTAAAAGGACTCCGGTTTTATATCTCAATTTTTTTCTGGTCTCTGGTGTCCAGAAGTACGGGTTCATAAATTGATTGTTCCTCTGACCTAAGGTCGGTTCAAGGATTTTTTTTGGTATATGCAAGATCAAAGTTTGGCACCCCCATAATAAAAAATATATGCATATTTAATATCAACTTATCATATAATGTGTTTTATAATAATCTATTAAAGATTTATTGTACTTTACATATAAACTGATTACAGAATTGTATGCGTCGTGAAATAGATTTTTGATCAAAAAAATTAACAAATATATATCGTACAGTTTTTATTGACAAAAAATAAAACTAATCATCAAACTTTTCTTGCCTTAAGTTATGCAAAGTGTTGCACTAATGAATCGGTTTCAATTTTACTCAGAGCCTGGTGTTTAATTGCTAATGTTGCTATCCACATAGGCGGTCTTGAAAAAGGGTAAATTGAACGTAATTTTTGGTAATCTTTAATTTAGAAAAACACACTTCTCCGCTGACCACTGATACCGGTAAGGTAAGTAAAATTCTCAATGTTACATAAACATTAGGAATGATGTCAATCAAACGGTTTTTTGTGATATAAGGATTGTTTTAGGGCAGCCAGCTTTTGCATAGCAACATTGAAACTAAGATTACAGTTTCACTAAACAGTGCATTCCTTTTAACGTCACTCAAGCCGTTAGCTGTCAAAACGGAATGCAAGTTTTTGAACTTTTTTTTAAATGCAAATGAAAAAAATTTTTATGTTATAGAGAAATTCAAAATGTTTGCTGTGATTTTCCATCTGTTTGAATCTTTTTAACAAAGAATTAATGCAGTGTCTAAAACAACAACAAAGAAATTTACTTTGAAGGATTCTTTTGCCGACTTTATATGTTCATTTTTCATTTGCCAACTTCAATGGCTTATCTTTCATTTGTCAACTTTACAGGTTCGTCAGTTACCTTTATAAAAAAATTTCCTTTTGATCTTACTTTACCACAACATCTTCAAAGAACCAGTTTTATTGCGTCTATAATAAAACCATATAGCCCATTTTTCTCTTATGTTCTCTAAAAAAGCTTCTACACTTTCAATTAGTTTTGAAGCGCTCAGCAGATTAACAGTTTTCGTTTTAAGTATTTTGCTTACTAAATCAAATGTAATCAATATGCCATACTAAGTGTTCAAAGAGCAGATGAACTTAAAAACTGTAGTTTTCTTGGCTATTCCCATAGCGGTACATTTTCCAAAAGCATCAATCTTGGAATCTAACATGGATTTACAGACAGCATCATAAACCTTATCAATGTCGTTTTGCAGAGGTTCAAGGGGGTCTATCGTGCTCTCCTAACGGATTTCTCCCAACGGATTAAATTATTATTATTTTGTATTTATTAACTAACTTGATAGTAATAAATATCTTTTCTTGTTTTTTGTCTTAACTAACTACTGATTTTTGCTGTAATTATTTTTTCATTGAAGTTTAGAGCAAATACATACAAAATCAATACTTTAAAATATAAACTATGGCGCCTTTAAATGTAAGTTTACAATTAAGATAAACATTTAGCATACAAAAAGTAAAAAAAAATATTAAAATTTAAAATTTAATTTACGAAATATTCGTCCAATTTTACAGTAAATGCCTTTGAAGCTGAGACCATTACAGCATTGCTCAATGTAGTACTATGCTCGTGCTCTTCTTTGAGCATCAATACTGCTCACTCTTGGGCAAAATTGGAGAGACTGGGGCGGGGTCTATTGCTTTCAGTACATACGTACTGAGAGAAATAGACCCCGCGCCAGTCTCTCCAATTTTGCCCAAGAGTGAGCAGTATTGATGCACAAAGAAGAACACATTCATAATACATTCAATGATACAGAACATGTCGAAAATTGTGTAATATGATAACTTGTGCTAAAAACTGTCGACTATGAGAATGAGTCGAAATTATGCAAGTTGATTTAGCAAACAAAAGAAAAAGCAAGAGGATGAGAAAAAGATTGAAGTTTTGCCAAAAATTATTTCACTTTCCCCCGACCACAACACAAAAATCAAGTTTTGCCCATTCAAAAATCTCTAACATGGGCAGTTGATGATGCAGCAGCAGCAATTACTGAAAATGGTGAGGAAAATATTTTTGTGCCAAACCCTTCGGCAGAACTTGCATCGATTAAAACATCAAGGGAACTGACACCAACAAAAATTTCTGAGGTTGAGCTTTACAATTTTTTCAGATCCTGCTGTCTGGTGTGATGATTTGTCTTATCTCTGAAAATAATTCTATCAGGACCGATACAGGAAAAGGATTATGCTTTCCAAAAGAGTTGCTTTTCCAATTCCTAAGCAAAACGAAGATTTTGTGCTTCAAATACAATAAATTCCTGGCAAATGATCAAACCATAACAAGATCATGGCTTGTATACTCAAAAAAAGCAGATGCTGTTTACTGTTTCTTCTGCAAGTTGTTTTGTGTAGATAAACAAAAACTTAGTACCATTGGCTTTTGTGATTGGAAAAACATTTATTTCATAGTAAGTGAGCATGATCGTTCACAACAGCACAACAATTCCTGGATAAAATAAAAGGAGCTGGATAGTTGCTTGAAAGAAAACAGTACAATCGATCAACAGAATCAGAGTATCTTTCAGCAAGAACAGCAATACTGGCGATCAGTAATTGAGAGAATAGTGGGAATTATTTAATATTTGGTAAAAAACCATTTGAGTTTTTGTGGCATTGAGGAAAAGCTTTTTGCGCATAGTAATGGAAACTTTCTTGACCTAGTGGAGTTTTTGGCAAGTTTGATAGTGTTATGCAGGAGCATGTTTGTTGATTAATCAACAATCAGTTGCCAAATCATTATTTAAGCAACAGGATTCAAAATGAGCTAATCATACTTAAGTGCAAAAAGTCAAGAAAGTGCAAACTGAAATTATTCATCGTCTAAAGATTGCAAAATACTTTTGCCCTTACATTGGATTGCACTCCAGACTTGGCCCATAAAGAGCAAATAACTGTTGTGGTACGTTTTGTCGAAACTTTAGAAAGTTCTGCAACAATTAAAGAATATTTTTTGGGCTTTCTGGTAGCTGAAAGTCAAACAGGTGAAGGAATTACAAAATTAATTACTACCTTTCTGACTGAAAACAACAAAAGTATTGATGAATGCCGAGGACAAGGATGTGACAATGGAAGTAACATGAAAGGTCGCATCAAAGGAGTGCAAGCACAAATTCTGGAACAAAACCCTTTGGCTTTCTTCTCTCCGTGTAGTGCCCATTCATTAAGTCTCACTGTTTCTGATGCAGGCAATTGTAATGCATACACAGAATTATTTTTTGGATATCTTCAACACTTGAATGCATTTTTCTCAGCATCACCACATAGATGGACAATCATGGAATAATGTGTTGGAGCTGCAATAAAGAAATGGAATGAGACACGCCGGGAAACTCGAATAAAAAGTGTAAATGTTGTTAGGAACTATTTACCTGAAATTTTGAAGCCATTAGAAGAATTAGAAGACTCAACAAGTGATCCCTTTGCCTTTGCTGAACTGAGATCTTTGACAAACGAATTATCATCATATGTCTTCATCATAAAGACTGTGATATGGTATGAACTCCTGCTGCATATTAATATAGCAAGCAAGTACTTGCAATATTAATATGCAATAATTGTAAAGTAGCTCTCAGTGCTCTTAGAAATAATTTTGACAGATTGTTACTTAAAGCTCAGAATATTGCAGCTAGCCGTGAAATTGGTACTGAGCTGCCTCAACCTCGAATGACCAAAATACAATTTCTCTACGAATCAGCTGAACAAACACAGTTTACACCAATGGAAAATTTACTAATTAACTTGAGATTAATAATTCAATGAGACTTTGATTTATTCAAAAAGAAATTAAACCCATTGCCTTTTTTTTTTTTGGAAACTGCTCAATTAGATGTAAATCTGCATTGTGCTTCTCTATGAGTATTTTCATAAACACGTTTTGAAATTTTTTTATCCAAGAAGTATGAAAAAGCTTCTTCTGACATCATTTTTTCTTGCAACATGGTTGGCTGAGTGTAAAGAAAGTATATTTAACAACCTCATTAAAACGTTGTAACAACCTCCATCATTGTTTGTCAATTATACAGCTTAATTGACAAACAATGATGGAGGTTGCTACAACGTTTCTAAAATCAGCCTTGAGCTGATAATATTGATCAGCAATTGAATCAAATTTTAAGTTGTAACGCGATTGTTGTTGAAAGTAATCTGTTTTTCTAGCGATAGCTAAACAATAAAATTGAAATTTTTGTACAAGATTTTAGAATTATCATAAGTCAGCACTTAAGCAATCAGTTAACTTTGGGCGAAGGTTTACCTGATATACAGGGTTAGCTGAGGATGGTATATCTTAATCCATGAATTGATTACACCATGCCAGGAAAATATTTATACAATATGTATTAGTATAATATATTTATACTTTATATACTTACAAATGTAGAACAATTTACATAGTGTCAATTTTTTATTAGACTGTGCTAGGTTCAGGCTATGAATAATTTATGCTCTAAGCAATTTATACTAAGTTCCTTAATATAAATTGATATTCAGGCTTAATTTTTTTATGTTAATAATGTAAATAAGTTATACGTTTTGATAGGATTTTGTTTTTCTGTTAGGAAGAAAATATAATTACTATGGACTGCACTTCCATTGGGGTGAAAATGATACAATTGGATGCGAACATACCCTGAGTAATCAATCACACCCACTTGAAGTAACTTTTGATATTTTTTGATTGTTTTATTTGAATTAGTTTTGTTAATAAATGTTTTTTTGGTAATACTTAGTTATAATAATAAATCTTTTACCTTATAAATATTAAAACTATAAAATAAAACTAATATAAACCAGATTTGCTTTTTTAATCAAAATTGACCTTCAAAACAGACCACTTCAAAACAGACCTAAAATGTCACAGTCAGTTATATTAATAAATTAAAATTTTACATAGTCATAATTAGTTTATTAGTTTATAACTTAGTAAAGTTTTAAACTTAGTTAAGTTTTTAACATAATTTATATAATAATCATTACCAGTTCCAGGGACTTTTACTCTAAGGGATTTTGAGTCTTCTTTTCTCCTTTGAAACTCTTAGGCTTTTCCTTCCTAAAACTTTCCTAATCAACTTGAGTTATTCTTTAAAATTGTAAATTAATAATATGCAAATTTAAAAACAAAAACAAAAAAGTTATGTCATAAAGAAATGTTAGAAAATATGTTTTAGACCACAAAAGAATAAAAAAAAAAAAATTATAGAATAAACTTTTATTCATTTTTTTTCTATGCAATACTTTTTACTTAAGAGTTTTACTACTTTTTCAATCAGTAAACAAAAGTTTCAAAATTTCTTATTATTTTTTTGTTGTTGATAAAAATATATGTTTAAGGCATTCCTTAATCTTTAGAAACTTATTAATGTACCTAATAAGACCCATAATACATTGAAAGCATTAGATGAATACATAATTTACGTATTCATTTAATGTTTTCAATTTGTTAACTTTTTTTTTGTTTTTAAATTTCAGCCAATAAAAATTATAGTTTCCAATCTGACAAAATAAAGATATAGAAATTAAGCATAAATTTTATTCTTGTATGTCTAATCCATTTGTATAGGCTTTGGAAGTTTATGGAAGAGAAATTTTGACAATTTTTGACATAATAACAATTTTTGACATAATAAAACTGTGACAATTAATTTTGTTGATCTTATAGGAAAACTTTTTAGGTCCAGTAACTATACTAAATATTAATGGTTAGGTAGTGGAAAAATTTTTTGTCTCTTTATAGAAATTGATGGATTTATGTAAACATTTTTTGTATACTTGGTAAATTATTTTTTTTAATTGTACAACTTTATTTCAAAACAGGTGCACATAATTCATTACTTAAGCGAATATGGAAACTTTACCAATGCACTTAACTATGGTGACGGTCTTTTAGTTTGGGGAAACATTTTTCAGGTTTTTTTTTTTTAAACTTAATGTTGTTAAACTTATATTTTGTAATTCAAATAATGTTAAAAAATAAATTAGAAAAGCAATTACTTGTATGTGATTTATTTATAAAACTTAAATAAAATATTAAAATACTTAAATAAAAAAGAAACTTTAAATAAAAACTTTTTTAAAAAACTTAAATAAAAAATAAAAATTAATAATTCACAGATTAATTGAATTATATATTAAAGAAATTATTTGTTTTCTTAGTTATTTCTTATTTCACTTACTGCAACCCTTTAATTCAGCTCAGTTTACTTGTAAAATTTGAAGTTATTACAAATTAAAAAAGTAAATAAAATATTCTAACATTTTCATAAAATGAGCAATTTAGCCTGATTATTTGCTTGAGTTTTTATATTAATGAGCATTTGCAGTTTTTTTTAATTGAGTAATTTTTTATAATATTGGTTGTTTCAGGGTTATGGAGTTAAAGAAAGGTTAAAATTAAAAACAAAAAATGAATTTTTTTTTTGTAAGGATCTTCAAGTCTTTGGAACATTTATACTTCTTTTAATGTGTCTAATTATTTTCTTGAGTTCAGAAGTTAGACCAATATTATTTATTTAAGTCACTTACATTAAAGTTGACCCTTATATTGTTCTTGACTCCATATTACTAATTATTTTTATTATTAAACCCAATATTATTTATTATTCACTGTTTTTGACCTCCCTCCTTACCATCCCCATATAATTGTAAACTTCAATATAAACTGTTAAACCTTTATGTTATTGTTTAAGCATCTACTGTTGACCTCATTTATTATTTATGTATCGTTGATATAATATTATATGTAATAGTAGTGTAAATGAGAGGTACAAATATCAAAAATACTGCACCCCTAAAAGTAGCACACTTAACTCATTTTATTGTTGTCATTGTTTATCAGCCACTTTTAGTTTTATTCATATTTTAAGATTGATAACACGATTGATGAAAGCAAATCCCCACTTCAAGAACTTTTCAGCAAAATTGATAGAGTTACTTTAGCAGGTAAAGCATTTTGAAATTTAATTTTAATATTTAAAATACAAACCGTAAACCAAGTTAATTCAAAAGGTTTTATACTAAATTTCGGATCTATTTTATAATAGTATCTATCTGAGAATAGAAATTTGACTTACTATTAAGAATTGATGTTGTATGATAAAGCTAATAATTTGAACTTAGTTAAATACTTTGTGATTCTAATTGTCTATTTTTTTTTTATTCTAATTGTTTATTTTGGTTCAAATTGCTTATTGTTTTTAAATGCTTTATTTTTTTACTTTTATAGATAACAAGACATTTATCAACCCAATACCACTTAACTCATTTGTTGCAGACAATTCTACTGATAGTTATTATCATTATGAAGGATCATTAACTGCACCAGAATGTACAGAGTCTGTCATGTGGATTGTAAATCAGAAAAAGATGAAAGTTACATCAAATCAGGTTTTCAGCTGCTAATTTAATATATGTTTGCTATTTTTAGAAATCATTTGTGAAACCTAATTATTTATTACCACATTTTAGTCTTAAAATTATTTCCAGGAAAGTAATGTTGATATATTTTATGCTTTGAAATAACTATAGACAAAAATATATATGTAAGAATTTTTGTAAATGTAATGCATTTTAGTAGAGCTACACGAAGCAATGGAGAAGCATAATTAATTAAAAAGAGAATAGCAGGTTGAGATAAAAGTAGAAATGGACAGGTGTTCAGTAGAAAATTAAGGATTGCTAAACGGAGAAATAATCAACATAACAGTAAAATATAATAAATACTCATGGCACGAATTAAGTGATTGTGAATTGTGAAATCTAGAAATATTACTAGTCTTCAAATTCTCAGTTTTTTAAAAACTGTGAACACTATTTTAATAATAGGGTCAATTTATCATATTGCAAAAATTAATGAAAAATATGAAATAATAAGTTTATGACTGAAAAAATAATAACATTTAAAACTTACATACCTTTTATTTATTGTTTATTTGAATACCACTGTATTCAAGTATTATTATATCACCACCCCAGCTAACACACCAGCGTTGGGCCAACGTTGGCCCAATGCTTCTTGTAACGTTGGCCCAACGTTGGCATCCAGCGTTGGGCCGATTCCTTGATGGCCGCCGGGCATACATTGGCCCGATTACATTGGCCCAATGCAGTTTAGCCAGCATTTATCCGACGATATATTTTATTAGGTTCAGTGAATTATAAACGCTACTTGTAACTAGCACGCAGTTGGTTAGGTCATTGTTAACATAAAATTTCTTAAGTTTGTTTATTTTTAATGTATTAAAAAGATTGCAATTGCAATCGACGTATGATTCAAGCTATTTAAATTGTTTTAATCAAATGCAAACTGAAATGTGTTTGTTATTTCATTCAAGCTAAATTTATTTTCAAGGTGAAAAACAAAACATATTCAATAAAATGTATATCAGATAATATTAAAACTGTTATACAATAATCTAGACATTATCTTCGCCATTTGCATCACTGCCTTTGTCCCAAAGTTTCCAGTGGCATGCATAATCAATCCTCGCACCATCTGACTTTTTTCGGTCGTACAATTTACGAACCCACGACTTCATTTGATCGTTTACTTCCGCTTTTGAAACATCTTTTGCACCTTGTCGTAAAAAAAATACATTTAAATATTATTAAATAACTTTGTGTTAAAACATTTCAAAAACTTTAGTAGCCCTAAAAAATAGATTAACTACAGTTTAAAAGTAATTTGTTGGGCAATCATTAAAAAGACAACAAATGGAACCAATTACATTCTATTTACATTTAAACCAAATTTTATCTATTTTTCGTAAAGCCAACTTGGGTTTCCTAAAAGTTAAAACCTTAAATAGGGTTACATTCAGTTATAACTTAAGTATAAGTTAAAACTTACATGTGTATAAGTAAATTGTTTTATGTTATAACTGAATGGCCCTATACACCATAACTATTATCATGTTTAATATTTATTGATCACTAACCATAAACAATAGATTCATGTTTTTCATCCCTTGCTTTGTCCTCCTCGACCTTCACTGTTTACTTTGTTGATCCACTACTGTAGCCATCAATTAACAGAAAATGTTGCTCACTGTTCCTTCAACAACTCGTCCATCAATCAAAACAAGATAAATAATCTGAAAAGTTTAAAAATAAACCCATAAGATCAGATAAAATATTTTATTAAAAGTACACTGAAGCTCTTTCAAGTAGAGCCTGCTAAATATGTTATAAAGATGGTATGCAATGGCAAAAATATATTGTCAGTTAATACCACACCAACATCTGAGGAGCGCAGCGGTGGATTAATACTTTTATAGGCCTGGATCTAGTATTTTTTGGAGGCTTTTTTTATACTCTACAGTGTAATAATGACTACTAAAACATATGTAATATTTAAAATTTAAAAGCAAAAAATACATTATTTACATCGAGACATATTAATGTTGATAAACCAGGTGACATTCTTCGCATAGGCAAATTGCTATTCTGTTGTTCACTCACATTACTAACTAAAAGTAAATATAACAATCGTTAAAAACCTTGAATGAGTGTTGTTGTGCAGCGACGATATATATATATATATATATATATATATATATATATATATATATATATATATATATATATATATATACACACACATATATATATATATATATACATATATATATACGCAAGTCTATATATGTAAATATTAAAAATAGTATCTTTATATTATCATGTATAATTATGTATATTTTAAAGAGTGCTCAATACATAAACTAGAGCTATATAGTATATATTACTTTTACCCGCAGTATCAGGAATTAGCTAAATGCTAATAGTTATAATATTATTTGCTATATATATATAATATTATTTGGCAAATAATATTATATAAAAAATATAAATAGCAAATAATAAATATAAATATTAGCATTTAGCAAATTCCTGATACTGCAGGTAACAGTAATATATACTATATAAATATATATATATATATATATATATATATATATATATATATATATATATATATATATATATATATATATATATATATATAATATACTAAAACTTAGTCTAAATAGATCATAATATTATCTAAAATTAACAATAAATTTTTTGATAAAAACAACAGAAATCTTAGTTTAAGATTTAAGATTTATGACGAAACTAATAATATTATAGATATTGTATTGAATCCTTTGTAAGTGTAGCTGCACAATTCCTTGCACGCAACGCTCTAATATCTTTGCAGAACACTCAAAAATTACTTTGCTTTTTCTATTAATTTACAACCATGCCATTATAAAAAGCAAACCATTTTAAAATGGAGATTAAGATAAGAGCTCGATAAGCCGCGAAGCGTTTTTCAAAGTAAGATGGCCCAACGTATAGCCAATGTGATGAAAATCTACGTCGAGTTACATTGCGTTGGCACTACGTTGGGCCAACGTTAGTCATCCAATCCAACGTTAACCCAACGTTGGGCCAATTAAGCATGTGTTAGCTGGGACCTAATTTTTTTAAACTGTTGTGATTAGTGGTTGTTTCCTTTTTAATACTACATTGTACTTTATGGTTTATTTTTCTAGTTTTATCTGATGATATGAATTCAACTATTAAAGTTTAAATCATAACTTTTGATAATAATATATATTTTATAATGAGGTTTTAGTATCATAATTTCAAGATTAATGCATAAATGTTTTTAATTGAATAGCAACTATTGATTTTGATAAAACTATTGATTTTGATTGTGATAAAAACAAAGTTTACTGTTTTTAAAAAACAAAAAATTTAAACACCCAAAGCATCTTTTTTAACCTTTAAACGTTTAAACACCCAAAGCAGATATTGCAATTTGCGATCACTTAATTTGCGCCTTGATACTAATATATATTTAAGCTATAATGGTGATAGTTATGGTTATGAACAACTAAATCTTAGCTAACAACTAAAGCCTAGTTATGGCCATGAACAACTAAGCTGTATGTACAGCATGATTACAATATATTTAAAAATAACTCAGGTACAATAGAACTATTCCTATTATCAACAGTTATTGTAGCCTGTGTGAGATAAATAATTATGTATGAAGATATCTTATAGTACAATATAAATGTGAGAGAACTTTCAGACACAATTCTAGACTGGTATCCCACACAAATATCTGATTTGGATGTGCATCTGTGTTTTAAATATCTTTTGTGTAGTGCCAAAATATCCCTTTTTGTTATGTCAAAAGGACTTGTCCGACGGCATCCCATCCAATTGATTACTGAAACCCTTTAAGTTAGCAGTGACATCATATGGCACGATGTAAATGTTGAATAAGACATCTATACAATGATAGGTTATATATTTAAATACATTCTAAAAATGAAACTTTTATCTCATAAATTTAACATGTCCAATGATGAATGAGTGATGATCCACCGAAGTTTAATATTTTTTTAAAATGAAATTCAGTTTCAATGTACATCACGCATGTAATAGTAATGATAAACTCAGACTTTTAATGGAAAATCATGACCCACGCGCAAGGTCTAAAAGAAATAGAATATAAATACAAATTTTAACTTAATATGCTCATAGCGGGAATTGAACCACAAACTTTCATTTTATCAGGCTGACGCTCTAACTGATCAAACTATACACGTTGATATGTTGAAAGAAAATGATAAATATAAAAAAGATAATAAAATCAACAACAAAACTAATACAAATGAAACAAAACAATGTGCAAACAAAGCAAAGACAAAGTACCTGAATATCTATATATACTTATATATATACTGTATATATATATATATATATATATATTACTATATATATATATATATATATATATATATATATATATATATATATATATATATATATATATATATATATATATATATATATATATATATATATATATATTCAAGAATATTTTTGCTCAGAATAAGAATTTTTTTCTTATTTCAAGGACATTTTTGCTTAAAATAAGATTCTATTATCTTGTTTCAATAATATTTTCCTTGAACGGTAAAACAATATTACAAGAGTATTTTTTCTATGGAAAAAATGAAACATTTTGAAATTAGGATGGTATAAAATAAGAATATTCAAAAAGTATTTATACATTTAAATAAATCTCATCGTTGAAATAAAACTTGTTGTTCTTTGAATGTCCAGTTATAGGTAATACTTGTAGCGGCAATACTTCTCCCATAGGCTACTCATCTGACTCAAACGAGTTTCTGTTGAGCTTTTATCTTTAAATAAAATAGAATTTAAGTGTATAAGATAATGTAAATTGTGTATGCCGTCATGACATGGGCGTCATAATCCATGTCCATTACGTAGTGTATTTCAATAAGTCCAATCACGGCTTCAGAAAATGAAATACTTCGAAAAATAATTTTTTCGCCATGCATAACGATTGCCTCGTCTCCATCATTGTTATGATAAGGATTTATTTTATCTAAAAATAAATGTAACAAACTTAAATCTAAAATTTAACATTAACATCTTTTTATATGTTAAAACTTTAGAAATCCTTACTTTGATATATATATATATATATATATATATATATATATATATATATATATATATATATATATACATATATATATATATACTGCTTGGTATTTTAGGCTTAATGGCGATCAAATAGATTAGACAATTTGATTACATAAAATCAAGAACGCAGAGTACATCAGATAGTGGAGGAGGGGGAACAGGAAGGGAGTTTCAGTGGCTTTAATTTCACTTAATTTAAGGGTCCCATTCAAAATTTAATGACTTTTTTAAGTGTGCCTGTAAAAAGAAAGGGCCTTTGATATATATATATACATATATATATATATATATATATATATATATATATATATATATATATATATATATATATATATATATATATATATATATATATTAATAAACGAGACAAACTTTTTAATTAATAAAACCATTTTGTTAATTTTAAACAAAACAATACATGTTTCGACTATCAATAGTCATCTTCAGTTGAAGTTTAATTTTTAAATTTGTTTAAATACCTATATAGGTGATTTTTTCAATACCAATACAAAATGTAATTATCTGTGTACAAACTATTAATTTAATTACAAAAATGCAACAAAATCTATTATAAGAATAACAAGTCATACTAAAAAAAACAAATAGACAGTGACGAAAGAATCGGTCAATAAAAAAATACATAGAAAGGTCAATAAAAAAATACATAGAAAGTGTCAATTGGACATGGTTATATATATATATATATATATATATATATATATATATATATATATATATATGTATATATATATATATATATAATATATATATATATATATATATATATATATATATATATATATATATATATATATATATATATAACCATGTCCAATTGACACTTTCTGTTTAGTTATTACTTATTGTTATTAGTATTGTTTTGTTTAGAATTAATAAAATGGTTTTATTAATTAAAAAGTTTGTCTTGTTTATTAAAATACTTAGATTTTTTGTGCTAAAAAGAAATTTTGAATATATATATATATATATATATATATATATATATATATATATATATATATATATATATATATATATATATATATATATATATATATATATAGGGCTGGCGCGAGTAGGTGTCACGTGGAGGGGGAGGTCCATTCCAGCTTTTGCTGACTGAAAATTAAAATAAATAAATAAATAATGTCCTTGTTTTTTAGAATTTGCCGATTGCCTTGTCGACACTTGCCGACTGACTGTCTAAATTTACCAACTAATTTGTCTGAAAGGTCTGCATTTGCCGACTGACTTATCAAAAATGGTTAAATTCGCCGACTAAATGAGCGAATAAATCATTGATAGAGGGGTGTCACACCCCTCTCCCCCCCACACACACCCCGAATTGCGCAGGACCTATTATTATTCCTAATTTTATAATACCATTATGATATTATAAATATTAGAAATAATGTTTTTTATTGAAATATCCTTAAATAAGATTAAAGTTCTTAAAGTAAGAATGAAGTTCCTAAAATAAGAATCAAGTTCTTAAAATAAGAATCAAGTTTTTAAAATAAGAATCAAGTTCTTAAAATAAGAATCAAGTTTTTAAAATAAGAATCAAGTTCTTAAAACAAGAATCAAGTTCCTAAAATAAGAACAAAAGTTCTTAAAATAAGAACAAAAGTTCTTGACCTAGAATCTTGGATTTTGCTGTGTAAGGAAAAAGTGATTAAATTTTAAGTACATTTTTAATCATTACGATTCAAAAAAAATTTTATGATACAGTGGTATTTACACAACTGACTTTTCTAACAATGTGGTCTAACGTTCTGAGAACGTTAAAAACAAGTTATTTATATTCCTGTACAATATCTACAATAATATAATAATATTATTGATATTAATAGTAATAATATAGTTGATAATAATAATAAACAATAATAATATGAATGTCATTGATAATAATAATAAAAATTATATTGAAATATTGTTAATAAGTATAAATAAAAATGAATGATTGATGAGGAAAATGAAGATAACACCAAAAATATGCATATACTAATTATGCACCAAGTTATATAACATGAAGTTAATCATTTTGGTTTTTAAATTTCAAATTTAAATTTTCATAACCGATATCTCTAACGAAAGTTTTCAAATTTTAAAAATATTAGAGATGTATTTAGCTCGTTTTGCGGTTAGCGTAATCATTTTTTAAATATGGTAAAGAATGTAACACCCTAATATATACTTATTTGTTTAGATGAAAAACTTTCGATTGTTAAAAGGCCATTTACATAACGCAACTGATTTCGTTGAGCTAGAGAGTTTGAAAAACACTTTTAGACCAACGCAGCCATTATTTGGAAGAAAAGTATATACAAGTGTTCAACTAATGAACGGGTCAAGTTACAACTCGACAAATTTTTTCAACAAAACACGAGAGATTGATAATTCTACCTCGTTTTCGACAGGTTCTGCCATTAACACTACGTTCGGACTTCTTTTGTTATGTTTTCTATTTTTACTTTTTTTTTAATTAGTTTACTGTTCTCTTCGTTTATATTTTACATCATACTTAATGTTATTTTCTTGTATCTTATTTGATGTCATTTAATTTTGCGCATTTTAAGTTTGTAAGCGTTTGTTTAAGTATTGAAATATTATAGTTATGATTTATAATATTTTTTGGAAATAAATACTTCGATGAAGAAATTGATAGTAAAAAAACGAAACATTTAAATTTATTGAAAACTTTTGTTACATTAAACAACTAAATATTTTGTCGAACTATTTTACTTTTTTTTTTTAAAAGAATCTATTTGGATCTTGAACATTTTGATCTGGAAAATGACATAAATTTCTTTATACTTAAATATGGTTAAACTGTAGCTATATTTCATTTACATACACATTTACATTACACGTTTACTTTGTTAATGTTTT
This sequence comes from Hydra vulgaris, assembly GCF_038396675.1. NCBI lineage: Eukaryota > Metazoa > Cnidaria > Hydrozoa > Anthoathecata > Hydridae > Hydra > Hydra vulgaris. Next base: position 12,082,913 of record NC_088934.1, on the reverse strand, counting down.
TTTTCACTTTTTATATTATATTAGAATAGATACTCTATTTATATTTTTCTTTGTTGGAAAAAATATTTTATGCTAAAACTGGTTTTTTTTTTTTATTTTCTTGTTTTTATCTCTCAATCAGAAACGAATTAATTTAAAATTGATCGCTTACTTGGTGGAAAAACAAGTTTTTCCATTCACAGATGTTGAGAAAAATAGTTGCATTCTCATAGCTGCGGGCTAAAAGCAAAAAAAAAAAAAAATGCGCTCTAGATAGCCTTATTTTAAATCCTTTTGCATTAAACTATGCGAAATCAAACAAATGTAACACACCTATCCAAAAACGGTCCCAACCTCAATTTTGAGGACCAAAATAATGACTTATGGGGCATTAATTTGCAAGGTCTCAGGTATCACCAGATGTTAAAATTAAAATCTAATTTCTATAGCCAAAGGAGAAAAATATGTTTAAAGTTTTATAGCACTTTGCACTATTGATCGCACTTGGAGCCCCGATGTAAATCTCTGTTCTTTTCTTTTTTTCATATTTGGGTTATGGAGTTTTTAAAAAATATCAAAAACTCTTTACATATATGTGTCGGCTATTACCTGAAAAAAAATCAGCTCTTTAACACTTGTGGTTTGTGTACAGGGACCTAAAGTATAGGGTGTGGCACTAAAAGCCTCTTTAAAAAGAGACAACGGATGCTTTACGTTTTTATTCTAACCTTATTATCGACTATGGAAGTTTCAAAATTTAATAGAATGAAGCCTTGGCATGTATCTTTCAAGTAAAAAAATAGAAGCAAGATAAGGTTGTTAGACTTCACATTCATGCGTACTTTGTATGCAAAAAGGGTGCTTTTTGTCCAAGTTTGTATAAAATATGGGGTAGAAAGCACATAGTTAAAGGCATTTTTTCCAATTGTTCTGAATTTAAAAAACATAAATACATCTTTATATTCTAACTGTTAAACCTACAGGTTTGCTTTGTTGTTTTTTGTTTAAAATGATTGACCAAATATTGAAAATACACACAATAATAACAACTTTTTTCAATTAAAATAAGAAATTTACTTTCTGAAATGGGTTTTATATATATTAAACAAAAGATATTAAACAAAAGAAAATCCCATTTAATCTTAATCACCCATTGAAAAAACACACGCAACATGAATAAATTTTTTTTTTTAATTACTTTAGGGTGGTGTTATGATGTTTATTACTTCTTCTTCGAATTGCTGTTTAGATATTTTTATTTAGTAATTGCAAAATAAGATATATGCTTCTGAATAATTTTTAGTAAACATGATATTTTTTGAAGCTATAAATAAATTAATATAGTTTATAATATGAACAAAAATTTCAGACAAGAATATTTCTCATCAACAAATGTAATATCAATTATTTCTAAAATGAAATTCCAGAAATCACTGTTTAAAAGAAGATGAATTTTTTAAAAAATTCAATTCAAAGTTTGCTGTTATAGTCAGTAACACATTTCAGTAACTGACCTCCATAACCATGGTGATCAGGGCTCCTTTTTTACCTAGCCCATTCAGCACCGAAGATTGAATGCAAGGCTTATGTTGATTGCTTACTAAAAATGCCCAATGCTGTACCCTTTGGAGCAATAAATTCAAGAACATGGTAGAACACTGCATGGGCTTTTGGGGTAACTGAAACTGGGAAATGAAGATATGAGTTCTTAAAGTCTTTAATATGTTGAACAAATGAAGTATTTAATGTCCTTCCACAACAGGAGATAAAATGTTGGAATGTTTTCACAAAACCAAGCAAATGGTCTGCCTTTTCTCTTTCAAAAATTCTTTGCAAAACATCCATATTCTTCAAAAGCTAATGACAATCATTCCCAACAAACTCTCCGCCATGATAAAGTTTTAATTTCAATTTTTAAAAAAATTGCCAATCTTGGCCTTTAGGCCATATTTTTAGCATAGATTTGTAAAGATGATTCACAATTCCAAGTAGATGATGAAGTTACATTGGGGGAATAAACTCAATAACTTGTTTGACATCTTCTTGATCAAACAATGGGATATGAGCAGTATTATGAAAATCCTTCGCGCAAATTTTTCCATTATCTTTTTCAATGAATGCTTTGTATTGCATCCAAATGGATCTGAAGTTTCTTGGAGTTCCCTGTTCTTTGAGGTTATTAGATTTAACATCACACCAACAGCAAGGGTGTTTGCTTGAGTAAAACTGAATGCCACAGATGATATTGGCTAACTTCATGTCACATGCAATAAAGAAAGGTGCATCAATTTTCCCAAACAAATATAAATTTTTTTTGACATTTTCATAAGTTTCTGAAACATTTTCAGCAACAGCAACAAGTAGCTAACGCTTAGCACTTGTTTCTTTCCCATGTTCTATAATCAGTAAACTTTTGTCATCTGAGGCTGAAGTAGTTTTGACATTTTGAAATCCACCATTAGAGGTAACACTCAAACAGAACTTAAGTAAAGATCTTCCACCATCAATACCTAGTTTGGTGAGAGGCGGTAAAGTGATTGCTCTAACTCTGCAAATTGATTTATAAAAATCCCCTAAAATCTTGCAGTGAACAACCTTCGCCAAATAATCGGTTTTTGTTGATGGCCTTGTAAGTGAGATTTTGGAAACTTTGAATAAACTTTCAACCTTTCGACCAGCTATTGTAAAATTTTCCTTAAATTTTGTTTAAACAATTTTTAAATTTGTAGTCTTGTTTAATGTTACAGTCAATTCTTGCATCTTTTTATTCGAAGGATCTGTATTAATTTGAACTTAAACCATGTCCAAAGTAGTTAGAGAAGTACTTGATATGCACTAAGCTCTAGAGGGACCTGGAATAATAGTTAGACCTTTACCACTTTCTCTGCTCAACCTAATTGTGCCTTGTGGAGAGGATACCTTTTGAGTTATTAAAGAGGACGCAATTTTTTCAGCAGTTTTGGAATCAGTTGGTATCATTTTATTTAAGTTTTCAAACTTGGTGGCTTGTTAACAACTATGTGTTATTCCTCTTTTGACTACACTGAGACAGTTTGAGCATAGTTTATCAAAGCTACTTGATGGTTCTTTCAAATCTTGATCGGTTGAAAAAGCGAGCTTTGTAGAATGTCCTTTTAGTTGGCCAACCTGGCAAATTAAACAATTACAAAAATCAAATCCTCTGATCTGTGGTCTAATAATCACTATATGAAAGTCATGTAGCTTGGGAAAAGGCAAGTTTCTATCTCCTTTGCCATGCTTTTATACCATTGCTCTGCAGGAATTGCATATGTCCAATGGAGCTCTATCATCCTTAAAATCAATGGAGTTTCCAAAAAAAATACCTGGTATTCTTTCCTTAATAAAATCAGAAATATGTCTGTCACATTTTGAAAAACAAAAGAAGCATACAGATTGTCGACAACCTTGATGAGTTTTTCTTTTATATGGCATTTCAGTGGTTAAAAAACTCAACTCTAAAAAATAACTTTAGTACAAGCTTGTGTTGGTAAAAATTCTTTTTGGTTGTTTAGGCTGTTGACTGCTAAAATGTAATTACTTTGATGTTGTGGCTTTTCCCGGAAAAAAAAAATTTGTTTTTTGAAAAATCTTGGTCATTTTAGGAAATACTTCAATACAAGAAAAGAAGCACAACAAGGTTATACATATTTAATTTATATAAAAATACTTTATTCTAACATTAATTTCGAAATTATTTATAAACTGCCAATTAACTTTGATTTTACAATTCTAAAGTAAATTTTACAATATGAAAAAAAGTTTTTATTATATCCAATATTTGGTCAATCATTTTAAACAAAAACAACAAAGCAAACCTGCAGGTTTAACAATTAGAATATAAAGAGACATTTATGTTTTTTAAATTCAGAACAGAAAAAATGCCTTTAACTATGTGCTTTCTACCCCATATTTTATACATACTTGGACAAAAAAGCACTCTTTTTGCATACAAAGTACGCATGAATGTTCAGTCTAACAACCATAGAATCCTATATTGACTAGTCACATGATATTGTTACTAAATTAGTTATTTGATGTAACTTCTTTAAAAATCTTTAAAAAGCATAAAAACCACAAAAATCTGCTATATTTTGGCCGTTTTTACAAAGGCGAGATTCCAACTTTAGGAGCTATATCTTTGCACAAATAAAAGATATCTTGCTTCTATTTTTTTACTTGAAAGATACATGCCAAGGCTTCATTCTATTAAACTTTGAAACTTCCATAGTCGATAATAAGGTTAGAATAAAAACGTAAAGCATCCGTTGTCTCTTTTTAAAGAGGCTTTTAGTGCCACACCCTATACTTTAGGTCCCTGTACACAAACCACAAGTGTTAAAGAGCTGATTTTTTTTCAGGTAATAGCCGACACATATATGTAAAGAGTTTTTGATATTTTTTAAAAACTCCATAACCCAAATATGAAAAAAAGAAAAGAACAGAGATTTACATCGGGGCTCCAAGTGCGATCAATAGTGCAAAGTGCTATAAAACTTTAAACATATTTTTCTCCTTTGGCTATAGAAATTAGATTTTAATTTTTACATCTGGTGATACCTGAGACCTTGCAGATTAATGCCCATAAGTCATTATTTTGGTCCTCAAAATTGATGTTGGGACTGTTTTTGGATAATTTCGGTTAGTATCTTTGTTTTCTTTTTATTAATAACGAATAACTTTAAAAATTGGAAGTAAATTCTTTGTTTTCTCAATAAAAGTTCTTAGGGATTATCTTTTTCAGGATATTTCTGGAATTCCGGATATTTTTCTAAACATTGAGTTTTTCCTGATATCCAAAATGTTTTCCATACATTCAAGTTTAGGTATATATTTTTGTAATATATTTCTTTTTTTTTTTCAAATGAAGTTCAGATATAGTGTCAGCTGGAATAGAATTAATGCTTGAAAGAATTCAGATATGCTTCAGATATCGGAATAAAAACTATGACCCTATTTTAATCAAAAATTATAAAAAGTAAATATATTTTAATCAAAAACTATAAAAAAGAAAAAACAATTATTTTGTTCAATAAAATAATTGTAAGAACATTTACAAAACTGTAAGAACATTTACTTTTGTAAATGTTCTTACAGTAACAAGTTCGTTTATGCTTAGTTGTCTTCTATATAAAGTTACTCGTTTAAATTGTTTGATTAATAGAAATAAATAGAACGACAGATTAACTAGTAATTTTTCTGTGAACTCTACAAGGCTTATACTTCTAAAGTAATGTGTTGCAACTTGTCTCGATGCAGGGTATGTTGCATTTTTTTTCATTTTCATTTTTGTTTCACTATTACGGAATAACTATAATAAAAAATAATAAGTTTTATATGTCACTTAGATCTATTTTATAACCCTGAAAAAAAAATTTCAAAAATATTAAAGTTTAAGGAGATAAATGCAGTTTTTTTAACTTTGTTGCAACTAGCCCCGGTCTCCCCTACTCAATATTACTTTTCTTTTAATCCGTGGTTATCAAAGCAATCACCAAAGAAAAAAGAATAAAGAACATAGTCAATATATTCATAATTCAATATATTCAGTTGTTGAAGTTGTTTGAAAGTTATTGTTTTTTGGTTGTTGTTTTCTGGTTGTAAAGTTGTTCAATAAATTCAGGTGTTGAAAGTTTTCGTTTTCTAATTGTTGTTTTCTGGCAAATTTTTTTGTTTTGTTTTTTTGGTAAATTTGAACAGAATTTTTTCTGATTTGAATTTAATAAAATAAAAAGAACTTGATCATAATAAAGTAAAAGAAGAAATAATGAAAATTACATTGAAAAATATAGAGAAATTAATTACAAGCAAACTCGAAGAACAAAAAAAGAGTATTTTAAAAGAAACGGAGCGCCTGTTAAAAGATCAAGAAAAAAATTTTACTGGTATAATTAGAGCAAATTTAAAAATACTCACTAATCGATTAGATAAAATTGAAAAAGACGTAGACACGTAGAAATCGAAAGTCTTGAGCATAGAAAAAGACCTACGCGATTTTAAAGAAAGTCTTAACTTTCAAGAAATCACGGAAAAATTAAATCAGATCACGAAGCGTTATGAAAAAAAAATAAACAATTTAAGTAAAAAGGCATTAGATCCGGAGAACCGGTCTCGAAGGAATAATTTAAGAATAGATGGGATATATGAAAAACCAAATAAAAATTGGGCTGAGTGCGAAAATGTAGTAAAGGAAATGTTCATAAACCAACTAAAAATTAAAAATGATATAGTTATAGAAAGAGCTCATAGAATAGGCCCACCTAAAGAAGATAAGAAACCAAGAACTAATGTCCTAAAGTTGTTAAATTTTCAAGACAAAACAAAAATACTTAATGCTACAAAAAACTTGCGAGGAACAGGGATTTAAGTTAATGAGGATTTCGCTAAAGAAACGATCGAAAACCGAATAAAAGTTGTGGGATCAAGTCAAAAAGCTGCGACTTAAGGTAAGTATGCAGTTATAAAATATGATAAAATTTTTTCTAGAGAATTTTGGAAGTAAATCTGTTCGTTCTTAAAAAGAACTCTTTTTTAATTTATTTGTTATAACTAATCATGTCTTTAAAAAGTGACTTTGAAAATCTTGCCTTTAATTTTTTTGAAACGAAATTTTTTTCATTACACGAAAACTCCGACCCAGATATTAATTATTTTCATGATACAAAAGTCGAATGTTCTTACTATTATCCAAGTGAATTAAAAGGAATTCTATTTAAGAATGTTAATTACGAAAGCGACGTTCAAATTAGAATTCTACTCGCAATCATCAGAAGCATTAATTGTAATTTTGAAAAGTTCTAAAATTTACTTGAGGAAACTAAATACTTTTTTGATATTATTTGCTTAACTGAAACTTGGGCTACCTTAAACGACACTAACAAAAATTCTAATTTTTATCTTTCTCATTTTGAAATGATTTCTCTTGAAAGGCAAATAAATAAGCGTGGTGGTGGAGTTCTAATTTACGTTCATGAAAATATTAGGCATTGCTGTAGAAATGATCTTTGCGTTTCTGACGGCGATAGAGAAATATTAACAATTGAGATTATTAATGAACGAACAAAAAACATTTTAATTAGCTGTTGTTATCGACCGCCAGATGGCGTGAGCGAGAACTTGAGAGCAATTCCACGACCGTCACAGCGTGACACCCGTCTTTTTTTTTGTCTTAAGCCTTTAATACTTAGTTATTAAAATAGATATAAGAAGAATATTTTTTGCTTTTTAGTTAGCTCATAATAGGTGCTATAAAAAACAAGAAGAAAAATTTGGGTGGATATATTGGCCTCTCATTCATGCAAGAAAATATAAAACGTCACAGCGTGACCAATATTTTCTCATTGTTTTTTAGTTTTTAGATCAACACCGTGATTCAGCTAATATAGATGAACTGAATTATTAACTTGGCATTAAACAAAAGGTTTAGACATTACTCTTACAAGTTTTATAGCTAAATTACATTTTTTTAATTAAATTTTAAACAGGCGCACCTTTAATTAACTAGTGGTAAACGTCACAGCGTGACATCACAGCGTGACATCACAGCATGACATCACAGCGTGACATCACAGCGTGACCAGACACATTTGGGTAGTTATAAACCAGGTAAATGGGCTGTTTTTAATAAATTTAAAACTTAGTAGAGAGGTATTAGACAAATATATAATTACATCTTCATAAAAATAGTTCTTACATAGTAATCTTCAGAACACGCCCATACTATATCAGTGTCTAATCGTGTCCATATTATATTGCTGTCATATAAACAACGTTTTAAAGTTTTTTAGTGATTTTATCTGTAGACATAAGTTGTTTGACTAAATACTTGGCACTTGAATAGGATGGCATTTGTATTTTCCCATTATTGTTGTTAATTAGGTTCGCTGCAAATAATCCTGGTTTTGCTGGTGCTTATGTAAATAACTCATCAATTTTAAATTTTTAAATAGTATTTATAATCTCTTCCATAGAAACAAAATAGACATTGAAATTAGTCTCATTTTTAATAGCTTCATAAAAAGTTATGGCATCAGTTATTATATGTTTTCTCTGGATTATTTTTTGCGTTGCTATTCTTTTAACGGTCCCACCAATGGCATGCACCGATCCATTCCCATGTGAAGCAGCAAAAAAGTTCCAGAATAATTTTAAATCATGCTGATCTTCCAACCAGGGTATTGCTGATGCAATAAAACGATATTTAAATTGATTACTTGGCTCGTCTGTCAAAATCTGTAGTATTTTAACACTTGATTCAATATAGTTAGATAATAAATTATGAACAAATACAAGAATAAATTTTTTTGAATGGCTTAAATCATCTGAAGCTATGATAGATAACGAGAATGAATTTTGGTACTAAAATACAGCAGTAAACACAGTAACTTGCTTCTTGTACCAATGTGCTGACTGCATTTCATCTTGCCACAAAGTTGAAAAATTTTCAGCAAAATTTACTTGAAGGACGGCGTGTCTGGTTTACTTTGAGGTTGGATCTTATGGTCACGATGTCTTTGATTGTTTCTGTTTAATAAAATAATGCCAAAGAAATGAAGGTAAAGATTTTGAAAAGGTGCTGTAAAAATCATAAGCTCTTCCCTTTTTTTTAATCTTTTTAATATATTCTTTTCCATAACCATCTGCAACTTTTTCCAATTGGTACCATGTAATGCATTTATTCTTGTCAATTCCATTCAAAACATAAAAATTATGAAACTTTGCAGCATCTTTGCATGTAGTACACATATTATTATAACAAATGTCTTTTTCACTATTATATACGATGCTAAGAGGAAATTCATGTGAATACAATTGAATCAAACTTGTGCAGGGCTTCAAAGATAAGAACTATATTTTGATGTCGTTGACAACAAGAAACATTTCTTGACATTGAACTAGACAAAAGCACATGTAGTGGACGTAAACTAGCAAATTTCGATTTTCCAACTGATTCTTCAGGGTAATCACCTTTAAAAACAGCATAAGCTTCAATAGCATTCACATACAAATGATGTTTTTGCAGCTTTTTCTTGTTCTTTAATCTCACCACAATGGTGTCTCTTTTACCGGGTGCTTGACGGGATATATCATCACGCTGGTAAAAATCAAGAACCAATTTTACAGTTAAAGCATCTAATGCATTTTCACTAAGTATTTTTTCTGGACTAGGGGTTTCGTTCATTTTTGTTAAAGTTTTTGTACAACTTTTGCCGTCTTTCTGGGTGATTTTGGTAGTGCTGATTTGGTTCTCTTAACAGCTTTTCCAAGAGTGATTGCAGATTTGTAAGAGGGTGATGTAACAGCTACAGATTTTGATTCTGCTATTTTTTGTCTGCTCTTTCTCTTTCAATGCTTTCCTTTTTCTCGTTGAGTCTCCAATTTAGCAAGTTGTCTTCGTTTCTCTTTTTTAAATCTTTTTCTTTAAACACTTTTTCGCCAAATTTTTCTAACTGCCTTTCACGATATTTCCTTTGACGTTCAGCATGAGTAAAAGACATATTAAACCCTTTAAAGATTAAAAAAAAGCAACACAATAGTTATGGAGATGGCTGTATTACATCCAAGGCTCAATGGAGTTACAACTATCCTCTACAGAGTGCCTCAAGGATAATTGAGCAAATGTTGCCTATCCAAAACATACCTATTTTTCGTAGTTTTTGTAAAAAACGCAAAGAAAGTTAACTGCACAATAATCTGCCCGATTAAAGTTGATAAAAACTGAATTGTGGTTTCAGTTAAGCAGTTTTGAATATTGTTTTAAATTTTGTTAAAAAACTGTCACACCGTGACGTCACGGCGTGACATAAAAAGATTCTAAAAATAACTTGAGTTAATTATTTTTTTAAACATGTTAGTATTTATTTAGATGTACTAGATAGAGTACTCATTGCGCTGGAATTTTGAAATCCTAAATTTTATTGGTTGTCTTAGAAATAAAACAATTGGTACCCTAATTGTCACAGCGTGACATGTCACAGCGTCACAATAGTGGTAATAACATTTAATTAAAATAAATGGTTTTCTAAATTTGTCTGGCAATAAGTATGTTTTTATCATAATTAGCAATGATTAGTGCAGCTAAAAACCTGATTGCAATGAGCAAGACAGTTTTTGAATTTTTTATAGGTTCAATTAAACTTCAGCGATTAAAAACGATTTAAATTATCGCAAAAACGCCTATTTTTACCTTCTGTTTCAGCCCATATAATTTTTTATGATAGCGGCAAACTATAACAAACTATATATTTTCTGAAATAAGAAAAGTAGAGCTTTCTACTGATATATAGTATTATGTATATTGGCTTCGTTTAATTTTTTCATTTTTTGTGAGACGGTCGTGGAAATGCTCTTGAGCATGTTTTTACAGCAAAAAGTTATTGCGAAAGGTAACAACGAAAAGAAAAAAAACTTCCTAATTGGTGATTTTAATATGAATTGTTTTGACTACAATGACGATAATAAAGTTAGAAATTTTTATGATGCAATTTTTGAATCTGGAGCGATTCCTTTAATAAATCGTCCAACTAGAGTAACAAAAAATTCAGCAACCTTGCTGGATAATATTATTTCCACAGACTTGTTCAACAGTGATATAAAATTGGGCATCTTAAAAACATATATTTTAGACCACTTTCCTATTTTTCTAACCATAAACACTGACCAACCACAACAAAAATTAAATAAAGTTATAAAAAAACGTTTTTTTAAACCATCAAACAATGAGTCTTTCAAAAATCAGCTCTCATTATTACATTGGAAACACTTAAATTTTAATGAAAACGCAAACAACCTTTATGAAAAGTTCTTTGAAACATTCACCTCTATTTACGAATCTAATTTCCCAATTGTTACAGGTACATTAAAAACAAAACACTTTAATAATCCCTGGATTACCAAAGGATTCAAAAAATCATCCAAAACAAAACAAAAGCTATACATTAAATATCTGAAAACAAAAACACCAGCAAGTGAAAAAATTTACAAAGATTACAAAAATCTTTTCGAAAAAATTCAAAAAAATTAAAAAAAAAATTACTATTCAAAATTTATTAATAAAGTTAAAAATGACTCAAAAAGCACTTGGAAAGTATTAAAAGAAATTACTGGAAAACAAAAAACATGCTCAAGCTCTTTGCCACAAATGCTGAAAGCTGATAACAATAGCTTGTATGAACCACAAATAATAGCTCATGAATTCAATAAATATTTCACTGAAATTGGATCAACTCTGTCAAGAAAAATACCAAATACCCAAACCTCATTTTATGATTTTTTGGTACCTATTGACAAAGATATTTGCTCTGAAGAATTATCTGCCGAACTATCATTTTATGAGTTTGAAAAACCTTTCAAATCCTTAAAAAAAAATAAAGCACCTGGTGCAGATGAAATAAACGGAAATATTGTTATAGATTGCTACGAACAATTAAAAAATGTTCTTTTTAAAATTTTCAGAGCATCAATTCATCAAGGTATTTTTCCTGAACGTTTAAAACTTGCCAGGGTTACTCCTATCCATAAAGAAGGCGACAGATCCAATATCAGTAACTATCTTCCTATCTCTGTTCATTTTATATTTTCTAAAATTTTACAAAGAATTATCTTCAACAGAGTATACAATTATTTTAATTACAACAACTTTTTTCATGATAATCAGTATGGTTTTAGAAAAGGAAGTTCAACTGAACATGCCATTATTCAATTTATACATAACATCTCTGAATCTTTTGAGAAATCTCAATATACACAAGGTGTTTTTATTGACCTATCAAAAGCTTTTGATACGGTCGATCACCGAATTTTAATCAAAAAAATTAAACATTATGGTTTAAACAATAAAATCTTAAAATAGTTTAAAAGCTATATAACAAATCGAAAACAACTTGTGTATAGTAATGATGGTCAGCAAAGTAAACCCCTGAGCATAACCTGTGGTGTTCCACAAGGTTCTATTCTCGGACCACTACTATTTTTTATCTATGTAAACGACTTAAACAATACTTCCAAATTGAAAAGTATAATGTTCGCTGATGATACTAATCTTTTCTTATCCCATACTGATGTTTATGAACTCTTTTCAACTACAAACAAAGAACTCAATCTCATTTCTAATAAATTAACTTTAAGTATTAACAAAACAAAATGGATTATCTTTCATTCCTGCGCAAAAAAACGTTTTTTACCAAGTAATATGCCTCAAATTTATATTGATGAAACGATTATAAAAAGAGATACTGTTATAAAATTCTTAGTTGTTTATCTTGATGAGATTATTACTTGGAGAAAACATATTGATCATATAAGCACAAAAATTTCTAAAAACATTGGCATTTTATACAAAGCCCGAAATTATCTAAACAAAAAAAACCTAACCCAACTCTATTATTCATTTATACACAATTATATAAATTTTGCAATCATCGCCTGGGGAAGTACGGATAAAAGTAAATTACAACATCTTTATCGCCGTCAGAAGCATGCAATCCGCGTAGTTAATTATGCGGATCGCTTTTCACATTCAAAATATTTTTTTGATTATATGAAGGTTCTAGATGTTTATAAACTGAACGTATTTAATATCTTATGTTTTACTTTTATATGGAAAAACGATTTATCTTTATTTGTTTTTAACGACTTTTTTTTTTTAAAACCAATAAATAAATACACATTAAGAAATTTTAGTTTTTTAAGTAAACCTTTTTGTAGAACTAAGTTCAATCAATTTTGTATTTCATATTGTGCACCCCATCTTTAGAATAAAATAGTATTACTAAACTTTGGTCCTTCTATTACTCTTCCTGTTTTTAAAATTAAGTTAAAAAAATTAATTCTCTCTATAGACAACATTCTAAAATTCTACTACAAATAAATGTAAAATGTATTTGTTAAATCTTCAGCTTATTATATATTAAAATGTGTTGTATCTTTGCATAATGTAAATACGTTAAATCTTATATATATATAAATATATATATATATATATATATATATATATATATATATATATATATATATATATATATATATATATATATATATATATATATATATATATATATATATATATATATACATGTATATATATATATATATATATATATATATATTTTTTATTTTATATATATACGTTATAAATATTACTTTTTAAGGTTTCGATGATAAAATCCTTATGATGGAAACCTTCTTTTGATGGGATCCTTCTTTTGGAAACCTAGCTTTATATTGTTAGTACGCTGAATTGTTTTATTTGCGTAATTGTATTACGACTTATGTTTATGTATTACGGCTTATGAATTATGTAACACGACTAACATTGTAAACTTAAGTAAAATTTAAAAAAATAAAAAATAAAAAAAATATTGTCTCCACTACAAGTCGATTGACTCTAGGCTTACCGTTAAAGATGCAACTTACTATTACAGAAAAAATTTGCGAGCACTTTATGAAAAAAGTTAAGAAATACGTCCTTGCTGACTTAACTAATGATATTTCAACATTAACTGGTGTAGCATTCACTACTGATATGTGGAAAATAAGAAACAATGATACTTTCAATGTATTAACTTGCTATTTCATTACACAAGAACTTAAACTTATTCCTGTTTGGAATGGAACCATTCAGGGATAAAAGTCACACTGGGAAAGCAATTGCCATTTTGTTAGATGCCCTGATTGTCACCCTCAATCTGCTTGCAAAGGAAAAAACACACAGGTAATTGCTTCAAATTTTAACTATCATATTTTAACTATCACATTTTGTTTAACTTTGCATTTACTTTTTCATGAACCAAATTTGTTCAAGTTTGCATTTTACATTACGTTACCGAACAACTTTGCAAAAAAGAAATTTTTTTTTTTTCAATTTTGTGTAACATTTGTTTAAATTTTTTTTGAACCAACATCTTTTTGTTTAAGTTTGTATTTTGTATATGGTCAATTAAAGTTTAGACGAACTAAACATTTTTGTTATCATTTTTGTTTAGTTTTACATTAATAATAATAATAATAACAAGTAATAAAAATACTAATAATACTTCTTGTTTCTAATTTTTCAGATGGTGCGTCAAAGGCAAATATTATCTTGGCAGTTGAAAAAGACTTGCAGTTACAAACAGAACTTATATGTGCTGATCACACATTGCACTTGATAGTGACAAAAAGCATTAATAATGTGAAACTGATCAACGAGTCTGTCGAAAAAGTTGGCTACTCATCTGCACAGAAGCTCATTGTCATGTACCAAACTCAAAAAAGTTTGTGCTAACTTAAAAATCACCTACAAAAAGGTTATTTTATCTTAAAAGACTAGATGAAACACTCAGTTTTTGATTGTGAAGTCAGTCCTTGACATCCAGTAGGGTTTCGAAATGTTTGTCCGAGAAGGGCATCCGATAGGGCAAAATTCCATTCACACTCAATTTCAGATTTTAAAGAATATTTTGCCTGTTCATCAAAAGTTCCATAATTTTTCTGTCAAAATTTCTGCCAAAAAAACACCCACAGTCCATCAAAGGCATCTTCAATTTGCACTGGTAAATTTTGATCTTAAATTTTAAATCACTATAACTGTATTAGGTCGGTCCTTAATACGGCTATGAATCAAACGTTCCCGCTCGCATATTTTGAAACCCATGCTCAGAATAGGCAGAGATATGCGCAATCTGATTTGCTGATTTTGAAACAGAGGCTTTTCTGCGTATATAAAAATCAAAACAAGCGTCAAAACGCGTACTGGATAATTAAAGTAAAATTAAATAATTGCATAAAAAAATCAAATAATAATAACATAAAAAGTATGATTTTTCTATCAACTTCAGTACAATATAGTATTTATACTTTTACAAAATTTCGCTACCCAAAACAACCGTAATTTTCATAATATTTTTTTCAAAAATAAAGATTTAAAAGAAGTAGTTTGTTTTCCTAATGGCTTTTTATAACTCTAAGACTTAAAAAAAAGACAACCATTGTAACAAACTATTAACCAGATAGTGAAACTTGACTATTTTTTAAACGATAAATTTTAAAACAGTTTTTTTATAACAGTTTTAAAATTTATCTAGTAATATAAATAAGATACTAGCAGTCATGAACCGTACGGTACGGGTCGTGGTAAATCTGTTCCATATCCGACTATTTAAACTTGTTTTAAATTTGGTCTTCTTGCATCAGCGAACTTGAATAAACAGCAAAAAATCGATCGCTTTAAAAATCTTGGCTTTTGATTGAACAATTAATTTACTATACTTTAAAACTATACTTATTTAATTTTAATATGGATGACAGTTACGTAATATTTCTTCCGGTGATTTAGAAATCTAAAGGTTTTAACAAAAAGACTTATAGACGAATATTTTTTTAACCCCCTCATTAAAATTTATTTAAAATACAAAAGACCCAGAAAACGGGTCACGGTTTCTAGTTATGTCAAATAAGTTAGATCGGTTTGATTTTATTTATTATTTAAGAGAATAATTTAAGAAATGTTCTGAATGTAGATCGTTATTGCTTTTAGAAAACGATCAACATTCAGAACATTTCTTAAATTATTCTCTGTACAGGTATATGCACCGCAAAAACTATTGCACCTCAAAAACCACACAATTACTTATTAGAATGTAACTAGTCCGATTTATACCTAAAAAGTATAAGGGTTTAATTTTTTTTCATTAAAATGTTCAAGCTAATGGAAAAATAAATCAGCTTTTCATTTTAATAGCTTTGAGTGATTATTTTGAGCCTTTTCTGAACATTTCTCTGGTTTTTTAAATCAAATGTTTCAGTAAAAACACCATAAAACATGTAAATGCCAGATTAAGTTTGCAAAGTTGACTTTTTTATAATCTCGTAAGTGCCCTTTTTATTAATAATCATAAAGTTAAATTATTTTGCAGTATTATTTTTTACATTTTTAAGCCAAGTTCAACCTAAAAGTGATGTGGTTTTTGGGTGCATTTAGAAAATAAACTTAAAATTCAAAAACTACAACAAAAATAATGTTTAATAATAGCTTGAAATCATAATAACTTAAAACCATACATTACATTTGAAAAGTATGTTTTAGTTATACATAAATTTATTATAAAAAAACTATTCATCCCTCTCTGATGTATTGTTTTTTGAATTAAATAAACTTTTCCTTGGATTTTCCCTGTTTTTTGCAAAGCTGCAGCAAGAAAAATTATTGCAGGTTTACAACACGCTAACTTGCTGCACTGAGATTTTAAAATATCGTGGCATTTTGGACATTCCCTAAACATTGCTACTTTACAAATGTTTCCAGTGCATACACATATCTCTTTACATTTAATAAAGATTTTCTTTACTTCTTCTTTTTTTTTTTCTGCATTTTGTAATTGTGTTTGAACCTTTTTTTCTTTTTTTTTTATTAATGCTTGCAACTAAACTCAAAATGTCTTTAGCTTTAATGGACCCATGAACTTAAGTTATTCGTTGCGAACTGGTAGATAGATTTGGTTTTACTTTTCTAATAGTCATAAATCCTGGTATCTTCTCAAGTTGGAGGCTCTTCTCGTGCAGCTCGTTAATCAAAGATTGAGCACTTTTTTCCAATACAATGCTGATCCTCTTCTTCTATCAGGAGAGACAACAAATGATGAATCAGGGGAAGTCCATGTTGATTGCATGGATGAAACTGATGCCTCTTCAGGATTCTCTATGCATTTATCTGCTCTATCAAACTTTTCCTGCTGCATGAATTCAATGCTCAAGGTTTCATTGGTTACACCAACTCGCTTTGCAGCTTTTAGGAGAGTGGGTTTTGTTGCCCATTTATCCCATATATTTGCTAAAATAAGCATGAATGCTAATTTGTTAAGAAAATTTGCCTCAGTAAACATTTCACCTTTTTCTTTTCTATACTCATGATGAATATTTTTATTTGACTGGTCTAATAGTTGTGTAACCCTTGTTGCATCTGGTAGGGTAAGAAACATCCATATGTCTCTTGATTGAAGGAATTACGTAACATTATAATCAAATCTCGAACTATGTCCATTCGATAATAGGACCACGGGTCTTTTAATATTTTTCTCTTTTAAATACTCATCAAATTCCTTAAAAGAGGCCAAAAGTGTATAACCATCTGATACGCCATGGTTACCAGTAGATGTTTTATTATAGCTGCTGCTTCAGTAGGTGCCATCAGGCTTGTTATACCTACATTACCAAATAGTACTTGACACATACAGACCTCTCCTGAAATTGTAAATTGTAATTTTTTTAATAATATGATCTCAGTTCAATTTAGTTTAAAAAGTTAGTAAACAGCACAGTTTTATTACTTAACGTTTAATGTAGTTAAATGTATAGTAAGACTAAATTAAACCAGTAAGTCTTGATAATAATAGATTTGTTAAAAAATTTAGGTTAAATAAGAAAATTGGTTTTACATCTGAAAATATTGGTCTAAATTCAATCATTTTAAGAAATTATCAAATACAAAAATAAAAACAGTTCTGAGAATGACACGAAGGGATGGATGGTAACACATTCTATGTTTTCTTTTTGCATTTTTTTGGATTGATCTCTTTTTGATGCATTGACCAAACCAGAAGAAGTTTCATCAACACCATAATGAATGAATTGTCGAGTTTCATCATTATTTAAAACTCTTTTTGAGTCAATATTTCCTTTCCAAATACCTTCCTCGATGTGCTCGGTTTCTGTCATAGTTCCAGCAGCTATAAGTTTCTCTGCAAGTGCATCTACAATACAATCGGGTAAATTGGCTATACTTAATTGCAATAATAAGACTTTAAAAGGAAAGAAAGGAACTAAAGAAGAAACATTTTTAACACAACTGATTAGATAATGATTTATTTTCTAAAAACATAACATCATCAGTTTTCAATAACAAAAAAATCTATGTGATTGCAAGCCATTTTTTTTGTACAATTTAAAGCATTGTTGATTGATACTTGTCCTTGACGTTTGACAGTTAAACTGTTATGTTTTGCATGAAATTCTAGCCAAAATGAACAACCAAATCTAAAAAAATAAATATGCAAACATAGATCAATTTTTTTTATAAAGTATTTTTTATAGTTTGTGAAAAATACAACTTATTAGCTTTACAAGTACTAAAGACTCTGAAAATAGAAGCAAATGTTAAAAATACCGTTGATTCTTTAATACCAATTTAGCTGCATATGACAATGGATAATATTTTCGTCCTCCTTGTAACCTCTTGTTTGTGTAATTTCTTATTTTCAATGTATCTAACATTAATTTAGTCAGTTGTGCTTTATTGATACCTTGCAAAGATCTATTTTTATTTTTTCACAAATCGTACAATTGAATTTTCTTCCTCTCTAATAATATAGAGCAGCATTGACGTCCTTTTCCTGTTTCTATTTTACCATCCAAACGTTGATTTATTGTCTCTTGATCTTTAGTCAACGGGAAAAGTCTTGATTTCATGGCACAATGTCCTCTTACACTGTTTTTTTTGTTAAGTTGCTTTGACAGTAATTTAAAGCAAATACAAGTAAATCTAATAAAACTGCTACCTGTGGTATAGTTATATATGTATAACAAGAATAAATAATAGTTATATGCAGTTTTAGGAATAATTATTAGATAGTAAAGAAAAACTAATGTGGTTTTTGGGGTGCGTATGATGTGGGTTTCGTAGTGAATAAAATGCTAAATAAAAAAGTAAGTTTGCAATCACATATAAAATCAACTCAGAATATAATATAACTACCGCAAAACTAATCCTGAAGCTTAAACTTGTTTGGAAAAAGTTTTATTTGCATTTTTGGTGATGTGGTTTTTGAGGTACGTATTGAAAAAAAAATGACTTTTTGACATGGTAAAAAATAGTAAACAATTATAAATAATTTCCAGCAGCCCTCTGGAAGGAGTTATTTATAGTAGTAGTAATGAAAAATATTAAGAAAATTTGTAAATAAATTGTCCATAAGAAAATACGAGTATGCCATCATTCGTGCGGTTTTTGTGGTGCACCTACCAGTAAGAAAAATTTTCTAAAACCATCCAAAAGAGAAAGAACTCGACCTAAAAATGGAACAAAATTATTTTAAAAAAAAATACTTTTTACACATTAATTACAAATTAAGGTGTTATGCATTCAATTAAGTTATTTGAAAACTCAAAAATTGAAAGAAAATAAGAAACTTACTTTTCATTTATCTCAATTTTAACACCAACTCGAAGGTGAGCAAAGTTATTAGCATAAAAAATCACAGCAATTAATTAAATAGCATAAGATGTTAGAGTAAACTCTAAATAACTCACACATCCAAGGGACAAAGAAGTTAGTTTTTTAAAGAATATTAGAGTTATAAGGAGTGTAATCCATAAAAAAAAGGCTCAACTGGAACATCAAAATTAAATTCAAAATTGGGGGTTATTGAGTTATCCTGAGTTTATTGTACATATTTTAACTACTAACAGCGCACACTTTGAAACACAGCATAAACATTTGGAAAATATAAATCTATAACTTTATATAACATATAATAACATTACCATATAATAAATAACATATATTACCACATCATTAGACATAATAATACTTATCAAAAATCATTACAAACATCACATTTTAAAAATGAAATATTATTTGTGTAATAAACATTCAATGACATACCTTGTAATGCATGTTTATCAATGTTATACAACAAATTATAAAATGTCTTGGTTCTGGAACATGCTACATGGAATTTGGTTGTGTGAAAACCAAGGCTCTTTGAGATTAACATTAACTTTATCAAATGTTTGACCGTGACTTTTACTTTTTTGTCATTGATTGTTGTTAATAAAAGCGTCTTTATTTAAATGGTTTAACTTGATAGCATTAAAATTAATGGGAAAAATTGAACAACAACACAAAAATTAATGAACAAAAATATATTTTAAAAAAAATTACAAAAAAACTGAAAGTGGCTCAAAAGTTGTAAATTTATAATGTTAAGTAATTTACAACTTTTGAGTCACGTCTTCTTCTCCCAGCAGCCTCTCTTTCCCTGGTGCTGTATTGGGTACCATCCCTCCATCAAAAGGAAGGATAATCCTCCCCATACCTACACCAGCGATAGGAGGCACTCTGGGATAGAGGACAGGGATGCAGGGAGCAATATGCTTTGAATTCTTCCCACGTTGAGTCTAAAAAATATATATATATATAAATACAACTATCTACTGAGTTAAAACTCACAAAAAATCTACTACAAAAAAAAAATAAAAGCAATTTATGAATGTAATAAATCAAGTATAAGTGAGTACAACTTATTTATTATTCTCACTTATACTTGACTTATTAAATTAACTGATAAAACCGGAAGACACATCTGCAGCTATAATAAAACCTAAAAGGTACAATAAAAGCAATCAATCAATGTCATATAAATCAATTATTCGCAAGTACAAAAACTTACTTATTGTATTTGAAGATGCAGTGACTGAAACTACTTAAAAAAATTAAAAATAAAAAAAAACCAACCAATCAATGTAATAAGTCAAGTATAAGTGAGTTCAACAACTTACAGATCACTGTATATAAAATATGTAGGTATATATATACGTAAGTGCAACTATACCGATCAACTGTACTGGTGGAAATCTCCAAAATATATCAAAATATAATTTTATGAATTTCAGGATCAACAGCTGGGTCTGGAATTTCTGGTGATATTAAACAATCAATATCTTCTGTTGTTTCTAGCTTAACAGCATTTACAAAGTGCAATAAAATATGTACATGTGGTAAATCACGTTTTTGAAACTCAATAACCTGCACATGACTTATAACATATGACTCCATGCTTAAAAATATCCTCTAAGAAAGATTTAAGTTTCATTTTAAATACCTGACAAACTAAATCAGGTCTGTCATTAGCAGTTTGGCCTGGATATAAATTTTTTACTATTTCTCTCCATTTTGGATTGCAGGTAAAAGTAATGAATAGATCTGGTTTGCCAAATTTCTTTATTATTGCCATCGCATTTTCAAAGTTTTCTTTTAATCTTCTTGGACTACCAACATATGAAGAAGGTAATATAACAACGCGGCCCGGTCTTTTATTAATGATCATTAGCCTCTACTTCTGCCATGTTTTTAAATGCAAGAGCAAATGGGTATTCTGGATTAACTAAAGTTTGCAAGAGTTGCATTAACTCAAGTATACAACCATCATTAGCAGATTACTCCATTCTGTCCATTCTGAATGACTCTGCTGCATTAGGATTATAGATATATAACTGAAAATATGTGGGCAGAACATCTTCTTCAGGCCTTAAATTTCCAGCACGATGCAAAATTTGCCCACAGACCCTATAACTGAAAGAGACAATATCTGAGGAAGGAGCTATTTTGGCGGTGAAAAAAAGCAAAAAATGAAAAGGAATTATAACTCCTTATGTGTTTAAAAATTTTTTGATTGACAGCAGGGTCAACATGGCTTCCTGTCATTAAATCAGTCAACAATGGTGGATATGGAGAAAGAGGAGCTAATACAACTTTTCCTGAATGGCAGCACAAAAAATGAGTTTCATTTAAAAACTTCTTCGCACCACAGTACTGACAAATATTGTTTTATTCTCTGAGGTAGTTACTCTTTATAGCAATATTATTTCTTGCTATGCAATGCATAATATACCTATTGAGTTCTTGCCAAGCCTAATTTCTTTCATTTTGATTACAATTTATTTCAGCTCGCTTGGGCTGATCTCTTTCATTTCAACAACGATTTATCTCAGCTCGCCTAAGCGCATCTCTTTCATTTCGACGACGGTTTAATTCATCTCGTCTAGACTGGTTTCTTTCATTTCGACAAAGTCTAATAATTTCACTTCTTAAATTATCCGACATAATTATGCATCAAAGGAGTGTCTAAAAATGATGCTTAATATATTAAATAATGAACTTTTAGTTTTCTTTATTAAACTAATCTAAAATAAACTGAAAGCAAATAAAACAAAGCATAGTATAATAATCTAATTATATTCTATCTCTACTATTAGTTATTTAAATTAGATGTTTTAAAACAATATAGCAATGTGTAAATATAACAAATTTCTATGAAGAACTTAAACTAAAGTTATAAATAAATTTATATAATCTTTTTAACTGAGTAATGTTATATATTTAATTATTGACAAAATGCTATTAGTATTTAATCAAAAAAGCAATAAAAAGTAATTAAAAGAATAATAAAATTTTTACATATAAAAACTCGTAAACAAAGCAAGTTGAAAAAATTATAAGGCCTGTCTGCTCAGCAAGTACTGCTAGCATAGAACGGTGAAATGTAATCCTCCATCATAAAATCCTTTTCATTACTTTGAAATGCACTTAATCCAAGATTTGAAATAAACAAAAACCTCTTAAAACAATCATATATTTGCTTCAAGTGAAGAAACTTGGAAATATTGAAACTTTAACTATTTTAATTTTTTTTTATATATTTAATATTCTAAAGAAAAAAGGTCAATAATATAATGCAGAAAAATTGTAATGTGCATATATATATATATATAAATTTTGTTTAATTTATTTAATTTATTATTCTAATTGTAGAATACACTGACAAAATTTATATATATATATATATATATATTTATATATATATATATATATATATATATATATATATATATATATATATATATATATATATATATATATATATATATATATATATATATATATATATATATATATATATATATATATATATATATATATATATATATATATATATATATATATATATATATATATATACATATATAAAACATTAAAATAAACAAAAAAAACACAAAAACTTATATTATAACACTTTGAACACTCAGCGTTATATATAAAAAAAAATTTAAGTTTACCATATTTTATGAAGGAAATCGAAACTCTTAAATGTTTAAATGGGGAGGAGCTATTAGTTAGAAGGAAGCCTGTTTTTTAACAAAATTTATTTATCGTCAAAAGCATAAATTTTTAACAAAAAAGAACAGAGTATATCTTTAAACAAAAATTTTCTAAAATTAAAAAAATACAAATTGTTAAAGATTAAGTAACTGAGTATATATCTTTTCAACATAATTTACTTAAAATTATATATATTAAAAAATTATAGATATTAAAAAACTATATATCTTTTTAACATTTCTTTTACACACATTTATTCAACAATATTTTTTTAACATATTTTATGAATACACTAATTACAAACAAATTTAATCTATATGTTTTATCATGGCAGTACACCACTCTACTGGCAAGGACAACATTTTTGCTCTCAACAAAGCCTAGTCACATAATAGCAAAGTTCACTACTTGGCTAGCAAGGTCAACAATCTTGCTGTAAACTAAGCCAAGTCACGACAATTTGAAAGTATGCAAACAACATAATAATCACTAACAAACTATATACGCATAACATTATAAAACATCATAAACATAGAAACACTTTATTATATAAAAGATATTTATACACAAAATATAAACCCATATAACCTTAACATATTTAAACACATAATAAATAACACATAAATATAATTAAATAAATAAATTAAGAAAAATATATAAATTAGAAACTAAACAAATACAACCTTATTTTTGTAATATTTGTTTAACAACTTTAAAAAAATAAACGATCAAAAAACCTAGTTTTTTATATTATAAAAGCAAACAGATTTCCTTTAAAATTAAAATAAGATATTAAACGATCTTGTTCTTTATCATGCAACATAGAGCTGACCGTGTGAGATGCAAGGGTTTTGGAGATAAATATTAACTTTATAAAGAGTTTAACGTTTTGACCTTTGAAAAGAGAATCGTTTTCTAGAGTCATCATTGACTTCTAATTTTTTATTAACTACAATTAATTAATAGAATAAAATTTTTTTTAAATTACAGATTAATATACTATAAATACAATTGACAAAGGACTTGAATTGTATCATTATTCAAATGCATGAATTAAATATATTACCTGACTTACTAATTTAAAGATAACATAATTTAATACTAGTTTAAGAATAACATAAGTTAATCATTAAAAAGTTTTCGATCTTATTACTAATTAAGCTGATGAAGCAAAGTTTTCGATCTTATTACTGATTAGCAGATATTAATAGTTTATAAAGATTTAGAATACCTCACCAAAAATATAAAGAAAAAGAGCATTTACATGGAGTTTTATTATAAATCTAATATATAATAAAACTCCATGTAAATGCGCACGAATGAGCAGTATTAAGTTAAGCAATAATATATAGTGATTGATAACTTGGTATGATTTTTTTCACATTAAGCTCCCAATTAATCCTATCATTTAGCTAGAAAAATATTTTTAAAAGTTCCCTAAATTCTTTTCAGAACTTTACACTAATTACTCTCATATATAAACTATATACCTTACTAAAACTATTGCTTTTTGGTTGATATAGCTAACCCAGATAATTTGCAACACTCTCAAATTAAAAGCAATTGTAAGCAAGAGCTAATTTTGATTGATTTAGGCATTTTAGTAATAAAAGATTACAAAAATTCAATAACCTGATGTCCACAAGTGTGTTTTGATATAGTTAATTGATTATTAAAAAGGAATAACTCTTAACTTACCACACCTTATGAAGAACTAAGTGTAAATGGTAGAAACAAAAAAACTACATGTTGTAGTTTATTTCAATTTCAAAAGTCAATACATATAAAACACATATTTATTGACATTTAGCTATTAACCTGAAAAAAAAAATTGCTTATTTTGTTCTATAATTGGTAAAAAATGTTTAAACTCTAATAGCAACTGATGGTTATTAAATGATATTAAATAAAACAACAAATTTTGATAAATTTTATGTTTATTATGCTATCAATTTATTTTACATTAAATACTCTTGAAGAAAAAAAAAAACCTGTCTGCTCTAGAATAATGAAAAAAAAATAAAAATTTATAAAATGTGTTCCATAAATCCAAATTTTATAAATAGTTTCTTTATATTGTTTTTGGTATAACCAATAAAATCAAGTGTGCTTTTTTTGGATATCTGTGAATACCTCTTGTATATTAATATAAGAAAATTCAATACCCTTTGCTGGCTTGTAATATCAAAGCTTATATGTAACTGTACAAAAGAACTGTTCTGTAGAAAAACAAATATCACTTCTTTTTTTAAATTTTTTAAAATGAATAGGAACATTCCATTTGACAAGAAACACATTTAAAAATCTTTATACAATTATAATTTAGCTTTAAACGCAGGATTATCTAGCAATTAACAGATTACAAAGCGTTGTACCACATCTTAATAGAGAACCAAGGGTAAATAGGTAGAAACAAGAAACATGCAAATTCACGTTAAATATTTCAAGAGTTTATACAAAAGCATTTTATAATTACAAAAACACATAGCATGATAACTGACTTCTTTTTTCTTTACTTGATTACTCTTTTTCCATTAAAATATTTAACTTTTACAACTTAATTTTTTTTAGTTTTTTTTTTTCAATTATTACAATAAACACAAATGCTTCAATCATTTGCATTTTTTTGATGCCACAATGCACTTTTATTTGGTTAAATTATTTGACTTTTTCTTGCTTGTAATGTCAGTGTTTGTATGTAACAGTAAAAAAAATTACTGTTCATTAGAAAAACATGAAAAATTTTCTTTTTTTGTTAAAAATTTCAAATAGAGTATTTATAACCAATAGTCATCTTTTATATATAAGTTATGTAGTCTGCCAAATTTTTTCTAAATCTTCAAAATGTGTTTAATGGTTTTAGGACAAAGTTTTATTTGAGTTTGCAATAAAAAAAAGTATCAGTTTCCACAAAATAAGGTTGAAACAAAACATGAAAACAAATCTCCTTAGAGTTCATATATCGACATGAAACATGTAAGCTAGTTTTGCAATCAGAACAAATTTTCTTTTCTAAAAACTTTAGTATTTAACTCTTTGTAATTAATTTATAAATAAAGCTCTTCACCAGTAGTCTCGGGCAACTGCACATCAACTGCATTTAAACTTTGTGTTTGAGTATGCTTAAAGGCCAAGGACATTATATTTTACGAGAAACACATTTATAGATCTTTTCGAATTTAACGAATTTAATTTAACATATGTATATTTTTTTTCATTTCTTTAAATTAACAACAGATAAAATCACCAAGATAAACTTTATTGAAATTTAGAGATTTTTACGAGTGAAAATTCTCTTATATTTAATACATTTCAAAATGCTCTGAAGAGAACTGAAATAAAATTAATTACCTGTGTTGATAGTAACGCAAGACTTGTACTGATAAACTTAGTTTATACTAAACTAAGTTTATCAGTATCAAGTATCAATACTGATAAACTTAGTTTATCATTACTTTGAAATTTATTTCAAAAACCTGCTTGTTTTGATTTTAGTTATATTTTTCAACAATCAGTGAATCAGATAGCTCATATTTCTGCCTATTCTGAGCCTGTAAAGGGCAATAATATATTATTATTTTTATTTTTTATTTAGTTAACTTTTCTTTCGCTGATTAAACAATATTACAATTTTTCATATAAAATAAATAACATCGTAAACATAAAAAAACTTTATAAAAAACGTTTTGAATCTTTTTAATTTATAATATATATATATATATATATATATATATATATATATATATATATATATATATATATATATATATATATATATATATATATATATATATATATATGTATATATATATATATATATATATATATATATATATATATATATATATATATATATATATATATATACTGTTATAATCAGTCAGGGACTCAAAGAAGGTAAGGATGATGCGTTTATCATCACAACCTTTTCATAGAGCCCCTTTAGTCACTATTGAAATAAAAATAAAAACACTTTAGTTTTTAAAGAAAAATAAAAAATTTAATAAAATTAAAACACATAAGAAGAAAAAAATAAAAAATAAATAAAAAGAAAAAATACAAAAAAATCTGAAAACAAATACTGTAAACTATAATATATATGTCAGGATTTAAGGAGATGCATTTTAGTTTGTTGTTTTAACGATGAAATGCTTTTTAGGTCTTTAATATTTTTATTTTGGAAACGATTCCATATTGATGGACCTCGGTTTGTGATTAGAAAACTTGACTGCTGTGATTTAATTTTTCCTATTTGAACTCAGATTATATTTTTCAGAAAATGATATAAGAAAGTTATCTGAAAAAAAGCTTGGTAGAAGATTGTTTTTATATTTATACATAAAAATTAATATCTGTAATGTGTTAAGTTTCTCAATATCTAGAACTATCATGCTTTTCATAACTGGGGCCGGGTTTACTAACCTATTTAAATAATTAACTGCTTTGCATGCATGGTTTTGCAGACTTTGCAATTTTTGCAATTTGGTTTTATGGGTGCTGGCCCATACAATATTTGCGTACAAAAGCTGACTATGTACAAGATTAAAGTAAAGCATATTACGTGATTTACTATAGATAAAAGGTCTTGACTTATACAAAACACCTATTACAGAGGACACCTTTGTTTTCAAGAAGACCAATATGGTTTCCCCATGACAAATTTTCATCAAAACGTACTCCCAGAAATTTTGTGCATTTGTCACGTTTAATTTGATTTTTATTAATAAACAGTTTTGGCAGCTTTAACGGAAGATTAATTGATTGTTTTTTTTTATGAAATAGAGTAAAGCTAGTTTTTTTACAATTTAGGGATAATTTATTTGCTATAAACCAGAGGTTGAAATTTTCGAGTTTAATATTCATAGTTTCAAACAAAGTCTTTGCATCAGGATGATTAAAAAATAAATTTGTATCGTCAGCATACATAATAGTAGATATTTTTTGGGAAGCTTTATGCATATCGTTAATATATATTAAAAACAATAATGGACCTAGGATTGAACCCTTAGGAACTCCACACGTAATATCAAGGGCTCCTGACTTTTCTAGTAGTACAAATTGCTTTCTGTTAGACAAGTAGCTCTGAATCCACTTAAATGTTGAGCCTATTATGCCATAATATTTTAGCTTGGAAAATAAAATACTGTGATCAACTGTATCAAAGGCCTTGGAAAGATCAATAAAAACTCCTAATACCAGTTCATCACAATCAAACGACTTATATATTTTGTCAGCAAGTTTAATAACAGCATGTTCAGTAGAGCAATTGCTTTGAAATCCAAACTGATTTTTGTATAATAAATTGTTTAATGTAAAGTACTTATTAACTCTCTTTGTTTAATGTAAAGTACTTATTATATCTCTCTAATAAAGCAGAGCCGTCTGTCCGTCTGTTCTACCATGGCAACAGGCGGCAAATTTAAAATGTAAACGCGTTAGAGCTTTCTAGAACTTTTCCAAAGTTTCTAGAACTTTTCCAAAGTTTCTAGAATTTTTACGAAGTTTCTAGAACTTTTCCAAAGTTTTTAGAACTTTTCCGAAGTTTCTAGAACTTTTCCGAAGTTTCTAGAACTTTTCCAAAGATTCTACAACTTTTCAAACTTTTGTCTCTTAGAACTTTCTAGAAAAACAAAAAGATATATATAAGCGCCTTCAGATGTTAAGCTAATACATATTGGCTATAAATTATATTTATTCGTCAACTTCGGAAAGCGAAGACGATTTGCGATTGAACACGATTAAAAAAAGAATTGAACGAGAAAAAGAACACCCGAACACCGTGGACCACGACTCGCACTAGACTGCAAATAACATCGACAACGGCAACAATCAGTAACGCCAAAACAAGGTAAACGAACCCACGAGTATGATCGACAATAGCATTTGAAACAGCGCCTAACAGAATTAACTGAACAGCGGCAGAGGCGATTCCAAAATGATCGCGAACGACATCAACATTATCAGCAACTTTAGAATAGAAATCTTACACGCCAACTAGCCCTGACATGGCTTGATGATACGTTCAAATTAATACTATCAGAAGAACAATGTATTGAAAAAATGAATCACCAGTGCAGCCATTGGGGCGCTCTTTATTTTGCAGCTGAAAATAGCGATAAGAAAGACAATGAATACAATGACTGCGGCAATTTCGGTACCATTACTTTATCAATTCAAAATTATCCACGGGAATTGCAACAGCTGCTGGATGGAAATACAGAAATGGTGCAAAACTTCAGATCAAATATTTGGCATTACAACAACGTACTAGCTATGGCTTCGATGGGAGCAAAATTCTACACACTGCGAGGAGCAACATTCAACCGAGCACGCAATTCTTGATCTTATAAATAATATAAATGACTGCTTTGAAAACAAAAAATACGTCCTTGGAGTCTTGTTGATTTATCTAAGGCGTTTGACACAGTAGATCACGCTATCTCAATTAGGAAAATGGAAAAATATGGGATTAAAGGTGTTGCACTAAACTGGTTCAAAAATTTATTACTAGACAGAAAACAATGCGTTATAGCTCATAAAAAAAAAATTTTCAAAATTACTCAAAATAAAATGCGGTGTCCCCCCAAGGTTCCTTTTGTTTTTAATATACATAAACGATCTTCCTAAAGCCTCAAGTAAATTGGATGTCATAATGTTTGCAGACGACACCAATTTATTTTATGCATTCTCATCAATTACAGAACTTTATGAAACTACAAATACTGAACTTGAAAAAGTAAACAGTTGGTAAAAATCTAACAAATTATTGCTAAACAGAGAAAAAACCTAATGCATTCTTTTACATTCTAACCTTAAAAAAATACCACCCGATTTACCTTCGCTAAATATAGTGATACTTATTGGTGAGAACATCTCATGGAAATCATATGTAGATATATTAAATACCAAAATATCAAAAAACATTGGTATCCTCTACAAAGCCAGTTCTTTACTGTCTCCTGATAATTTAAAGTTCCTATACTTCTCGTTCATACAAAGCTACTACATATACGCTGATGTTGCATGGGCAAGTAATCATAAATTCAAACTAAACGCACTATATAAAAAACAAAAACATGCTGCAAGAATAGTTTTTAATAAGGATAGACTCACGCATGCTGAGCCACTTTTAAAAAATTTGAAAGCATTAAATGTATATTAAATTAATATATTCCAAAATTTGTTATTTATGCTAAAATATAAACTTGGACTTGTTCCATCTTACTTTTTAAAGAATTTCTTCCAAAATAGCAAAAATAGATACCACACCAGAGGAACGGGAAACTTCAACGTACCTTTTAAAAAAACTAATCTCTCACGCTTTTCCATGTCGTTCCGTGGTACCTTGTCGATATAACAAATTAATATCCAAAAATACTCAACTGGAAAAATCGAATAACTTAAATACCTTCAAAACGTTAGTTAACTAAAAAATTTTAGTTAGTTAATTAAAAGATCTCATTTTAAACACTAGCAACTTTATGAATTTTTATTAACATTATTATTATCGACTGGAGATTAGTACAACCCACTTTTACCCACTGGCAAACTCTTTCAGCAGTAAATTGTGGACGCATACGTTAGATTAGAACAAAGTCGCCTAAATTACGACCGACCACTTCAAACCGAATTGGGACCCGAACTTAATTGTGTGTTACGATAGCCATTACGTCTTATCAAGACGTAATGGCTATCGAAGCAAAATGTTGAAAACCAGATTTATTTATTACGATTACGTGCAATCCAAAATGGACAGAAATTATAGAAAATTTTTTGCCACATCAAGCTCCATTGGACAGACCAGATGTAGTGGCGAGAGTATTTCATAAATTATTACTGAATGAAATTTTAAAAGACGAAATTCTGCGGTACGACTAATGCTAACGATTCCCCAAGACATTCAGGGATATGACTTTACTGGATACTAATGGCTATCCAGAATACCATAGAAGAGATACAGGTTGCTATATTTACACAAAATATGGACGAGCCGATAATCGATGGGTGGTGCCATACAGCAAATACTTTCTAGTAAAGTACAACTGTCACATCAACATCAAAATTTGCGTTACCATCACATTCATTAAGTATCTATACAAGAATATTTACACGGGACCTGACGAAGCAGCGATAAATGTTCAACAAAAGCAACAGCGCCAGCCACATTTAAATGGTTGATATGTTAGTCCGCCAGTAGTTGCGAATACTCGGCAAAAAACACAACTTTAATCGCTTGGTTTCAATTAAACGAGCGCTCGAAACTCTGTTTTAAAGAAGGAGCAGCCCAACAAACCTACGCCATTGATTCGCAACAGTTTTTGTACTACGATATACCAAAGCATTTTTTTTCAATAGAACATCAACGGAATGGACACCACGAAAACAAGGCAGAAAAGAAATCGGACGTATGTATACGATCAGTCCAAGAGAAGAAGAGCGCTACTACCTACGGGTCATGCTACTATACACTCACGGAACTGTCTCATTCGAGGATTCACGAACAGTCAATGGAACAACCTACACAATGTTTAAAGATGCAGCATTGGCAGCTGGATACCTGAAAGACAACAATGAATATCGTTTACAAGAAACATCTATCCTTCAAATGCTATCAGAAATGCGACCGTTATTCGCTTACATAACTTGTTTCGGCTAAACCAATGACGCTCCAGTGCTTTAGGAAGAATTCAAGACTCCCATGTTTGACGATTACGGACACTAAACAATGTCAAAAAAAAGAAAGCGAAGCATGCGCATATTCTGATATTGGACGAATTGTCCCCAATTTTTGACAAGATATCACCACCATTATACCAGCTACAAAATATCCTTTGCAAACGCCTGATAAAACCACTATAAACATTGCAGAATATAAACAAAAGGTTGCAAAATTGTACTCAACTCCAAATAAAGAACAAAAAGCAGCTTTAGATGTTGTTATTGCATGCATCAATGGTGACGAGCGATACTTCTTCATCGATGGGCTGGGCGGTTGGGCAAGACATGCCTATACACAACCATTACCCACATTTTAGCTGGACAAAACAAAAAGATTCTAACTGTTTTGTGGTCAGGTATTGCTGCTACTTTGCTGCCACTTGGACAAACAGTGAATTCTGCATTCAACTTGCCAGTGTCTCTAACGGCAGCTAATTGCACATCGCTGTTCAAAAGCCAAAGTAAACGAGCCTATTTTCTCCGGCAAATTGATGCATTGATGAATTTATTCGGAACGAGGTGTCAATGGCGCCTCGACTTGGACTAGAGGTAGTTGATACTTTGTTACGCAAAATTTTGAAAACTGAAATACCATTTAGGGGCAAAATTGTCGTTCTCGGTGGCAACTTTCGACAAGTGCCTCCGATGGTTTCAAAAGGAATCAATCGTGGAAGCGTCAATCAAGCGATCGCCTTTATGGCGTCATTTCAAAACCTTCACATTAACATGAAACATGCGAGCGCGCTCCAACGCATCTGGATGGGCTGAATTTCTACTGCAAGTTGGCAAAGGCAAAATAGAACAAAACGATGAGGGAAAAAAAGAACTACCACATCAGTGCATTAGCCACAATCTCATTAACGACGTCAATGGAGAAAGAATATTACCCGAAGAGATAATAAATACATTATCAGAAAAAGCCATTCAAGCTCCAAAAAACGTTGATTCTCTAACGATAAACAACGAGATTTTACGGCTTTTACTTGGAGTGGAAAAAAATTACAAAAGTATCGACGAAGCGGATTTGAGAAAAACGTCAACAGAACGCATTTCCCGTTAGAATTCCTCAACAACATTACTCCGCCTGGATATCCGCCGCATGAATTAAAATTAAAGGTTGGCGCAATTGTAATGTTATTGAAGAATCTTGACGTCAAAAATAGACTGTACAATGGAACGAGACTTACCATCGAACGACTCGAGAAACATCTAATCGGCTGCAGAATTACGACTGGCAGCTACAAAGGCAGATTCGTTTAAGTCCCACGGATTACAATATGCCCGAACGACCAGACACTACCGTTTCTTCTGCGTCGACATCAGTTTTCAGTTTGACTATCATTCGCGATGAAAATCAACAAAAGTCAGGGGCAAACGTTTAAGAAAGCTGTGTTATATCTGCCAAAACCAGTCTTCGGACTAGGACTGTAAATCCTGGATCGTGTTCGTGAACGGCTCGGCTCGAATGGTAAACGAGGCGGGCTTGAACAAAAAATTAGGCTCGTTTATTAAACGAGCCGAGCTTGAACATCATAGGTTCGTTCATATAGGCTCGATTAAAGCTCGAATATATATATATATATATATATATATATATATATATATATATATATATATATATATATATATATATACATATATATATATATATATATATATATATATATATATATATATATATATATATATATTATAATAATATATATGTAATAAATAAAATTGTGATGTTATATATATTAGTATATAATAAAAATATTATTATTATTAGATTTGTGGGATCTTATTTCATTATGTTATTTATTTGCATGTTTAATAGACTGTAGGATTGTTTATGTTGTTTGTTGATTTGGAATTAGATTATTTACAGACGAGCCTTTAACGAACAATTTATTTTTACTAAACGAGCTTTAAACTAACAGGTTACAATAATTATTTCGAGTTATAAACCAGTCAAGATCGAGCAACATGTAAAACGAGCCGAACCCAAACAATACTAATCCTTAACGAGCCAAGCTCGAACAAAGAATCTCATGTTCGAAACGAGCTCGAGCCGAGCCTGAACACTCTTAATATGTAAACGAGCCAAGCCGAGCCCTGGCAAGCTTGGCTCGTTCGGCTCGATTTACAGGCCTACTTCGGTCATGGGCAACTATGCGTCACTTTATCACGAGTGCAATGCATAAACGAAAAAAGTTTATTTATCAGATAATCAAACGCAAACCTGTAACATACTTCTTAAAGAACTATTACAATAATCGATAACTAAGTTGCCAATATTTTCTTTGTAAAAATTAAAATGCGTGTTGTGTAAATACTTTGAAATGTTAAATACTTTTTTATTTATAAAATAAATTTATAAAAATTAAAACAAAAGTGTGAGCAGAGTTTTATATATTGAAGAATAATAGAAGCATGTAGTCTGTATGCAAAGAAAAAAATCCAGAAAGGTTTACTTTAAAATGATTTTACTTGAATAATTTTTAAAACAAATACAAATTTGTGCGCGCCAAAAGCGCGCATCATAACTTGTAGTTTATATAAAATATTATCGGTTAGGGTTTCAAAATATGCTTCCCGCTCGGTTCGCTTAAGGAACTCTAGCGCCATTTTTTAAATATATTTTGATTCAAATATTTAAGTTAACATTTTTTTTTTATTATTTAAAATAACTTTTTTTTATTAATTTATTTAAACTAAATAATATTTATTTAAATTAATCAACATAACAAGAATTTTTTTATAAACAAGTTCATAGCGAAAACAACAACAACAATAAAAATTGTGTAACAAAATAACCAATTGGCAGTAAAATGCAATGAAGAGTTTTTGAGAGTTTTTATAACGAAAGCAATGTTTTACTGAAGAATTACTTTTTCCTTTTTCCTACCTTTTTCCCTCTAATTGTTATACGTAGACCTTGCATTTTAGTTGTTCACTATTTATAGTCTGCATTTTTTGCCTGCATTTGAATTTAGCTGTGCTAAAGGGATCACTGAAATTATCAGTGGTTTATCATTTAACGTTATCAGTTATAACCTAAAAATTTAAAATATTTTAATTTTTAAACCTATGGTAAACAGGGTGAGGATTGAAATGAGGAGGTACAGTCACATATAACTATTTTAAAATTATAAAAGTTTCTTTTGTATCTCTTTATCATACCAATCTAAATAAATGACTAAAGTTTATGCATTTGTTTAGATTGGTCTGATCGGTTGGTCGAACTTACTTGTCCTATAAGTTATATCCATTGGGTGGTTGGGTTTTGAAAAATCCCTGAGACATTTCATCTGTAATTTAACAATATGTTTGTTATATCCACCATTTTGAATTGAAATGATTTAAAAAGTTAAAAACATATATAAAAAGATTTTTATTAGCGATGTTTTCACCTTTCAATACTGTAGAAAAATCTTATTCTGAGAAAAATAATACAATTGTTAAACCAAATTAAAAAAAAAAATGGAGAGCAAAGACAGCACGATTAGGCGTCACGTGGGGGTGGGGGTAAATAAACTAACGACTAAATAAACAAAAAATTCATTGATGGGGAGGGGGTGAGTCACACACCCCCACCCAAGATCTAAATGATTACATAAAAAAACTACAACTAAAATGATATAAGTTTCACTACTGAAATGGACAAAAATGCATTTAGAAACATAGTTACTGATAACATTAAATAGTGATTTGTTTTATAACAAATTTCCTATGGTAAACTGTGTGTTAAAAACTAAATGTGACTTATTAAGAGATAAACCTTTATTAGCAAAGTAAATAACCAAAACTCTTTCTTTTAAATACAGAAAACATTAAATAAATTTAATGTTTTATGTTTTCAGAGTAGTGTATTTATTAATAACCTTATGGTTTAGCAAAGGTGCTATTCCTATGATCACAGTCTATCAAAAGGAATTTAAATATTTTGTGCAACAAATGATATTTAGATACAAATATCTTTTTATATTTATTAGTTATAAATATCTTTATATTTATTTTTTTTATCTTGTACCACTTGTCGCCAAGTGTAGTGATTTTTGTTAGAAGTCAGACAAATCACTAAGATATAAATATCCCAGACTTGTACAGTTACTTTAATTGCTTTGAATTGAAATCAAGCATTGACACAACTTCAAGATACTAAATCTAAGCTAATAAATAACGTAGTGAACTTACTCTTTAATTATTCTATTTAAAAATTGAAATATGAAATGAACTTTTCACAAAATTCATTTTAAATACTACATGTAAGTTATTTTAAATACTAAACATAATTTCATTTATACTACAATAATATTGTCATAAATAAATATCACTTAAAAATAAAATTATATAAATACTTTTAGAATTGTTGTGAAGCAATTATTGTACTCAAGACAGTAAACAATTATTGCATAGAGGACAATAGTACTCATTCCCAATGTGATGTAATAGTGAATGATTCTTTTTTATTGAAAATTATTTTTTGGAATAAAGACAGAGTTAGCATCCGATTTCTGATTAGGCATCAGGGTTTCGTCTTTTTTATTTTCTATTCTATTCTATAGTTTTTTTTATCTTTTAATTTATTGGTGAATAATTCTTTCTCCTACAATGGACTTTGTAATGGCAATTTTATATTTATTTTTCTTTGTTATGGTTTGTGCTATATTTTGAACAATTTTTTGAATTTTTTAGCCTTTTTGAAGATTTTTTAACAAAATTACTATTTTAGTTTTTATAACCTTTTTTTTTTTGTAGCCATATATTTCCTAACATTTTTAAAAAACATGTTTTTACTTATGCTATTTCTAAATCTATTTTGTCTGAAGATAACTACTATCTTGCTGTTAAATTTAGTTAAATGTAGATGAGTTCATTCAAATTAGATTACATTAATAAAAAATAAAAACCACTTGTGCAAGTTGTCAAAAAAAAAACTCCGCCTCCTTGAATCTATATATAACCTAAATCTGAAACAGTGGGACTAACCACTAATGTGTTAATGATACTAAAGGGTACAAGAGTAGTTTTATGGAATTTAAAAATATTTTCGTGTTGCTGAATTATTTGAAATGTTAAAACACTTGTTATACATCCCACTAATTGTACCTAATTTTTTTATTTGTTTACAGCTAATTGGATATTAGTATTTGTCTTCCTAGAGATTTTTTTTTCAACAGCTATGAACATTTTAGTTAATGGCTTTTAGGAAACATGAACTTAATTTCAATAATGCTGGAATCAAAAGTCTTGATCTTATAGAGCTACCATCAACATTATATTGTTTAAATTTGCATGGGAATCAAGTTAGGCAGATAGAGAATTTGTCTCATTTAAAGTTTCTTAAGCAATTGGATTTGTCCTCAAACTGTATTACTAAAATATCTTCTTTAGAACAATGCTCCTCTTTAGCAGTTTTAAATCTTTCTTGTAACTGTATAACAAAAGTAGAAGGTTTAGAAGCATTGAGGTACATAAACAATATATAATAGATATATAAATATTCTATAAGTGTTCTATGATTGTTATAAAAAATTTTAATTTTAAATTACAAATTTAAATGTCAAATTATTTTTTAGAAATCTGGTTCACATCGATTTATCCTACAATAAGATTTCTGACATTTCTGGTTTAGAATGTTTCACTGAAAAAACACATAGATTACAATATCTTGATTTGTTTGGAAATTGTTTAACGTCACTAAAACATGTAGTGTCTTCTCTTTGTTTATGCAAAACTCTTACTGTTATAAGGCTTCAATTAAATAATGCCACAAACCCAGTTTGTTTTGTACCAGGTTATCGTTCAGTTCTTATTTCACAGATGCCTTGGATAAATAGTTTAGATGGACTTGATAAGTTGGGTAATGTAGTCGTTGAAGATGACAATAATATACCAGGTAGTTTTATATTTTGATTACATGGAACAACTTTTAAATTGTTTAATTATATATTTAAATATGTTTTGGTAATATCCTTAATTGTAAAATGAATTAATTCACAAAAAGAGTACTCATTGTTCCTAAAGAGCAGCCTGTCTTTTTAATATTTTTGTTTTATTAACATAGTATATATAACCTTTTCTAGACTGTTTCAAGTAAGACCTCATGTATATATATATATATATATATATATATATATATATATATATATATATATATATATATATATATATATATATATATATATATATATATATCGTCGTTGGCCAGGTAATATCTCACATATGTAATAAGCAAAGTTTTACAGGAGACTGAAAAAACTATATATTTCAATGAAATGAGGTTTTAAAAGTAAGAGTAAAAAATAAATAACTAACGAATTATTTTATAATTCGTTAGTTATTTGGTTTTTACTCTTACTTTTAAAACCTTATTTCATTGAAATATATAGTTTTTTCAGTCTCCTGTAAAATTTTGCTTTTTACACAAGTGAGATATTACCTGGCCAATGACGATATATATATATATATATATATATATATATATATATATATATATATATATATATATATATATATATATATTCATGTTAAGACTTGTGTATGTCATATATGTATATCATATATTTTCTTTTTCTTGTGCAATTGCTATTTCTTATTATAATCAACTCCAAATCATCATTTTTTCATTGTTTTCTACAAGAACAACTCTCTGGAGAACAAACATATTGAAGCAAAAAGGTTTTCTATTATACTAAGATCCATTACTCTCATATTAATAAATCTTGTATTTTATCTCAAAAATTCGGTTCTAGAGACTTATGGAAAATCTTTACAATGTTATTAATAAAGGCAATTTTAATATTACATCTCTTATCCCAGCAAATATGCTATATCATAATTTCAGTAGACCTAAATAGGCATTTTTAGTGGTCTACTGTAGTTTTGCTCATCAGTGAATTATTGGATCAATGGTGGCAACTGCCAAAAGTGGCTAGTTAATGACTAGCCGCAATACTACATATTGAAAAGTTATCGGCTGGCTACTTATAGCAGATGCCGCTAATGGTCCACTAAGTAACCGATGAGCATAACTCTAAATGAACCGCTTAAAATGCCTATATAGGTCCATCACAAAAATGTTTGCTTAAATGCATCTTATTATACTTCCAACATATTAAGTAGAATTATTTGTTAATAACTTTTCCTTTATCTTATCTCTTGAAATTAATAGTCAAACTCTTCCTGTCATCTTATAGAATCAAGTTAATCCCATGTTAGGCATCCAAATCATTCTTGCTTCTGTTGCTAAACTTATTTCCTACTTGAACTCTTCTACAGCTTGTGGTCATAATATTCCTATCACAGTCTTACAGAATTGTTTTTAAGAACTTTCTTCAATTCTCTCTAACTTGTTTATTAGCTGTTTGACCGAATCTTGTTTTCCTTCCTACTGGCAAATGGCAACTCAATTTTTAAAAACTTTTGATATTGTTTATTCCTCTTAAATTATTGCCCAATAAATCTTCTTACTGTTATTAGCAGAATCTTTGTATTATTTTGCTGATGACACAATTATATACTATAGTCTAAATTAAAAACCATTACTTTTTTTTAGGATTTTTTTATAGGATCTCAGATTATTATTTCACTACTGACCATTCATGGAAACCAATATATAATCTATTTTAAAGTTAGCATCTGCTTATTTTGTCTATCTTTTTTTCTTTTCTTTTTTTTAACATTAAAGTTATACAATAAATTGTGTATGCATAAACAGCCTGTCAACTTAATTATATAATACATGACAATTACAGAATTTGTATAACTGATAGAAAATAAAATGTGGATTAGTCGTAGAGAAGCCATTCATTTTTTAGATGATTGTCTAGAAGCAGTTTAAACTTTTTTAGAGATAACGCTGATACTATGTCATTAGAGAGTTCCATTTATTTATTATTCTTAGAGAAAAAAAGTTCATACGTAAATTTGATCGTGAAGATTGTTTTTTTAGTTTATATACATGACTTTGAGTAATAAATTGGCTATCTATTTCAAAAAGATTTCTATCACTATTGTTATTTTTGCACCATTTATAGACATTGATTAGGTCTGCATAAGTAGCCTGTATTTTACAGTTGTCATATTTAACGCCAACAATCTTTGTTTAAACGGTAGATCATATAATCCATTGATTTATTTCGAAGCTCTTCTTAAAACATTTTCTATTTGCTGTTTGTGTTTGAGAAGTCCAGGGTTACAGATTGATCCACAGTATTCTAGGTGAGGGCGGACTAGAGCTGAAAATAGTCTTTTTGAAAGGTTACAAATCTGGATATGATGTAAATGTTCTTTTTATTATTCCTATTATTTGTGTTGCTTTGTTGACTTAAATAGTTGTGTGTTTGGAAAACAATAAGTTTGAATCTATGTGAACACCTAAATCTTGTTTGCAATTTGTAGGTTTAATGTTTACTCTTATATTTTTATCTGGATCATGCATATTATAAATCTTGCTCGCCCATATCCTTATTCCTGATTCTATTTTCTACTTCTGCAAATTTCTTATTCATTCTTGTATTGCCATATTTGGGTTGGTTCGTCTTATAAATCCCTCTTTCCTATAACACTTTTATTATCTAGTTTATTTTCTCAAACATCAGTGCTTAAGAATTCTCTCCCATCTTCATGCTTTTGTTACACAATAAAATTTTGTTACACATAAAATTTACAGTTTTTTAAGTTTTCTGTTGATTACTTTCTTGCTCTAACTCTCTTCTTTGCTTTTTTGTTGTTGTTGTTAACCTTCAACTTAATTGGCTTAATCAAGGCTTGTAGGTTTGTTGAGACAACTTGTTTTTAAAAGAATATATTTATCTAGTTTTTTTTTTCTGTTTTTTTTTTTAATCCACAGGTTTTCTATAATACATTTTGGATGAGGATTTGGACTTGGACTTTAAATGAGGGCTTGGACTTGAACTTTGAATGAGGGTTTGGATCCATCAGTATC
Organism: Hydra vulgaris; assembly: GCF_038396675.1. Taxonomy (NCBI): domain Eukaryota; kingdom Metazoa; phylum Cnidaria; class Hydrozoa; order Anthoathecata; family Hydridae; genus Hydra; species Hydra vulgaris. Next base: position 12,042,354 of record NC_088934.1, on the reverse strand, counting down.
TTCATATAAAGAACATTTTTTGACTTTTTCCTTGTGTTTTTGTTCATCACCAGTTTCTTAGGAAAAAATGCTAAATTTAACAAACATTTATTGGTATATTTTGCTGGAAGTTGTCGATTATGTAACTATATTTTTAACCTGGTGTATACATGTAATAAACTTTCTACATTTAAAATTTTTTTGTGGGTGATTAATAAAAGTTTTTCTGGCAAGCATAACAATTGTTTCAACACAATAATACCATAACTAACAGGCATAACAATCATTTTTTGAAAATGTTATTGTAAAAAGGCACAGATTATTGAATAGATCAACTTTTAAAGTCAATAAAACTTTTATTTTTTTTCTGTTCTTCTGCCTTGTATGATATGCTATATTAGCCAAAGGCCAGGTTAAGCCAAATTGACTTAAAAAACCCCCTAACTTTAGGCTTATAGTTGAATAAAGGCTAGAGATGATATCTTGCTAAAAATTAAGGGGTAAACGGATTCTATGTGTTGACTAGCCTCGCACCTCTTTTTTATAATACATTGTTTCCAATTTAGGATGTTGAATGCTAAATCTTCTTGACTCAATGCATTGGTTTTGCTTGTGTCTCTGTTTTTTTAACTAAGCAATCTATTCTATTATCTCCTAATAAGGCTACAATTCTAAAACTCAGTTTTATGGTTTTGAGGTCGTCTTGTAGTCAGGTTTTCCGAAATTAGAGAGGCTGATTCCATCAACAGTTGTAAAGAATCAGAGTACTAACAGTGCCACGTTGCGCATGGATGGAGTCCCTGTTCGTACTTTTGTCGTGCATTGTTGATGCTACATTTTAAGCCCCTTGTTATGGCTTAGGGTTTATTAATACTAATGAGACAATCGCTTGAACTATTAAATAGTGTACTGAATACCATCTGTACTTTGAGTCAAGTTCTTTAACAAATTTAAAAATGACTAAATTATCAAAAACTATAAAACACAAAAAACCATTGCCATCACCAAGTTTTCTAAACCATTCAGTAAAATTTGTGGTCTTCGATATAACCTTTCTTCTTTTGAGTCTTATCTCTTGCAAAGTTCACCAGACTTTCCTGTTCTTTGTGAGACTAATTTAGTTCAGCTGCCTCATCTTGTAATCTTAATTTTAATGACTATTTTCTTTTAGTTCGTAATGACTCCAATAGTCACATGCTTGGCCTGGGCATCTACATTTGTAAGAATTCACCCATTTGTCAGGAAACTAGGTTTGAATCCACCGACTATTCTTTTATGTGCTTTCATTTAGCACCACTCCACCCTATCGTCTTTCTCTGTGTTCTATATCGCTCTCCTTCATCTCAAGATTGCACTCTTTTTGATGTTATTTCTGATCAAATTGACCAAATCCTTTCTCGTTATACTTCAGCCAATATCATTGTTATTGGTGAATTTAATGCTTATCGCACTGAATGGGTTGGCTCTAGTGTCAGTGACTCTGCAGGCATTATGGCCCACAACTTTTGCCTCTCTATCTCAAACACAAATGGTCAACTTCATCATGATCATAAAGTGCATCTCAGAAGCTTTTATTCTGGACTAAAAGTTTGAAAGCTTTTATTCTTACTCTTCAATCTTTAGTCAAGCCTCATTCTACTCCATATTTTTCACCATCTTGAGCAGTTGCTTTATTAATCATTTGTTTCATATTTTTTACAAGGACGTCTCTCTTAAGAACAAATGTCTTTATTATTATTCCAAGAAACTAATGTAAAAAGGTCTCTTCTTTGATTTTTAAATAAACAAGACAAAGGATAAACATTGCTAAATTTCTATAATTTATTATTATTTTTTATCAAAACAAAATACAAAAAAACATCTTTAAGACATTTATTATCAAATGCAAATATTGTTAGACCATTATAAACTAAAAAAATATACTTAAACTAAATGTGGTATGAAACAGGGATTATTAAAGATCAGACATCAAAATCGCAAAGTAGTATTAGAGAAAATATTTTAGCATTTTATGTTTTACAACATTGCTTTAAAAACGTAAACACAAATTTACGCAAAAAACTATAGAAATTTGCAAAATATGACAAGTTTGAGAACATGTTTCCTGACATAGCTAGAAAAACATAAAATATTTTTATGCTTTTAATATGCATAAAAGGTTGAAATTTTAATAACCTATGTCATCCATCAAAAATTACATTTGGCATTTAAAAATAATAACTTTTATAATATAAATGCATTAAAAACAGACTTTTTGTAAATAAAATACATGGATGACATAAGATTCAGAAAGATTAAACATTCATGGATAAGTGTTCTAAATTTCAACAGTCCAGCATAAACATAAGTCAGGCAGTCTTATTTTTCACAAGACAGGTTTTCTGTAAATATCGCAAAAAACAGTAAAGTGATCACAAATTATTGGAAATATTTTAACAAAGTTTATTTTTATTCTATTTAATGTAAATATTTATTTAACAAGGAAAGATAGATCTTTTATATTTTTTCTATTTAAAGATGAAAGATTTTATAGATAAAAAATACCTTTTTTTTAAATTTAGAAAATTTTTATTTTTTTTATGCAGAACTACTTTTTTTTTGATAAACTAGTGGCGCCAAGCTTGAATTTATATTGAGTGAAATAGCCATGACATTTTCTTTATTTCAAGTAACTTTAAGGGTACCACAAGGTTCTATCTTTGCTCCTGCATTGTTTCTTATCTACAATATCGATCTTTGTGAAGTGGCTCTATTTGCTGATGATTCAATTTTATACTCTTGTTTTGACAAAAAACCTTCACTTTTTGATTTTTAATCAAAAAGTGAAGGTTCGCCAATTTTTAATCTGATCTTTCTTCTGTAACAGCCTAAGGCTTGCAGTGGCTTATGGATTTACATTAAACTGGACTTAAAATCAACAATTTTTGTTATACAACAAAACTCATTTACTGCAAAAAAATATTGCAATAATGCTGGCATTCCTATATTAATGAATTGCAACCCTCTTACTCTCAGACAAAGTCTAAAAGCCATTGTAGGTGTAATTAAATCTGCTTTATCTGCCAAGCTTGAGCTTTGAGTCCCCATTGTTGTAAGGTTGTAATTCTTTCTTTTTTCTACAAATATCATCATAGTCAATGCTCAAAAGAACTATATCTCTATTACGATAAACTAAAACTCATTCTTAGTTGGTTCTTATTTAACAAGTTTCATCCTTTTACTGTATCTGTCCATTAATGCTATAAAAACTTTTATTAATCCAGTTTTTTTCCTTGCACATCAAAAAAAACCTTATAACTCTTAGCCATCTTCATGTTTTTCTTTTATATACAACCTACAACTTTTTAAGTCTTTATTTAACCATTTCCTAGTATTTTTACTTATTCTCTATTTTAAAGTAACTCATAACTTAATAGTGGTTGCTTGCAAATTTGTTGGAAGTAGAGTTTGAAAATATATAAATATATGCCAGCATTTAATAAATAGTAAATGTAAGCATAAAACTATAATATATAAATTATTATAAATTTTTTTCAAGCCTCGGCTGTCAACCCCTGCTAAATCTTATAGTTTTGCCAGGGTTGGGGCTGGGTTTAAAAAAAGTCTCATTATTAGTTGAGGTCAGGCCAGGGCTCCGGTCACTTACTACTTCACCTAAAGACAAACCTCAATTGTTTGCTAAGAACTTTCAATAAATATCATCTCTTGATTCCACTAGTTGTGTTATACCTGATATAGCCAACAAACACTTTTTGTTTGTATCACTCGAGCTTACGTAGCTGAAGTTATTTCTTGCCTAGACTCTTTTACAGCTTGTAGTCTAACTGTTGTCATAGTCTTGCAGAAGTGTTCTCCAGAGAACACTTCTGCAAGACTATGACAACAAACCTGTCATAGTCTTGCAGAAGTGTTCTCTGGAGCTGTCGTCTATACTTTCAAAACTATTTAACAAGTATTTATCAGAGTCTTGATTTCGATCCTGCGGAAAAGCAGCATCTGTTATCCCTATTTTCAAAAGCAGCATCTGTTATCCCTATTTTTATCTGTCATCCCTATTTTCTGGAAAGTGATCTGACTTGTCTAACTACCTTCCCATTAGTCTTCTTCCTATTATTAGCAAGATTTTTTACTTTTTAATTAACAAACATTTAATCTCTCATCTTGAATCTAATAACTTATTTTCTCATCATCAATATGGATTTTGGTTTTCTTGGTCTATTTCTAATTTTTAAGCGGTAATAACCAATAGGTTTTATTGTGCATTAGATAGATGTGGAGAGTTTAGTTTATTGTTCTTGACATTTGTAAAAGTTTGGCCTGCTGGTCTTCTCCATAAGTTTTCTTGTTATGGTGTATCAGGCAATATCTTTAAAATCATTGAATCCTTACCAATATAAAAGTTATCCCTAGTGGACAGCATTCTTCTTCATATCCTGTAACTTCAGGGGTTCTTCAAATTTCTATTCTTAGCCCTATACTCTTTAATTTACATTAATGATCTCCCAAAAATTCTCACATCTAAGGTTTCATTGTTTGCTGATGATACTACTATTTATTCTTGTCTTGATATGAAGCCTACACTCTGGTTGCTTGGAGGGACATTTGAGCATGAAAAAGATCTCACTTCTGCTAAAGCATGGAGCTCTCAGTGGCTGGTGAACTTTAAATCATATAAAACTCAATTTTTTCAGCTAATCGTTATCGCAATAATCTAGATATTTCTATATTTACTAACAGTAATGTACGAAAGGATCAGAAGTAAGAGTTAATAGACGAAGAATAGGTGAGTCATCTATTCTTTGTCTATTAACTCTTACTTCTGATCTTTCTCGGAAATAATATATTTAATCAATTGCAAAATTAACATTTGCTAAGGCTGCATCTCTTTATCGTGCTCACCACCTTCTTACTTCAGATTCTATTCTTTATCTCTATAAATCTCAAATCCGTCCTTGTATAGGATACTGTCGCCATATCTTGGGCAGTTCTTCGATTGATGCCCTTTTCTTTTTTTGTGATTGCAGCCAACACGCAATTGTCACATTTTTGTAATTTTGCTTCTTTCTGTTTTTTATAAATACTATAATGGGTGCTGCTCTTGTGCCATCTACTAAAATTCATTCTCATGTTACTCGTCATTTAATTAAGTCTCATCCTTTTACTGTAACTGTTCCTAAGTGCTCCAAAGTTTATTATTTGTCTAGTTTTTTTGCTAAAACACCAATATTTTTGAACTTGCTCCCTTCATCTTGTTTTCCTAATTCATATAATTTGCAATATTTTAAGTTGTCTGTTAATTGTTATTTTGCTCTATAAATTTCATCTTTTTTCTTCCAGTAACTTGCAACTCTAATAGTGGTTGCTTGCAGCGTTGCTGGAAGTGAAGATGTTAAAAAAAACAAGAGATAGTCTATAATAAGCTAGAGCTATATCTTTTGTTAGATCCTCAATAGGTGCAACAAGAGATAATAGCTCTAGCTAACTTGATCAGTAGTATTGTAAAATAGAAACAAAGGTGCAATCTCATAATGATGTTGCACAGGCTCAAGCTATACTGCTAGTGCGTGTGTAACAGCATTCAGCGGTGTACATTCAAGTTTTTCCTAGTCACAGTAGAAATAAAAACTTTTTGAATTGCAGGGCCACTGAAACAGTTTTTATTTCTCATTTGAGTTGTCTGCCATGATAACCAGTAGTCCAGTGTAAAAGTTTTTTTTTTGTATTTTTCCTCAGGTGAAACTAATGATTTTTTGAAAATTTTAGTTTATGCAAAGCCGTATACTTTGTTTTCAAGGAGCAAATTATTATAAGTTTGTTAGTGAAAAAGTTATAAAAAACAAAAAAATAAACTTACGACTACAAAAGTAATAACACTCTAGTCACTTGCTGCATTGTAATATTAATAAAACTATAATAGTGTTTTATAATTATAAGTGCTTTATAATTACTTTTATAAAGCGCTTATAATTTTTAAAGTTCATTCTTTGTTCAAACAACATTAGTAATTCCAAACTTTAATCAAAGTAGATGAGCATCTAGAAAAAATAGAGTGGATATTCAAATATTGTTAAAAACTTTTACAAATACATTTAAACAACTTTATAAAAACATACTTTATAAAAAGTTTAGGATTATGAAAAACGTTATTAATAGTCCGTAAAAATGTGCGTTAATTATAAAATCAGCCAATAAAATGTGTTTTGATGGACCATTAATAACATTTTTCATAATACTAAACTTTTTATACAGTACCAAGGGGCGAATTAAGTGATCGCGAATTAAAAATTCCGTAAAAAATTCTGGTCTTAAATTGTAAAACTTTTATGAATGGTAAAAAAAAAACGTGCAAAAATGATTCTCAAGAAAAACAAAATGTGAAGACCAGAATTTTTTACTGAATTTTTTATTCACAATCACTTAATTTGTCCCTTGAGTACGTTTTTTATGAAGTTGTTGAATAAGTTTTAAATATTATTTGAATTTCCATTCTATTTTTCTAGATGTTTTTCTACTTTTAAATTTGGGATTACTTATGTTGTTTGAACAAAGAATGAAATATAAAAGTTGTAAGTGTGTTATAAAAGTAATAACACTATTATAGTTTTATTACTTTTATAATGCAGTTAGTTACTAGAGTGTTATTGCTTTTGTAGTCGTAAGTTTATTGTTTTATTTTTTAAAACTTTCTTGACAAATCAAACTTTTTCTCGAATCAACTCAAATTAACAAATTTGAGTTGATTCGCCCCTTAAAAGACAAGTTACACCGTTTTACATAAACTAAAGTTTTGAAGACAAGATATTATTCCAAAGTTTGCATTTTGCAATCGCTTTATTCAACCTATGAACTACTTTAAATGCTTTTTAAAGTTTTTTTATAAATAATTGTAAGGAATAAAATCTTTGTAGGTAAAGAATAGTTTTATTAATAAACACACTTTTATAAGTGATAATAAACACATTTTTATAAGTGATACTAAACTTTAAACACACTAAAACTATATACTTAAACTTTTATAAGTGATACTTAAACTATAAACACACTTTTATAAGTGATACTAAACTTTTATAAGTGATGATAAAAACACTTTTATAAGTGAACTTTTATAAGTAATGAGGCAATTGCTTGGGTTATTAAACGGTGTTCTGAGTACTATCTATGCTTTGAGTCAAGTTCTTCAATCTAATTTAAAAATGAATAAAGTACCAAAAACTATAAAACACAAAAAACCATCATCATCACCAAGTTCTCTAAACTTATCATTCACTAATATTCGTGGTCTTCGAAGTAACTTTTCTTCAGTTGAGTCTTATCTCTTGCAAAGTTCACCAGACTTACTTGCTCTTTGTGAGACTAATTTGAGTTCGGCTGTCTCATCTTGTGATCTTAGTGTTGATGGTTATCTTCCTCTAATTCGTAAAGACTCCAATAGTCACATGCTTGGTCTCGGCATTTACATTCGTTAGAATTCACCCATTTGTCGTGAAACTAGGTTTGAATCCACAGACTATTTTTTCATGTGCTTTCGTTTAGCACCACTTAACTCTATTGCCTTTCTCTTTGTTTTATATCGCTCTCCTTTATCTCAAGACTGCACTCTTTTTGACTTTATTTCTGATCATATTGACCAAGCCCTCTCTCTTTATCCATCAGCTAATATAGTTGTTGGCTCTAGTGTCAGTGCATTGAAGCCCACAACTTTTGCCTTTCTCAATCCCTAACTCAAATAGTCAACTTTCCAACTCGCTTTCCTGACAACCCGAATCATCTACTTTCTCTACTCGACTTATGTCTTGTTTCTGATCGTAGTCAGTGCTCAGTTTCTCCACATTCACCCTTAGATTCTTCTGATCCCAGTTTTATCTCTTTAAAACTAATATCTCATTCTTCTTCATCACCTGAATCTCCCTATTATCGAACCTCTTACAACTACAGTAAAGCTGACTGGGATTCTTTCCGTAATTTTCTTCGTGATGGCTCTTGGGTAGAAATCTTTCGTTTTCCTGTCAACAAATGGGCTTCTTACATAACTTCGTGGATTCAGACTGGCATGGAATCTTTTATTCCCTCTTGACGATTCCAGGTCAAGCCTCACTCTTCTCCATGGTTTTCCTCACACTGTGCTGCTGCGATTGCCAATCAAAACCGTTACTTCCATATTTATTAGCAAAACAATTCTCCAGAAAACAGAGGTCTGTTTATTACTGCAAGAAACAATTGTAAAAAGGTTTAGTCAAACGCCGAAACCTGCTATTCTCAGGTCATGAAATCTCGTATCTCATCTCAAAAATTAGGCTCTCGTGACTTCTGGAGAATCTTTAATTATATCAATAATAAGGGCAAATCTATAATTCCACCTCTCTTGTATGGTTCAGACTTTGTCACCTCACCTAAAGACAAAGCCGAATTGTTTGCTAGAAATTTTTCATCAATATCATCTCTTAATTCCACTAGTCGCGTTCTACCTGTTTTTGCCAACAAACAGGTTGATCCAATCGCTTGACATTCATATCACTCCAGCATCTGTATCTGGAGTGATTTCCTGTCTGGACTCTTCTACAGCTTGTGGCCCGGACAACATACCTGTTATTGTCTTGCAGAAGTGTTCTCTGGAGCTATCGTCTATACTCTCAAAACTATTCAACAAGTCCTTATCAGAGTCTTGTTTTCCAGCCTGCTGGAAGCAGCAGCTGTTATCCCTATCTTCAAAAATTCTGGAGAGCGATCTGATTTGTCTAACTACCATCCCATAAGTCTTCTTCCTATCATAAGAAAGGTTTTTGAATCTTTAATTAACAAACACTTAATTTCCCATCTTGAATCTAATAACTTACTTTCTGACCATCAATATGGATTTCTATCTTCTCATTCTACAGCTGATTTGCTAACAGTAATAACTGACAGGTTTTATTGTGCATTAGATGAAGGTGGAGAGGTTAAGGCCATCGCTTGACATTTCAAAAGCTTTTGATAAAGTTTGGCATGCTAGTCTTCTCCACAAGCTTTCTTCTTATGGTGTATCCGGCAACATCTTTAAGATCATTGAATCCTTCCTTTCCAATCGTAGCATAAAAGTTGTCCTCGATGGACAACACTCTTCTTCTTATTCTGTAACTTCAGGGGTTCCTCAAGGTTCTATCCTTGGCCCTATACTCTTTTTAATTTACATTAACGATCTTCCAGATATTCTTACATCTAAGGTGGCATTGTTTGCTGATGATACTACCATTTATTCTTGTTGTGATAAGAAACCAACACCCTCTGATTGCTTGGAGGGGGCATTTTAGCTTGAAAAGGATCTCACTTCTGCTACAGCATAGGGCTCACAGTGGCTGGTGAACGTTAATTCAGATAAAACTCAATTTTTTTCAGCCAATCGTTATCGCAATAATTTAGATCTTCCTATATTTATGAATTGTGATGTACTCGATGAGTCACCTACTCTTCATCTTCTAGGATTAACTCTTACTTCCAATCTTTCTTGGAAACCATATATCAAATCAGTTGCAAACTTAGCATCTGCTAAGGTTGCATCTCTTTATCGAGCTCGTCACTTTCTTACTTCGGATTCTATTCTCTATCTTTATAAATCTCAAATCCGGCCTTGTATGGAATTCTGTTGCCATATCTGGGGCGGATCTTCTAACAATGCCGTTTCTCTTTTAGACAAGGTGCAAAAACGCATTGTAAACATAGTTGGACCTACTCTTGCAGCCAACCTCCAACCATTATCACATCGTCGTAATGTTGCTTCTCTTTCTCTTTTCTACAAATACTATAATGGGCACTGTTCCAAAGAGCTAGCGTCTCTTGTGCCATCTACTAAAATTCATTCTCGAGTTATTCGTCATTCAATTAAGTGTCATCCTTTTTCTGTGACTGTTCCTAAGTGCTCCAAAAACGCTTATTTGTCTAGTTTTTTTTCCTCGAACATCAGCTCTTTGGAATTTGCTTCCTTCATCTTGCTTTCCTGATTAATATAATTTGCAATCTTTTAAGTCGTCCGTCAATCGTTATCTTGCTCTACAATCTTCATCTTTTCTTTTTCAGTAACTTCCAACTTTAATTAGTGGCTGCTTTCAGCCTTGTTGGAAGCGATGTTTAAAAAAAAAAAAAAAAAATGAACAAACTGTCTGGTCATCCTGCTGGGGTACTGACAGGCATTTTTTTTTAATTTCAGTTGTCCTTGAAGAAAACAAATCATTCCATGCTACAAGGTGACCATGAGGGTACACCCCAGGCATTTACAATGCATTTTTGAATATTGTCTAAATAAAATAGCATCATTAGAAGAACTAGCATAAATATGGTAATAGTATTCCATATCGATAGATAAGTAGATTATAGAAGTAGATAATAAAATCAGAAGAAGAAAAATGGAAAGTGCTATAAAAAGAGGCGGCTTTTGCAGATGCTAACTTTGCAATGAATTTAATTTATTGTTTTCATAAGTGAAATTATTAGTTTAGTATAGAGCTCATTAGTGAAAGATAATACAAGAAGACTTACGTCTTCTCATATTATTCAAAGTAGAGGACTCAGTAAACATGTTGTCTTTAGTAGAGGACTCAGTGAGCATGTTATCATTTATCGGAATAAAAAATATCATTATCAAATCGGGTTTGTAAATTTACTGACTTTGTTTTACCGGTAATTTGGTAAATGAAAATTGTTATACCGGTAATAAAACAATTCAGTTTTTATAATACCATTTTGATTAAGTATCATTTTTTAAAAAGTAGCTTCGTAAAAAGATTCCAATGTCTTGTCTCCTGATCAAGATCTAGTTTTATTACAAATTAGTTTTGTGTTACTTTCTTCTAAAACAGTTATTCCTTTATTCTTGTTGGTTTGTTTTTTTAAGAAAAAGATGAAGTTTTTCCTTCATAGAAAAATCAGTATTTGGTTTAACAGTAATGAGGTTGTAATTTTAATCCGAATCTGATTCATATAGGTGTCTTTAAATACTCTCTTCAGATTCCGCATTGTACAAAATATTTTCTACTATGCCAACAGTAGTTTTTATAATTATGGCTTTACTGCTGATATTAAAAATGCCATAATTGTCTTTAACAGAATTAATAATATTAGAGTCTGTTATATAATGTAATATGTCTGAAAACATCATTACTTATTCTTTAATATAACTTATTAATTCATTCTTTAGTGCAATACTTAAAAAAGTGCTTTGGTTACTTAACTTGTCTAACATAAATTTAAATGTAAGATCAGCTACATATAAATAAACCTTTTCAGTGCATAGTGTTTCAACGGCCAACCTAATAGGTTGCAAGCTTGATATTATATTTGAAAGTAATTTTACTTCACTTTTGTTAAAGTCAATGTCAATTTTTTACATCTATCCGACTTTTTCGAACAGCTTCTTGAAGTTTTAAAAATCTTCCCAGCATGCTGCAACTACTACATCTAGTTTTACTGTCTAAAATTAAAGAAAGTTCTTTTCCGACAGTTTCTTTAACATACTTTTGCAGTAGTTTATCATTTTTGGTTGGTGATTTTCTGAAAAGTTTTATAACTTTCCAAATTTTTGTAATTAAAGAATTTAGCTCTGCATTTTGTTTAACAATTTGGGTAGTGTCGATATCTTCATGGCCTACTTCAAAATTTTCAAGTTCACTTTTTCGAATAATTAGAATTAGAATCAACATTAAGTTATACATTACCATCATGTTCATTAATATCTTGTACATCTGTTGAACTAATATTATAAAGCACTTTTATGATATTGATGTCCATTCATCTGTGGTAAGGCTATAAGCTTTATTATAGAGCTTATATTGTGAAATTTCCTTTACAACTTCTTTATTTATTTTATCGGCATAATTCACTACTTTTTTGTGAATGGTTTCGGGCAATTTTGGTAACTATATACCCTTTTGTTTTTAGTAACATCTTTAAATCTTCAGATGTACACAATTTATTAAAAGGAATGCCATCTTGTGCAATGATTCTTGAAAGTACAACTTCAAGAAATTTGTCTCTTTTTTTGATAAAAGAAGTAATTTTGGATGCTATTGCAACTGCTGGTTCTTTTGCGCGTTCTTCTTTATTTCTTTTTAAAACATTAATTTTATGTTGACTGTTGCGATGGGCATGTAAACCACTACTTCCACCTGCTGTTTTAATTCTTTACATTGTTTTAATTCTTTACACTGCTGTTTTAATTGTTTACATATGGCTATATCTCTCGTTTCTGTTCAATTATAGTAATTCTAAACTTTTATTCATTAAAAGGTCTTTAAAACAATTCGTAAAACAAAATTGAAAAAAAAAATTTCTTTTTTAAAAAAAATTTGCAAAGTAAGCTAACATCTATTTCAAACGTTGTTTAATTAGAGTTGTTAAGTTTACTAAAGCATTAAGTTTAAACAAAAGAATGCTTTACACTTTTATATTTTTAATTTTTAATCTATTGACAAGAAAATAAATAATTTATTTAATGTTTATAGTATGTTCTTTATTAGATAAAAATATTCAGCATTTAGGAATTAAAACAATCCTTACAGCAAAAAGCTTGATTTACTGGTATATTACAAAAATTTACTGGTAAAAAACTTGAACCAAATTTAGGTATTTACCGATAACCGGTATTACAATCCCTAGTATCAAAAGAATCATTAATTATTAGTAGCAGAAAAGGACTGAGTTTTGTTTGTGTTAAACCTGCATCCCAAGCTGTCATAAAGGGGAGATAACATTTAAGTTCAGCTGGATGTTCTAAGCCATAAAAAAGAGGTGTTTTTTTATTTTTAAATAAGACTGTGGTTTAAATAAGACTGTGGTTTTATATATATATATATATATATATATATATATATATATATATATATATATATATATATATATATATATATATATATATATATACATATATATATATGTCATATACTCCACCACTTATTATCAGCAAATAGAGTTACTTTATAGATAAGGTTGTCTGAAAAATCATTAGTATAGATAAAAAATGACATGGTACCAAGGAAAAAATCATTTCAAATACCTCAGAGGTATTTGAAAATGAAGAAGTGTGTTGTCCATCTAGGACAACATTAATACTGCTATCAGGGAAAAACAATTCAATATTTTTTTTTTAATGTTTCTAGAAAAATGTTTCTTTTTAACATATAAAAAGAGCTCATGGAGAAAAACAGCTCGTCAGACTTTTTTGAAAGCAATTTTATCGCTTTAGCTTAATGCATCATAGTACCATTTTTTTTTAATTGCAATTAATAAATTAGCAATAGCACAAGAGTATGAAAATCTTCATCGATTGTCAAGATGTTAGTTGTTAGACTCATTATCAAGATGTAAGTTGTTAGATAGGAAAACTAAGAAGGAAAATAGGCAGGAAAACAAGATTTGATTCAGCAAGTATTCAAAAATACATTTTGTATTGATCTCTTGCAATCATAAACAACTTTTAAAAAAGCCATTATAGTTTAATTTTTTCAAACTTTGCTTGCATTTTCATAAACAATTGGATTTACTCTAACTTTCTTTGATAATTCTTTAAACTGGTAATTTCTTGAATTTCTACTTGTTCAACTCAATGCATAGTTTTTATTTTATTTATATTACCCATTTAGATTCCATTCTTTTTACCTAACATTTATACTAGATTCCATACTTCCATGAGTTCATTTGGATACTTCATAAGTATCAAATAAAATATCAACAATTTGTCTTTTGGTTTTATGCAACTGTAGAAAGAAGATAATGTAAAATTCTTTAAATAAAATTGAATATAAAAATAGCATTTAAAAAATAAATAAGTTTTCTAATGTAACTCAGTGTGCAGTGCGCAGAAAGTTAAAAAACCTGGTTTTTGCAATCAAATTTTATAGAAAATTATATATGCAATTAAATGTCATTTAATTGCAGAAAATATTTGCATAGATTTTGTTATATTTTTTAAAACAGGCTTATTGCTTGTGCAATGAATTTAAAAACTTAAGGAAATATGTTTCTTTGATTCATAGTTGAATTAAGTCTTCTTTTACCTAACATAGTTTTGCAGAACATGTTTTTCCAATACTTTTGAGTTCCTTGTTAGTATATATAGTATTTAGTTTGAATTATCAGATAATACAATTAAAATATATTGTTGATGTAAATATATTGGAATTTAAAAAAATATATTTATAGATATAAACATTAATTTGTTGTAATGAATTTAGTATGTTTGCCCCCTCCATCCTTATTTAATTTATTTATAATTAATACAATTAAAATGTATCACTGATATTAATATATTGGATATTTAAAGCAATGTATTAATAAGTATTATCATAGTTTTGTTGTAATAAATTTTTAAAACCAAAAATTTCCTATACATTGCAGTAATTGTGACGAGGTAGAGCGAAATTCTGAGTTCAATTCCTACCACTTCCTTGGTAGTACCACACTCAATTTTTTTCTCCATCCAGCGGCCTTTTTTGTCGAGGTTTGTGTTTCGGAGTTGAACAGTTGAGAGTGGGTTGTAAGCACAAAAAGTAACTTCCTTGAGTGTAGTAACCCTCTCAGCCTTGAAGAAGTGAATAACATAAAAAAAAAATTAATTCGTAAAAAAAAAATTTTATATATGCAATCCATTAGTTTTATTATTTATTATTTTTAGCAAGTTCTAACATTTTGATTTAGTAGTTGTTAAATGTAATATGATATAATAATGTTTAAATACAAAAAAAATATTATAACTTGATAAAGTTAAAATTTATTGTAGTTTTTTTTTGTTATTTAAAGGTCTTGGTGAGTATTTAGAACTATTAGAGACATCTTCTACTTCTATTGTACAATCATCTGCTTCTGTTCGACAATCATTAAATTCTATTCAACAGCCATCTTTTGTTCAACAGTTATCTGCTTCTGTTCCACAATCATCTGATTCTGTTCCACAATTATCAACTTTTGTCCAACAACCACATGAGCAATCTAAAGAAAATGTAAATATCTAATGTGATTATTTTGCTTTATCAAATTATTGTGATTTATGAAATTACCATTATTTATGTGATGGTTTTAATTTATACAGTTAGGATAAATTATTTAATTTGTGTAATTTAAGTGGTTATTATAATTTATTTAGTATAATTTATGGACAATGTGTTCATTTAACTAAACTTGGTGTTTTTAATTGTGAATCATTGTATATGAGAAAATTTTGTTATTAAATAGAAACATTATATTTTTATATTATACACTATGAATTTATGAGTTTATTTTGTTCTTATATATATTTTTATTTAGAATTTTGTGATTGAAAACATAATTACACCAAAAATCGATTCTGCTTTATTAAAGCACAAACAAAGAAACAAAATTGATTTAAAAGACATTTTAAATAATGAGGTCATTTTTGTTTTAAAATGTTAACTAAATATTGTACTAATATCTTTATTATGTTTTTAGTAGTAGCATACTCAATGTGTATTTCTGTTCCATGGCCTTCCATGTCAAGGCTTGTGTTTCGAGCTTAGATGATTGAAGACCGTCAGGGAAAAAAAAAATAATTTAATTTTTTTTTTTTTTAAATGCACCAGACAAGTAGTATGAAGTTTAAACAAAATGATTCAAATAGATGTTTCAAAATCTGTGGTCTTCACATGGTGTATCCTAAATTTGTAATAACTTATGTGCATTCTAAAATTGTGAGTTTATGTGCATAGTGCATCCTAAAGTTATGATAACTTATGTGCAAGGTGCATCTGAAAATTGTGATAATTTATGTGCATGGTGAATTCTAAAATTGTGATAACTTATGCGCATGGTCCATCCTAAAAATCTAATAACTTAAATTTTTTTTGTTTTTAGTTTAAAGCAAAAGTTATTTTGTATTAGAAAAGTGTTTTGTATTTAAAAAGTAATTTGCATTTACAAAGAAAGTTTTTTTATGTTTATTAAATATTAAAATTGTAGATCTCTCATGAGGCTAATATAGTTACAGAAAGATTAGATTCATTAGAAGATAAGTTGCATGTTCTTGTTGATCTTTATGTAAAGAGAGAGGTTTGTTTATTCTTGTTAAGTATCATTATTGTATTTATACTTTTTCTCAGTTTAAAATACTCTTTTTTTTTGTTTTAGAAATAAAACTTCTTTCACTTTAGAAATAAAACAATACTAAAATTGCATATTTTTAAATATAAAATAACAAATAAAAGTAAATAGTTTTGTGTTTCAAAGCTTTCAAAGCTCCTAGCCAGAAAACGAATCATAATTTTTAAATCTCAACCAAGTTTAAATCTCAACCATGTTTAACATCAATTTTTTAAAATATGTTTTAAAAATGAAATTTAGCAGTAGTAAAGACGAAGAAATGAAACAAAAGACAAAATAAAACTAAAATATAAAAGTATTACTAAGTAGAAACAAAAGCTCTAAAGAAATGTTTTAATGCTTCTTTTTTTTTTTTTAACCAAGGTTGTTAATTAGAAACTCCCTTTAAAAAGAAAAAGTGTAGAATGTGAAGAATTTTTAAAAGAAAATAAGTTCTATTTAATGTTCAACAATCAAATCAAAAGTAAAAAGTCAATCAAATAAATCTATCCAAAACATGAAATAGATTTATCTAATAGATGAAATCTTAGATCTTGTTTTAGTTAGAATTACATAGTTTTAATATGCATTGTATGAAAATGTTATTTTCTGAAATGAGAATGTTTCATTGTTCACAACATGGTTATTAGTTAAACTCTAATTTTGATTTTTTTAAAAGCTTAAAATTTATTTAGGCCAATATAAGAAGTGTTTAGGTTTCCATTATAAAAGAAACCTAAATTTTTTTAGTTAAATATAATAATTAAATAAAAGTTAAAATAAATAAAATAAAAATAGTTAAAATAATAGTTAAAATTAAATAAATAAATTTTTTTTGTTTGTTGATAAAATACCGTTTTCATTAAAGGAAATGTTTAATTTTAACCAAAAGTTAAGAAATATTTTAGTTCTAATATTCATTTATAGATTTAGTCGTTTTAGAAAAAATCTTTTATTCTACTGACTCTTTCTACCTATTAAACTGTTCTTTGCATTATGTATTCAATTTCTTCATGGGTTTTGACATTTAATTCCTAATTGGTTTTATTGATTGTTTTGCTATACTATCTATCCAAAATTACTCTATCTTTCCAATATTTCAATAGTAGTCTAGAGCAGTCAAGCTAGATTAGTTTTATATTTTCAACGTTATTAACTTATTCTTATTGATTATAGGGCTTCTAGAGTTTTTGTTGAATTTTTGTTTAAAGAGTTTAATTGTTAATTGAGATGTGTGGTTGGGCAAACCCATCTTCTTGCTGCCACCATATCTGATGAATCAGGATGTTAACCATCCTCGCCATTACTGCCACCATATATGACGAGTCTTTGATTTCATAAGATTTTTATTTTTCTTTATGTTTTTTTTATTGAATTCAAGTGAATCTGCTTTATCATTAAAGTAATAAGTTGCACATGCATTACACAAATAAATTAAATAATAAAATTTTCAAAATAATAATTATAAATTTTAACTTAATTTTATAAACATAAGTTTTTGCTAAGCTATAAGAAAATTTTTTTGGCGATGCGTGTATTTATTTTGCAATACTATAAATACACAAATTCCTTTTTAGGGTAAATGCTTATTTTATTACATTTGTTTTTAGTGTAAAATTTGAATATTTAAACAGTTTTCCATTAATAAATTTCTTTATTTTTAATTTCCAATGTTTAAACTTTATTGTTCCGATGTATTAAAAGAAAAAAGTTGCTAAAAGTAATTTTGTTGTTATGGCAACTTTGTAATGTCTAGCAGGCAACTTTGTTCTAGTGGGCAAACTTGTATTGTCTAGTAAGCAACTTTGTGTTAGTAATAGTCCCTGTGTCAACTGATGTAGCGAACTTGGTCAAAGGATTAAAAAACAATATTAGTCATAAATATTAATAAGTGATAATCATATTTTACTTTTTAAATATTTAGGACTTGTTTTTATTTATTTCGTTTTTATTATAACAAGTTTCCGCTTCAAAAATAGCAAGTCAAAGCATTTATTAACTGTCATTTTTTAAAATGTCTTTTTAAAAAATTATTTAAATAGATAAAGTAATAATTTTTTGAGAGATATATTTATCTGTTTAAAGAGATGTGTGTTTTTTTTGTTTGAAGAGATGTATATATAAATATATTTGTTTGTTTGAAAAGATATACATTATTCTTTTTAAATAGATATATATTTATCTGTTTGAAGAGATATATTTATCTGTTTGAAGAGATATATATTTGTCTGTTTGAATCTTCGTACTATTTTATTTTGTTTTCTCTGTTGTATTTATTTTTCCTGAAGCTACACTCTTTTTGATGTTGCATTTGATTAAATTTACCTTTTCTTATTATCCATCAGCCAATATTGTTGTTTATGGCAACTTTAATGTTCAGCTCACTGAATGGCTTAATTTTAGTGCCACTGTTCCTGTTAGCACTAAAGCACAAAGTTTCTGTTTATTTTAATAACTTACTCAGACAGTAAACTTTTTGACTCATCATCCAGACAACTCTAATCATCAATGATTTGCACTTTGTCAATGACTTTAACTTGCGTCAGTTTATCCTTGTTCATTTTTAAGCGGTTTAGGCTTATGATCTCATTAAAATGTTTATTTTGCACTTTTTTTGTATTGTTTCCACCCTTCGTTATTTTCATCATGAGTGATTCATTATTGGACTTTTTACTACTACCTTAAGGCTGAGTGGGTTTCCTTTTATTTTGCTTTTTTATGATGGGTTCTCCATGTGTCTATAAATGTTCCCCATAATCTCCTTGTTTCAGGCAGGCTTGAGAGCTTTTACTTCTTCTTGTTGATTTTAAGTCAAATTTTATTCTACTTCATGGTTTTCTCTTTCTTGTAAAGTCATTATTAATAATTGTAATTGTTTCTTTTTTCTTTTTCATAAGTACACCTCTCTTGAGAACAAACTCTGTTTCTATGATTGCAAGAAGTTGATGCAAAAAGTTATTGTCTGGTGCTTAGGTCCATTATTCTCAGAAAACTAAATTTTGAATTTTATCTCAAAAATTAGATTCTAGCACCTTTTGGAAAATCTTCTTCCAAAATGAATCAGATCCATGTATGAGAAATAGAATGATAGGCTTACCTTTTTGGAAAAAAGGTAAGTCTATCATTCCATTTTTCATACATATATCTCATTTTTTTAAGGTTGAACTATTTCCAAATAACTTTTTCTCCATTTTGTCTCTTGAATCCAATGACAATAAACGATTCTGTGATCATCTCTTAAATCTAATAAAATTATGATTCTGTGATCACAAGGTATCTATTAATCAGACTCTGTGATTGAATAAACTGAAGAAAGTTGTAACATAAATAATTTTCTAGGCAAAAATAGTGGAAAAAAGTAGATTAAATAAGTTTTTGATAGCGTTTGGCATGCTGGTTTTTCATAATTTTAAATAAATCTATTCAAAACATGGATAGATTTATAAGATTTTCATCTTTTATTGTATCTGATAAAGTTTTTCAAAGAATTAAAAAACAAAAAATCCAATCTGTTGCAAAGTTAGTATCTACTATAGTTGCTTATTATTTTTATCCTTGCTTTATTCTTATTCCTAATTCAATTTTCAAACTTTATAAGTCTTTTATTTGTTCTTGTATGAAATACTGTTGTCATATTATGAAATACTGTTGTCATATTATGAAATACTGTCATATTTTACTGTTGTCATATTTAGGCATATTATGCTAGTATACTATGAACTGCATTTACAATACAATTTAAAATTACGATGTAAATGCGTTCCTGCTCTACATGCTTAACTTGAGGCATCGTTCAATTGTTGTAATGTTGCATTTCTTTCTCTCTTCTACATGTTCTATCATTGGTTGCTTTCATTTTTTCATGTTTCAAAAAACTGCTCAAAACCTTTTATTCATCTGTCTTTTATGATTTTTAAAAGACTCATACAATTTTCAGTTTTTTAAGTCTTCCATCAACTGAAAACAAAAAACTAAAAGTAAAAGTTTTGTTATATATGTAAATAATGGTAAATGAACCATTTTTTACATCTTTTTGTTTTGTAGGAGATTGAATTCTCTTCTTTATTTTTTTTTCGATTTCGATTGAGTTAGTTTCTTTGAGACCATTTTTTTTAAATAGTTTAAAGAGATTTTTAAATTTAAAATTTTTTTTAAAGTTTTTAAATTATGATTTTGTAATCACATGGTTCTGCGTAACTCAAAAAAATTAATTATTAGATTTTTTATCTATTATTTTATATATCACTCATCTCTAGTAGTAAAATCATTCAACTATCTATTCTCATTTAGTGTCTTGAAATTGCAGTAGATTTTTTTTGCAATCTCTTTTTAATTTTTATTTTGTTTAGAATTTAAAAGAAAATATTGTTCCTCCTTCTCACGATATCTATGAATCAGACTCTGTGAATGAAGGAACTGAAGAAAGTTTTAAATTAAAAAATTTTCTAGGCGATAATGATAGAAAAAAGTGTATTAAAAAAAACAAAAACAAATCTGTTACCTTTCCTGAAAAGTGCATAATAAAAAAAAAGTTGGGAAATGATAATAAAAAAAGTAAGGCATTTAAATTTTTTTAAAGACTTAATTATTGTTTTGTTAGAGTATTTCAAAAGCTTAGTGTCTAACAATGTTATCTGCAAAATTTCATTTCAAATTTCAAAAAATGTTATGTACACTTGGAGTTTGGCAAATAGATTGTTACAGTTCAACCTCCTTTATTTTTATAGGAGGCTTTAAGGTCTCTGACACATAATGGTTTGTTTCCAAGAGATAACGACAGTATCTCAAAAATGAAATTTTCATGTTGCCATTTTTTAACACTATGCCACCAAATCATACTGAATTAATTTTATTACAACTATTTTTTTTTTGTTTTTAGATGTTCAACCTTCAGACCTAGGGTCTGCATTTGGTAATGCCGACCTAACTTCCAACCTTAAAGTGTTTGAGGTCAGCAAAAAATTGCCGACCTTGCTCCTATGTTTTATGGCAATCCCTTTGTATCAATTTTTTGCCGACCTCTAACAGTTTGAGGTTGGCAATTTATTGCTGACCTTATTTTTCCTTATTCCGAGGGTTGGATGTTGCTAAGTTACATTTTATTTGAATGTTACATAAGTTTTTCTTTTTTAAAAAAGCAAACAGATCAATAAATGAGAAGACCATTAAAGTTCAAGAAAAGAATTTTAAAACACATAAATATGTTAGAAGTCCACAAGAAGATGAGACTTGTTTGGCAAGTAGTTTTTTTAATTTTTTCTTAAATAAAAATTTTTATCTTTTGGTTAAGACAAATTTTTGTCTAAACCAAAAGTATTGATAGTAAAACGTTATAGATGATTGAATATAATTTAAGATTTTGTAAAATAAACTTTTACTTTGTTGCAAGTACAAAGTTATTCTGGTTTCAGGCATTAATGCAGGAAGTAAATACAGAGAGAGAAAGAAGATGGAAAGCTGAGCAAGCATCAAGTAAACTCATGGAAAATATGAAGAAGTTTCAAGAAAGAAGTAAACAGATAATGATTGAACTGAATTATTTTTTTAACTCCAAAATTTACGCTTGAATCCTTTTAAATTTGTATTTTTGTTAATAAATACAATTAAATAAATATTGTGAACTATTCCATTATAAATTGTTTATCACTAAAGTTTATAATTTATTTTTTTATTTAGTAATTGAAGATAAAAAATTTCAAGATGGGGCTGTTGCTGTGACTGAAAAACTTAAAGAAGTATATAACAAAGAAAAAAAGTCAAGATTAGAAGTTGAGAATCTTTTAAAAAAATGTCAGGTATTTCTTTGTTATTCATATCTATATTTTTTAATAAATATGTTTAAATAAATATGTAAGTTGTCGGTTAAAGATATAGATTAAAGAGTTTGACGAAGACTCATATATGTAATCTTTATTGGGCGAATTTAGGTATTTTTATTTTTATTTTGGTGAGTCTGTATCATGAATCAGTTTTGTTCCATTGTCTAAAAACTCCTGTAAGGTCTAAAAATTACTAAAGATTTTTTATAGACAAAAAAATGCAGCATACGCCATTTATGGAGTGGACATAAATTTAATGATTCAAACAGTATTTTTGCACAAAAGTTGGAAAAATAAAAATAACCCTAACTTGTTTAAAACACAAAGTTAGATATGTTAAATTAAAGTTATTAGTTAAAGATATAGATTAAAGAATTGTTTTAAATTAAATTGATGTTAATTTACATATTTTTAAAGTTGGTACATTGCTCTAGCCGATGCTATATATCTTGAAAGCTTCTTTTGAATATATTTCAGTTTGTTATAGAAGCTGTTAATATTCAGATTATTATGGAAGCTGTTTCAGCAGATAATTTGTGTTTGATTATAGAGATTGAGAAAGATTGTATACTAAGTTGTTAGAATTTATAGCAAGGGTGGAATTTCTAGGAGAAGTAGTTAATAGAGATTTAGAAAGAATGTATACTAAGTTGTTAGAATTTATAGCAAGGGTGGAATTTATAGGAGAAGTGGTTAATATTTGTAAGATAAAAATTGAAAAGACTGAAAAGGTAAATATTTTGGATTGTAAATGCGATATAGTTGAGAATTGGTATAGTTAATAAACTACTGTTTTGCAGATGATGTAGTGGTAAGCAGCCTAATGAAATGTGGCGAAGGTGAAGTCAAAGTGTGGTCATGCTGTTACTCGCATTACACTGAGGATTACTAAATAAAAGTTTACAATTTATCATTTAAAAATTTCAAGTTTTAAGAATTCAAAAATTTAATAATCTAAAATATTAATTTTCTTGACTATAAATTATAATTACTGGCAATAATCGCTATAAACAGCTTTAAAAAAACTTATAAAAAAGGCAGCTTATAAAACTTAACATGTTAAAATTCCCTCCACATACTAATAGTTTACTTATTAAAATTTTCTTTTTCAAATTACTAATGTTAGGTACTGTATTATAGAAAATCTTTATAACATTAATTTTGATAAAAAATAGTTATTAGTTTAATTTGATAACAGAAATTGCTAATTAAAAAATGAAATAGACAATATAAAACCCATTGGTTGTTTTATGCATAAATTATTTTGATCAGGTCTTCTTATTATTAATGTTTTCTAGTAACTGTTATTTTTTATTACGAGTTTACTATGACTATCTATAAATGTAAGAAGCCTTTTACAATTTGTTAATATTCCAATAGAATCATTTCTGTTACCAATTAACATTTGAGTTTTAAAATTGGGAAAAATCTCAGCACAGTTAAAAATCAAGAAGTCATCAGCACAGCTAAAAACCAAGAAACATAATCGACTTCATTTTTATTTATTGTCAATATCTGTAAAATTAAAACAATAAACGTACAAAAAATATAATTTCGAAATTAATTTTAATTAAATTTAAAATTTAATTTTATAATTTGTAAAATAATTTTGTAAATTGAATCTCAATTTGTAAAGATTTTTCATTCAAATGCTGCAGATATCTAGAATATATATCTACAGGGTGTCTGACACATCAGAAAAATCAGGGAAAAGTTAGGGAATTCAGATATCTACAAAAAAAATCAGGGGATTATCAGGGAAATTAGGTTAAATTTTATGAAAATCAGGGAGAAATCAGGGAAAATGGCGCTTCATCAAACTTAAATTGCTTAAATAAGTTGTATATGGTACATGTAATATAAAAGTTTATTTGGCAGTTTTATGAACTTTTCTTGATACATTCAATGTGGGTTGTTATATTATTTATATTTTTACAGTTAAAGAGCATTTTTCTAAACGAATCTAGGTCAATTTTTGTGAAGTTGAGTTAGGGTAACTTTAAATTAAATCAGGGAAAACAGGTAGAAGATCAGAAAAATATTAGGGAAAAGTCAGGGAAAGCCACCTTAAAATATTGGCAGACACCCTGATTCAACAGTCCCCAAATGAGAAAGAGCATCACTATGAGTTTTTTTTCAGTTTTTTTCCCTCACAAGTTTCATCAGAGTTTCATCAGATTTATAAATTTTAAAAAAGTTCAAGTTAGTAGGAAGTTTATCATTATACTTAATTTTGTATTACATTTTTTGCTCGCAGGAAGAAAACACTTCTCTCAAAGATCAAATTAATATTCTTCAAAGAAATGAATCTGATCAGAAGAAAATGATTGTTAATTTACATGAAACCATTACCAAGCTTGAGAAAGATAAAACAGAACAACTGATTGATTGTGTAACTTTAATTATTAACAAAATTTATTTACAATTATATATATATATATTTTTTTGTTTGTTATTCACCTTCTCAAGGCCGATAAAGCCACTACAGATGAGGAGGCTACTTAATAGTGGTTATAACCCTCTCTCAACTCTATAACTCCAAAACACGATCCTTGACAAACAAGGCCGCTGCGTGGAGAAACAAGTTGAGCGCGGTACTAACCGGGACGTGGTGGGGATCAAACTCGGAACCTCTCGCTTATGAAGCGAGCGCTTTACCACTACACCACTACCGCATACCGCATATATACAATTATATATACAATATTATATATACAATTATAAATATATATATATATATATATATATATATATATATATATATATATATATATATATATAAATTGATTTTACTAAAAAAGGCAGCATATAACTATTTTTTTTAAATATATTTTAGATATAATAATATATTTACAATATTTCATTGACCTATTGTGTTCAGCGCCATCAGGTAATGAAAAAAATTGTTACAAAACAACATAAAACCAACTGTTATTAACAAGAGTTAAAATAACTGTTGTTTTATAACGTTTTTTTTTTCATTACCTGATGACGCTGACCACAATAGTTCAACGAAATATTATATATCTTTAAAGGCATCTGATTACAAATTTGAAAATAAACCAAAAGCGGATATCAAAGAGATAAAATATATTTTAAAAAATAGTTATACGCTGCCTTTTTTAATTCAATCAATTTATTTATATACATATTGTATAACAAGATATGACTTTTAAAAATATATATATATATATATATATATATATATATATATATATATATATATATATATATATATATATATATATATATATATGTGTGTGTGTATATATATATATATATATATATATAATATATATATATATATATATATATATATATATATATATATATTTAAACAACTTTAAAATATTTTCTACAAAATAGAGTGCTCAAAAGAACAGAGCAATTCTAAATTAATAGAAAATTACTTAACTAATTTTATTTTTCATTCAACACTGTGTTTCATCAATAGAGACTCATCAGAAAATCCTTTTCTAATGAGTCTTTACTGATAAAACATTTTTGTTAGGTGATTTTCTATTAATTTATATATATATATATATATATATATATATATATATATATATATATATATATATATACATATACACGCACAGTAAACTCTGGGTTATGCGAACCTCCAAGGGGAACAAGAATTTACTTCAAATAACTGAAAGTTCGAATAACTGAAAATTTTCTTTAAAGTGACCAACTTCAAGTTACTTTTAAATTTTAACAGTAGCAGAAAGTAGAAAAGAAGAAAACCATCTAAAAAAAAATAATCTAAAATAAAGAAATAAAATATTTACAATTTTTCGAAAAAGTTGTCCATTTTCGATTGCTTTTTTGCCTCTAAAGAATGCTTATCAAACATCTTTGATATTAGGTTTAACGATTGTCGGATTTTGACACCGTTATTTTCAAAATGGAGGCCATTATTCAATCAACTCTATTGCACGTGCAACCTCTGATAATTTTGGCTTTACGGGAGCAAATCGTTCGAATCTTTGTCTATCTCCTCATCTACCTCAGCACAATTGTTGATTAAAATGGATTCCAGAATTTCTCAAACTGTGATAGCAATTGCTTTGCTTGTACAAATATCAAAATCTATGTTTACGTTATCTTCAACAGCAAAATCTTTCTCTACTAAGCCATGTGATCTAAGCTCTTTAACGTTTTCTTCAAGCAGTTCAAAAGGATCTTCTTCACCATTTATACTTGCAACCGGAATTTTTTTTGAGATGCCTGCCTTTCTAAAACAATTTATTACAGTGTTAGTCAATACAGCATCCCATGACTTGACCAACATGCTCATAGCTTCAAGAATGTTGATATTTGGGGTCGTTTTACTAGCATCGATGTATTTTATCTGACACCTCACAACATTCATACAATACAAAGTCTTCAATGCCCTTATGACTCCCTGGTCCATTGATTGCGTTTTGGAGGTTGTGTTTGGTGATAAAAATACTAATTCAATTGCTTTGAGATTTTCAACATTAGGATAAGCTTGGCAGTTATCTAGGATTAGTGCAACTTTAGCATTAAACTTTGCATCAAGTCTCCTTACATAATCAGTAAAGATTTCAGAGTCCATCCATGAATTATTTTGGGACTTGTACTGACAATGTAGGCTTTTGACACCTTTGAAACATTGTGGTTTTTCTGCTTTTCCGGTTATAAACATAGGCAGCTTTTCACCAACATTATTTCCTGCTGCAAAGCCTGTTAAACAAATTTTGCTTAATTTTTCTCCTGCACATTGTTCACTTTTAAGATGAAAGGTTTTTGTCGGTGGCTGTTGATAAAATAAACCAAACTTGTCAGCGTTGTAAAAATCTCTCAATTCGTACTTTGAGAGGATAGTTGGTAAATGGGTTTGCTCCCAACCTGATGCCTTTTCTACTGTACATGACCTTTCCTCACCAAAAAATGGTTCGAAAAACAACATTATGTCTATTTTTCCACCGATCAAGCCACCCTTCTGAAGCCTTAAAATTTTAGGTTGCAAAACCTAAAGCTTTTTCTCTAATGATGTATCCACCAATTGGTACATTTCGTTCACATGCGCTCATAAACCATTTATATACAGCTTTATCAACGGAATCATGCTTTCCCAAACTTAACTTTTGTCTCTTTGCTCCAAATTGACTTGACTCATACTTGCTAACTATGTTTTTTTTATGCGTAATCCAGTAAGGTAAAGTGTTTTGAGGAACACTGAACTTTTTTGCAACATTTTTTTTAGTTAGTCCTTTTTCTAAATCTTTAAGAGCAAGATATTTTTCTTTGATTGTCAGAACTGTTTTCTTTTGTTTAGATGCCATGTTGAAACTTCTACCACACTACTTTGCAATGTCTTCGATTTTTTAATTATATTTTAATAACATTATTTCGTTTATAATATTTTGATAACATTTAGTAACGTTACGTTTTGAAATGCAATGGAATGGTATCTTCAAACAAAGAAAAACTTCAAATAACTGACAGGGTTTTCGTCGAGGGGAGTAAAAAATTGTTTCGAATAACTGAAATTTCTAATAACTGCGTGTTCGAATAACTGATGGGTATTTGCATGAATTTGTTAAGGAAAATTCGCAAGGAATTAAAATTTCTTCGAATAAGCAGGAAATTCGAATAAGTGCCAGTTCGATTAACCAGGAGTTTACTGTATGTATATATTAGGGTGTCCCAGCCGCCCCTTATATTCTAAAAAAGATCTGTTCATATTCTTAAAACTTTCTATTGGTTCTCACAAGCAACTTGGTTAATTTTTTTCAAATTTTTTTCAAAATTCGAACACTTTCTGGGTCTCTAATATTATATGAAAAAAAGTTTTTTAAAAGTATTTTTTGGGAATTATTATCAAAAAAATACACTTTTTTCATTTCTAGTTACAAAAGGTATTTTTTCTGCAACAAACTCTAAAATAATAATTTTTTAATAAAATGATTATTATTTTTAAAATTTTTATATAATTTCGCTTCTTTTAAAAATATGATATACTTTTGAAAAACATTTTTTTTATGATATTAGGGACCCGGTAAGTATTCAAGGGTCTTGTGGTCCCCGTAAATCCAATAAAATTTTGAAGAAATTTAACTGAGTTGCTTGTGAGAACCAATAGAAAGTTTTAAGAATATGAACAGATCTTTTTTAGAATATAAGGTGCAGCTGGGACACTCTAACATACATATATATATAGCCCTCGGAATAAGGAAAAATGAGGTCGGTAATATTTTACCAACCTTAATCTGTTACAGGTTGGCAATAGAAATTTGGCACGAAGGTTTTACCATAAAATATAGAAGCAAGGGAGAGAGGTTCTAATATAAATTTTGCATTTAAAATCATACGTATTTTTGTTTTGGTTTTATTACCGATCATTTTTAATTCAAATTTTTCATAAATTCACAAAATTAGTGAGTTTGTAGTGATACTAAGAAGGCATTTGGAGTATGCAAATACATTGTTTTTAATATAACAGAACCATTATACCGGCCTTCAAAATGAAGGGTGGGGGGGCCATTTTTCAATTCTATAAAAGGGGGGTACGCCCCCTCCCTCCGGTGTTGACGGTCATGTGTAAAGAAAATATTTTTTGGTTGATAATATTGTAAATTGCTTGATACTTCATCAGTAATGTGTTTGTCTTACCTCTCCCCTCACCCTTATCTACCCCTGGGTCCCTCCTCATTTTTTTACTAATTAAAAATTGATTCAAGTTTTTACACCAAAATCAATTTTTAAGTTACTTATGTCAATTATGATAAAAACTAAGTTTTCTATTTACCTTACAAAAAAGCCTATAAATGAAAAAACAAAAGTTTTCTAATCACTTTTGAATTTCTTGAAATTATTAATGTTATTTAAACCTATTTCCATATTCCTTTTTGTCATCTTGCTGGAGCTTTTTTCAGGTTTTTTCATGGCTTAACAAACTTTGTCTATGGTTACCAGTCTCATTTGTTTTTCTTCTTCACTAATGTATCTATGGATAAACTGCTGCATCATTCCTACATTACTTTCTGCATGATTGTTTACTATAATCAAAATTTTGCATTGGCTAAAAACTGGTTGTAAAAACTCATTAACTAACACCACAAAATTTGGTGGATTACTTGTCATTATGCTTTCTAGGTTGATTATCTCATTGATATCCACTTTCAGTTTATTTTCAAATTTGTAATCAGATGCCTTTAAAGATGGCGTTTTGTAGTATAAAATTGATATGGCAATTAGTGTTTTATCTTTATCAGGAACTTTATAATTTAAAAGGGAAAGAGGTATCAAAGTTGAGTCTAAGTACCAAGAGTGTTTTAATATCGAGTCAATGACTTTATCTAGTGCCAACATTTGTGTCAAAGCTTATTTCTTAATCTTTTAAAAAAAGATTTTCTGTTACTACTTTTTCTTCATGAGTAACATGTTTCTGAAAATGACTTATTCTAAGCTCTGTAACATGGAGAAGTTGTAGAATGTATTTACCTAAATCATTTGTAATTGTATTAACAGTCCCTTTCGTAATGCCAGTATTTGTTGCTGTTGTGTCAAAGCAAAATCCACCAGCATTTGTGTCAAAGAAAAATTCACCAACATTTGTGTCAAAGCAAAATCCACTAACATTTAATACCATATTCATATACAGCTGCATTATTCCTTTATATTGATCGTCTCCTGAAGAGGATGGTAAAGAAGGCACACCCAACAAGTATGATTCACTAATAATATTTACGAGTACAGCTAGTTGTTTGCATTTTAGTTTCTTTCCTTTAATTGTCTCAAATATAGTTTTTCCATCAAAATGTACTTTTGTTTTAATATCTTCTTTAGCAATAATTAAAGTTTCTTTATTTTCTCTTTTCATTCTTCTAGCTGCAGTTGAGAGACTTGATTTAATGGCGTTTATGTTTACTCCTGCAGCTTGAACAACCGCTGTTGTAATTCTCTGCAGAACCATAGGAGAGATGTTATTAACAGTTGCCATTAAGGTAACATTTTCAGAATAAATATTATAAGAATGTTGGACCGAATTTTTGTACTGCTTGGTTTATTTTTTCTTTTTATCCATTCGCCTGGCTCGAAGTCAGAATCAAAAAAGTTATCTGAACTTAGTTCATCATTACTGCTAACGTCTGTTCGTAAAATTTTAAGATTTAACTCGGTGATCCAATTTTCATTGCATTTTTGCACTTCTTTATATTTAATGATTTTCCTTTATATAAAAATAAATTTATTAGTTATAAGTTGTTAGAGTGACAAAAACACAAAGTTAGCATATTTAAAAAATTTATCAAACTATAAAGAGTATATTATTTAAAAACTAAATGTGTGGATGAGAATCAATATAAAGTCCAAAAACAAAAGTTAGTTAAATCGATATTTTATATACTAATGCTTCACTCTATATAGTAAAGTAACTCAATAGTTCATCTACCTTGAGAGCATCATTTAATTAAGATCTGACACAATACTGCCTAAACATTTAAAAAAATAAAACTTACACTATGCAAATTCTCACAACCAAAACATAATCAAATTACTTTATTAGTTTATTTAGTGTCTAGAGGACCCAAATGATATAATCTCGGACCTTCTTGATTTAGATTTATTCGATCTTATCTTGTCACTTTGAATGAAATCTTTTAGTTCTGGAATTCCTATCTAAAAAATACGTAAATATCTTGTTATCTTGTTTTGAGTTTCTTTGACATTCTTTAATAAATTAGAATATTTTTGCTCAAGATTTTTCAAACTTTTTTGAATATTTACATTGCTAATAACGGGAAACTCTGCTTTAATCCATGGATGTTTTATTTTCACTGTGATACATTCACATTCAACTAGTTGACACCTATCAACCTTTAAGTTTGACTTTAAAGAACGATATAGAATATCCAACTTTTTTGTAATTCTATTTGGCAAATTTGATTGACAATATTTAAAATGTTGCAAGATTTTCATACCTGTTGGAAGTTGCGTTCCTAAACCATATAGGTTTTTCTTAAAATAGTATTACCAATACTATATAAATAATATAAATAAGTGTGCATTATTTATCTTATAGAGTATAGTAGTGTGATGGATTGGTGTTAATATTGAGATGAAAATGTGTTTTAGTGACCATGACTTCTTTTCAGGTAAATACAAAATATAATAAAACCAAATCGATAACTGTACATTATTTTTATTTCTATGCAACACATACCTGAAACAGCAGGCATAGCTTTATCAATAATATGAAAAATATTTTTAGGAGATCTCAAAATATTATTGCGCAAAATCTTGTGTTTCTGGTAACTCATATACTTGTAAACAATACTTGTTTAGTTACTTAAATTTTTATTTTGAATTTTAAAATTCAAAATTAAAAATGAAAATTTCAAATTTTAAATTAATGTAGTGACTTTATATTAATTGTTTTTTATTTAAAAATAATGGTTTGCTATTTATTTTATTTTGGGAAATGGCAGGCGGAGGCGGATGGAAGAATGTCAAGGAAACTTACCTTTAAATGCGTAACTAATTAAAGTAGCAAGCAATGTAAAATATTTTTAACCAAAAAACATTTTTATTAATATAGAAAAAATGTAGGAGAAGGCAGGGTTGGTTGTCACACGGGGTTGGTTGTCACAAAGGTTATTACAGGAAATGTAGATAAGGTTTAGAACTTTAAAATCATACAATCGAAATGTTATATAAAAAAACATTTTCACTGTAATTTTCAGCTTTTTTTAGCTTGTAGGAAAAAAGTTATTTGTTTTTATAGGTTTTAACCAACCCCGTAAATGGGGTTGGTTGTCACACGGAAGAGGTCTTTAATAAATGATTTTACAGCTAAAGGTTTTTTGCTCTATGTCATAAAAATATTGTAATAGTTACTGGAAATAGTTAAATTACTTTCGTGCAAGGTTTGGCATTGATTTGATGAAAAATAAAAGCTGAGCAGTCTAAAATGTAAAAAGTGTGACAACCAACCCCGCTCTCCCCTATTTGTATACCTTAAATGCTTTCTTAATATCACAACAAAAGTCATAAATTTTGCAAATTTATGGATAATTTAAATAATAAATGCTCGGTGATAAAACAAAAGCAAATATACGTATGATTTTATATGCAAAATATATGCAGTGTAGGCCCTTTTTTTTTTTTAATTTAGCCAAGTTGGTTTAATTTAGACCCTCCTTCAATATGTATATACAGTCACGAGCAGTAAATTGTACACAGCAGTAATTTTGGTTACTTTTTATCTTTTCATCTTGTTATTCAATGGTTACATATTCTGTATTTTTTTATTTCATAACTAATCCATAACTAAGAGGAGAAAATAATACAATATATTTCAAATAATAATACAAATTATTTAAACTTGTTTAAATTCAGGTACAAAGAAATAAAAACATAGAAATTTACTGCTGTGTATAATTCACTGCTTGCGACTGTATATATAAACCATGTTAGTGTATTTTACAAGTAGAGTGCTCAATGTTCTTAATGAACAGAACAATAAAAAATTAGTAAAAACACATCATTTTTTTTTTAACATGTATCTCCATCAGTATATATATATATTTGGGCGGCATCCAAATATGGTTGGCGCTGTTGAAAATGGTCTAGAAAAGCCCCTGATATTTATATATGCATTTACACAACTATAAATTCGTGTTTAGATAACATCTCTGATGTCACACTGAAATAGCCTGCTGCTGGGGGCTTCAGTACATATGTCAACTCATAGCCTGTCGCTTCAAAAGGAGTGCCACTACTTTGACTGAGGGTTTAGCATGGCATCTTTTCTTTCATTATTCTTCATTTTTTTTCTTCCTTTTACTTAAAAAGCTTATGCTATAAAGGTAAAGCAAAACTAGTAACCATATGCTTATCTAAACTATTATCGGCACCTCCAGGCTCTGCAGCCTGCAGGTGCAGCAAAAAAAATTTTTAACGTCTCCATAACTTTATAAAATATCTTTACCATTTAAAATTATAGGCGCCCATCATGTAATGGATATTTCTTGTTGTGTATGTAACTAAGTTCTTGGGTCTCAAACGAATGTTTATTTTTTTACTTTTAGTTTATTTCAAAAATTGTTTTAAAAGAGTTTAAAAATTGTTTTAAAAGAGTTTTATATTTTTATTTTTAACCATTTACCCTGCCATATTTAAATGATTTGAGTTAAATGATTAGCTAAATTTATGTTATATATTTTCTATTTGAAAATTATATATATAATAAAATATAAACAAATAAAAATATATATAATTTTTATTATAATAAATATTATATTGATAAATATTTTTATTTATAATAAATATATATATATATATATATATATATATATATATATATATTAGTTAATTCACCTCCCCAAAGCCAAGAAGGCAAGGAGGCTGCTTAATTGTGGTTATAACCCTTTCTCAACTCTATAATTCCAAAACATGAACCTTGACGAACAAGGCTGCTGTGCAGAGAAACAAGTTGAGCGCCGTACTACTAGGGATGTGGTGGTGATCATACTCAGAACCTCTCGCTTATGAAGCGAGCACTCTACCACTACGCCACTACCGCATATATATATATATATATAAATATATATATATTTATATAATAAACACAAACACAAAAAAAGACACAAAAAACTGACAGATGTATTTGTTTTAATAAGAACTAATAATATATTGAAAAACTCACAAATAGGAGGTAATTTATTGATAAGGGTGGTAGCCCTCCTATCAAAGTTCAAATGGTGCTTGAATCAAACCAGGAAAAGAAGGTAAAACAAACTAATTTCAATAGTTAATAATAAAGTTAAATGTGCACAAATGGAGAGGATTTATAATTTGGAGCAAGTTCTTATTGATAAAGTTGCATTAATTAGCGGTTTAAAGTTGAAACACTGGGAAAAAAAAGAGTTTGTATAAATGATTCTGTTAATAGTAAAAGTACAAAGTACAGTGATTTCGCAGCAGGCTTAGTCAAACCTGGGTCACAAGCTAATACAGCTCTTATTAGTGCCCGCATATGCTAGAGCAACAGAAAACAAAACCAAAAAATTTGTGACAAAAAGATCAAAACAACATTTTATTCAACATTAATTAGAGAGGTAATTATTGCAATTATCTTGATTTAATTTTATTACTGATTTAAATTTATTTACAGAGTCCATGGGTAGAGTTTTTGACATAGAATCAAATCCACCGCTAAGTGATAGCACTGAACTATTTTATGTATCAATTTGCTGGAACATATTTGTAGCCAATAATCATAAACAGATATTCAAAAGATAAAGTTATAATTTTAGGAAAGGTAACTACTCAAATCTAAATTTTTGACTAAGCAAAATTGACTTGGATAATCTATTTATCTGCAAAAATACTAATGAACTAAATGAAAACAGGCTAAAATATGTTGTGTTTGGAGAAAGCATTTCAAATTGGTCCGATGTCTCCAGTGGCATACCACAAGGAAATGTGCTCGAACCACTTTTGTATATAATCTACATAAATGATCATCCAAATGTCTTAAATTGTTATTCCTGTAAGCTTTATGCTGATGACAGTAAATTAATAGCCAGGATATCAAATGAAGAAGATTCCCAAAAATTTCAAAGAGAAATAAATGCAAATATTATTTTGACAGAAACTTGGCTCATGAGGCTAAATTTTGATAAATGTAAAGTTATGCATTTCAGCTACAGTAACCCTAAATTTAGTTACAACATATTCTTTGGAACAACTAGTTATGCCATACTATCAACTCTAAATGTGATCTTGGTGTGACAATTTCGTTTAACCTTGATTGAAAAACTCATGCAACAAAATGTAATCTAGGGATGGATGAAAACTGCTTTCCTGAGTAGGGATATTAACCTTTGGAAAAATTTATACCTAACTCATGTTAAACCTCATCATAGAGTTTGCTGTGCCTGCATGTAATTTTTACCCCAAAAAAGATATTAAATGCATTGATCATAGGGCCATGAAAGCCTCTCACTTGCTTAAAAAGTTTGATTATGAAAAAAGATTAAAAATTCTTAATTTAACTACTTTGACAGATAAAAGAGCGTGTGCAGATTGCATTCAGCAGTACAAACTTGAGAATAAATTAGACCATGTTAATTGGTAGTATATCAAACCAGAATCTATTGCTTCACAACAAGGATATCGTAAACACCTATATCGCAAAATTGTAAAAAAATTTACACAATAACACAACCTTTTCACTTACAGAGTTGTCAATCACTGGAATAATTTGGACAATTTGACAGTGTTTCAAAAGAATGTTGGAAGTTTTAAACACAGTTTGACCTAATAAACAACCAAACTAAGATATAATAATTAACAGTGACTGGCACTAAGCCATTCAAAACAAGGTCATTAACCTCTTAGCCTTGCATATTAATGAAGCTATTGTGAACAAGGTAAAGTGTGTAAAGTATTGCACTATAGACCTTAGTCACAAAGACCAAGCCTCTTCAACCATCCACTATGTTCATGAAGCAGATGAAGCAACATGCATTGCTCAAGTAATCTTTATTGGATTTGCAGTGTCTGAAGAGTTGCCTGGTGAAGCTCTTACTGACCTTCTAATTGAAGAAATAAAGTCTTGTAAGCTCGACCTAAATAACTGTAGAGGTCAATGCTACGACACCAGGTCAAGTATGGCTACAATTCAAATTCAAATTAAGGCAGAATGCCCACTAGCCTCATTTACATCCTGTTTTTGCCACACCTTGAACCTAGTTATATTCAACAAGCTTCATCTTCCGTGAAGTCTATGTTGCTGTTATTCAAAGAATCTACACAATTTTTTCTGCATCAACAAAGCAATGATGCATTATTAGTGACCATGATGAAACACTAACCCTGAAGTAATTCTGTGAAACCGAGTGGGAAGCTTAGATAAATTCTGTATAAGCAATTTGATACTGATATAATGGCGTAATTGAAACTCTGGAACAACTTAGTGAACAATCTAATGATGCATCAATTTGATCAGAGGCAAAGTCACTGCTGATGCTTATGGGAGATTTCTCATTTTTAGTGTCAATTGATAGATTCAATCAAACCTATCCGTGTACATCGATGATACAGTAATTTGATTATGCCTCCTCAATTTCAATGGATACTTTCCATTAAAAACAAGGAGGCAAAAAAACTCAACCTGGGAAAAATTTTTGAACAATTTACCTTCAAAAAATCCTATAAAAGTTCCTTTAAAACATAATCTAATTTTTCATTTAGAATTACATTGTTTGAACTATTTGATTTTTTTAACTTATTACAATCCATGAATCAAATGTATATATATATGTATATGTATACAAATGTATATTTATCTTTATGGTAGATTGGCAAGTGGTGTAAGTATTAAAGTATTGGTGGCAGCACAAAAAGCTTATATACGCAACTTTTACTGGAGATTGGGGGTACTGCAATTAGTTTTGCCCTGGGCGCCGTCTACCCTAGAGGCGGCCCTACATACATAAATGCATACATACATATATACATACATACATGCATACATACATACATACATACATACATACATACATACATACACACAGGATGTTTGCTTTATACTTTCACATTTTCCTATCATTTCAGTTTTAAATTTAAAGATCTTATTGTTAAATTCATAAAAAATGTTCATGGAATTATCTTCTTTGTTGAATTATAGGAATTTTTCTTGTTCAAGAAGGCTTCTGTTCAAGAGTGTGCTTTGAGATTGTTGTTAAGATGTTGTCTTTTTTTACTAGTTTTATTTGTGAAAGCATGAAATGTTTTAAGATCAAAATATTTTTCTTATTCTTTTCACATTTGAAATATCTAAAACCTTAAATCCTTAAATTCTAGTTTCATTTTTTTCTAGATCTACATCTCTGTCTTGCTGCATTATTTGACCAAATAATTACTTTTGTGAAGTTCTCTTTAGTAACTTAATAATATTGGCAACTCCTTGACAACAAATTGTCTAGCAGGTCCAATATGTTGTTAGGAAAAACTGATCAACACTGTTAAAGATTCTTTTTTTAAAACAGTTTTAATTTTTAAAATCGCAAACATTTTAAAGTTCTCAAATGTTATTTCTTTTGTGAATTCTTGCTTGTAGAGGAATTACATCTAAATTTTTTTTTGTTGAAGTGTTTCTACACCTACAATAGTTTTAGCAAGAGTGTTATGATAAAAGTTATTAGCAGACTGAATTTTTTTATGCCAAAAATCTTTTATGAATTTGTATCAATATTTTTGATTTAAGATATGCCTAGCATTATTTGGCAATACAAAATTTATATTTCAATATTTGTATCTTTTTTTCTTTTTCACTGTTACAAATAATAAAAAAAAGCGCATTCACTGATCATTAGTGATCATTTTATATTTGCACTCTTTTTTTTTTAATTATTTTACACTTATATACAGAAATTAAACTAATATATATAAATATATAAATATATATATATATATATATATATATATATATATATATATATATATATGCACACATGTATGTATGTGTCTACATTATTTTATTTTAGAAAAGTACATATCATAACTTACAGTTTGATGCTGGTGCGTTAAAAAAAGAATTAGAGCTTTTACAATTTTCTTCAGAAAAGCAAAAAGAGCAAGTTATTCAGTTGCAAGAACTTCTTATATCAAGAGAGTGTGAACACAAGTAATTTGTGTGTGTGTGTGTGTTTTAAAGACTTGGCATGTTTAAATTCAATATTTTTAAAATTATTTTTGTTTATAGATTATTTTTAATAAATATTTATAGCTAAAGTCAAACAAAAAAGTTCTATAATAATTTGTAAGCATCACAAAGTTTCTTTTTCAATTGTTGGGATTAAATAAGCGACAATTGTTGATTTTGAACAAAAAAAAAATTTTAATCATTATTAACCAATATGTTTTGATATACATTTCAAAAGAGGGATAATTTTTTTTTAATTTATCACCTGTTTAATCAGGTTTATGACTTTAAACTTTTACTTTTGCATTACTATCTTTTGTTCTTTTTTTATCTATTTGTAGCTTCACTTGTTTGAAAAAAAAAAAGAAATGTTACTTTCATACTAAAAAACTAATTTTCAGGAAACTATTGGAAGGTATGATCCCAGCAAATGGGAAAGAAGTTCAGGAACTTGTGGAGAAGGCAGTTTTTAAAGAACGTCAGCAAGATGTTGATTCCATCAATCAATATAAGTTAAGGTTATTGTTTATAAGTTTTTATGCCTATTGCTTACATATTTCAATTGTTTATATATTTCAAACGATTTTTTAATGTTTTCATTTAAATGTCAAACCCTTCATCAACTTTCTTTGTCTTCCTTTATGGACTTTAATCTTTTTAAAAAAACAGCTACTAAATTGCAGTTTTTTTTTTGTTTTTTTTTTAATTCACCTCTCCAAGGCCGAGAAGGCCACTACAGTAGAGGAGGCTACTTTTTTGTGGTTACAACCCTCTCTCAACTCTATAACTCCGAAACATGAACCTCAACGAACAAGGCCGCTGCGCGTAGAAACTAGTTGAGCGTGGTACTACCTGGGACGTGGTGGGGATCGAACTCGGAACTTCTTGCTTATGAGGCGAGCGCTCTACCACTACACCACTACCGTGTGGTTTGCAGGTAAAAAAGGAATCGTTTTTTGTTAATAAATCATTTCAATTTTAAAAACAGCTAAGATTACATTAAGTTTTTGTTTTTTTTAAAGTGTGAATTAAATTAAAACTTACAACATAACTTTGTTTAATTAGTATACAAAAGTATACTGCAAAAGTGTGAGAAAGAGGGGGCAAATGCAAATTGAATATTTGTTACTTTTTGTTATTTTTCTATCCTTTAAAAAAAAATTCTTTAATTAGGAAAAATTCCATTTCTTTATTAAGGCTAAAAAGCTCCATTTAATTACAAATATCTTGACAACCACATTGCTAAATATCATTACTCATTGTTAAGACTAAAAAGTAGAA
This sequence comes from Hydra vulgaris, assembly GCF_038396675.1. Classification (NCBI taxonomy): domain Eukaryota; kingdom Metazoa; phylum Cnidaria; class Hydrozoa; order Anthoathecata; family Hydridae; genus Hydra; species Hydra vulgaris. The sequence continues at coordinate 12,003,537 of NC_088934.1, read as the reverse complement.
AATAAATATAGCAAAAACATTTGCTAAAGAATATAATCTTTTTTGTACTAAAAAGCAGAAAATAGGCTTTTAATTTAAATTTAATAGTTAAATAAACTAAATATTGACAGGTCTGTTTTAAAATGAATCTTTTGCAGACTTGTCAATCTTAAGTTTACTGAACTATTAACTTTAAATTAAAAGCCTGTTTTCTGCTTTTTAGTACAAAAAAAAGTTATATTTTTTAGCAAATGTTTTTGGGACATTTTATTTAAAATTTTAACAAAAGTTTAATACCTGACTACCAATATATATTATAGGATTATGTTTGATATGAATTATTCTTTTTATTATATTTTTCAATTTATTTACTCCTTCTACCCATACCGACATTGAAATGAGGATTTTAGGCATAGTTTTTCTTCCTCTAAGTGATCCTTTACCACGGCTAAGGATCTCATCTGCTATACAATTACACCTGCTTCATAGAAGAATTTTGCTGTATATTGGTAATACCATAAGTTTTCATTATACTCCCATATAGGCTACTTATCATATCCTTTTTATCTAATGCAAGGAATAAGACATGGATCTATTTTCTTGCCTCATCTTTATAATATGTACACTAAAAACCTACTAAAAATCTTACAAAATGAAAATATTGTTGGTATATCAATAAATGAAAACTACATGAATGTTGTGACATTGTAAATGCTGATGACATTATATTTTTAGCTCCACCCTATCTGGTCTTCAAAAAGTTATTAAAATCTGTAATATATGACACAAAGTTTGCATAAAGTTGAATGCTGACAAAACCAAGTTCTTGCTCACCGGTAAAAAATCAAGTTGAAAACTGAATCATAACACTCAACCACCGAAAAATAAAACTAGTAAACTAAAACCAGTACACTTAGTCATCTAGGCTTTACAATGGGTACTAAAAGTTGACCTTTTGCCCCACCTAATCTTTTAAATATTGATCACAAGATACCCAATTTTCAAAATGTAATGTAAACTTTAATTTAATCTGAAATTCTTTTTGCTCATCAAAGCTCTATTGTTCAATCATGTAAAACTTAGTATTCCAACGAATTGTTGATGAAAAAGTTTGATATAGTAGGATAAAGAATTTTTCGTTAAGAATATCTACAAGGATATTCTTAACAAAAAATTTTCATATTATTTGAAAAGATGATTGTGTTTTATCGTCAATGTAACTTTATTAACCTTACTTTTATTATATCTAATATAATATAAAGTGTTTAACAAGTATAATATGTCCCTGTTAATCTTCTGTACCATAAATAGCTGGGATAGCTCAGTTGGTTAAAGCGCTGCTAAAAGTACGGATTGATTATTGGCCGTAGCACCAGGATTGCAGGTTCAAATCCCGGCTCCACCTACTCAATGTATGAGTAGTACTTCGGCTTATTAGCTCTGCTGTTACCATGTTTCCTTCTTGACTAGTAAATAAATAATCTAGTCAAGTAAATGAAAATTATCGTTATCATTAAAACTTTGTTTCCAAATTTTTTTGTAGTAAAAATCTTTAAAAATAGAAAATTATTTTATCGTTTTTATGACAATAATAAATAACAAAAATAAATATAAAATAACATTAAAGTATAATAAATATATAATAAAATAAATATGAAATAACAAAAAAGACTCAAAACTTGTGAATGGATTATATTATTAAAAAAACAATGTTATAAAATATTTTTCATGATACCAGTCATGTTGTTTAAAAATATGAAACATTAATTTTTAACCTGTTTCATGCCGGAATATATTTTAACAAATTTAGATTTGGGTGTATCATGCTAACCCTTATGTAATCATTTTAATTAATTTGCTTCGTCAAAATATAAATTTAATGAAATTTAATCATTAAAATGCATATTTGTTAGACAAAATATCTGGTAATATAGTTTATAAATAATATAAATATATATTTTATTTGCTTTTTGAAAAAATAGTTTTTACAGTTCTAAAAAGTTCAGCAAATTATTATTTATATTATAGGTATAAATTATATATTATAACTTATATATATCATATAGTAACATTAAATTGTTTTGTTTTTTTAAGTCACTAACAACAACAAACTGCAGCTTTAATAATCTGAATTTAAGTCTATTAAAAAATAAAACTGCAGCTTTTACAAGTTTTGGTGTTGAAACATAACTTCAGTACTACTTCAGTACTTCAGTAGGAGATTTTCTTGTATTATAGAACTTTATTTAAAAGTATACAGGGCTTAGCAAGAACATTTAGGTTTTTCAAACCTATTTAGTTTTCTAAGCTATTATCATTTATGTAAGGCCAAAACTTTGTTTGCTCTGCTACCTACTGCAGAAATTATTGAGATTTTTTCTATTTGAAAGCAAAGAATTGAGGCTATTTAATTGAAATCAGGAAACTTGTAGCTCAGTGAAGCATCAGTTGAAATAGTATACAAAATATTATCATAGATTCTTTTTAAGAACTTTTTTATTGTCTTTTGGTTTACTTTTGGTATATGTTTATCTAAAAGTTTGTCATTATTAAATTTTGTAGGTTGATCAAAACATGCAAGTAGGTGCCAGAAATTTTCTCTTAAGTATACAACATACTAGTTTGTAAAATTTTTTTTTTTGGATAAGTGACAAATAAGTTAATGCTATTGATCCCAGTCATAGATTTTATAAAATCAGTACTATAATATGGTCAATTTCTCTTTGAACGATCTAAAGGTATAAAGCTCGACTGCAGCTTTTTTGACTGGTTTATTGAACTCTTTTAATGAATCAAATAGCTTTTATCCTATTCCAAAGTAATGTTCTCTGTTTTTTTTTTTCTTTGGTATTTTTTTCTTTCAATTTAATCGCAGTAATCGGACTTTTAATTTTAAACACCGGGAGAAAAAATTTGTTGCATAAGTATCATGATTGAGATATTTATGTAATTAATGTGCTCAGGTAATTAGTGCTAATAAGCTGCGGATGATCTCAAAAAAAAGTTTTATGAAACTTATTTAATAGAAAACTTTTTAAGATAGTCCTGCTACTCCAGGAAATGCAGCTGTGGAGGCAAAAAAGAGCCTTAAACTAGAAAAAAATTTAAAACTTTCTTTTGACAAGTAAGGTTTTTTTTTGCTACATTTATTTTTTTACTATAAGTATATGCTGCAGCTGTTTTTTAAAACACCTTAATATGCTTTTTACGTTTTTTAAGAACGACGCAATTAAAAAAAATTATTAGGAGAAACTCTTTGTAAAAAGTTTTGAAACAAGTAATTTTTATGAATTTTTTCAGAACTCTTTGAAAATATGTATTCAATAACATTTGTAGACATCTAAACTAGCTTATTTTATAAAAATAGATTTTTTTTACCTTAAGGTGTTTTGAAAAACAGCTGCAGTATGGATGATACAACAAATATGTTGAAATGAGATAATTTGATGCAAAATTTAAAAGCTCTTAACAAAAGCCACTAAACCAAAAAAATTAAAAGTAATTGCTGTTCAGTGCGCTTAAAAATTTTAAGTATAGTGTATTGGTATTTGCAAAGAAACATTATACAAATAATTTTTTTATTTTTATATAAACTAATTTTTTTTTTAAACTTTATTGCGCTTAACCATCCCTATATAAACAATATATATAAACAAATATGTTATTTGTTTATATTTTTTGTTTATGAAATGTAATAAATCCACTTATATAACGTTTTATTCAGGATCATATGTAATATAAGTAAACTTTTATAAAAATTATTTTTTGCTCAAACTGTTATGTTTTGATTTTTCATTGGTATGTTATTATATTTTAAAAAATTGACAAGATTGAAAAAACACGAAACATATTGACATCCAAGTGGAAAATTTGAAACTTCAATTTTAGATTTGTCCCTCTCTCGATAATTTCCGATTGCTAAAATTATAACATCTGCTTCTTAGACCTTTAAAATGATAGTCGAGGCTTTTTTAAGACTTTATTTAAAGTTTTTTAAAAAACTCTTTCTATTAAAGATATATGGAATATATTTTTATGGGATATATTCTAATAAAGACGAAAACGATTTATTTATTGCTATTGTAATAAATACAATCTCTTTTCCGTGAAAATGATATATCTGTACCAGTTTTTTATATTTTTATGCATTTGCATGCAACATAATTAAAATTAATCAGATAAATGCAAAAGGAAACTTGACGCATAAAGGTTTATTGACGCATAAAGGTTATTACACAAACCAATGTCAATGCGCAAAATCTTTTTGACTTAACTTTTAGATTAGTGTTTAATATTATTCTTTAGTCTTCAATCATAATCATAAGAATGAACTTTTTTTTTATGACTATGTTTTAGCGGTCTAAGATCTTCTTAGTTCCATTTGTATAGCGTTACGTACAAATGTCTGTAAGTGTAAACGTCTTTAACATAATTGAGTTAGCAGGCAATATATATGGAATAACCGCTTATAATCTATAAAATAAAAAAACTTAAAATTTTATTTTAAATTTTAGAAATCTTTTTTGCTATTTTTTTTTTTTTTTGCTATAAATATAGAAGCAAGATTTAAAAAATTTCAAAATTTATTACGCTAAGAGGAGGTCTTAAACCTTTCAAAACAACACTGATGACAGTGCACTTAACCACTGAGCTATCAATGAAATGCATTTAGCAGAAAAACAAACCTAATTGTAAGTCTCTTATAAGCTCTACGTATGCGGAAAAGGTGTGCATGTTAATTTATTTTCTCTTGAAGTTTTTTTCTGAACAAAATTATTTTACTAAAAAATATTGAAGTAAATAAGGAATAGGAACAAAGAGTTGAGTTGATTAGTTTAAATGTTAATGGAAGTTTCCAATTCTAACATCCAGAGAGGAGATAGGTCAATTTAAAATTTTATGTGAGCATATTGGATTTAACCTTGAAGTATTTAATAGTATTAATAAGTATTGTAATTTTTTATTTTTTTGATGTACAGTCATGATTTTTTTTCAAGGGTTCTAAGAGATGATATCCTGCTGAGATATTCAATTGGATATCTTCTCTTAGGATAGATGATCTCTTAGGATAGATGATCTTATAATAGATGATTACTTAGGATGAAAGTGCTTTCATGAATTATAATAGAAAAAAAAAAATCTTTTTATATCATTGAAATAAATTACATACAATCCACATTTGATAAAATCTAGATTTTTTTATGCTTGCATGTAATACATAATCAAAATTTAGGGTAAAACTGTACAGAGTTTTACCAAAAAATAAAAAAAATTTACAAATAAAAGTCTTCATTGCTAATCAAATATAAAAATATTAGTGATTTTCGGAGCATTTTAAACATATTCAGACATTGCAGATCAATTAGATTGACAACTTGTTGATCTGCAATGCCTGGTTGTTAACAATGGTCTTAAAACTAAGTAGATCCAGGGTTGTAAGTCTTGTCTCTCATGTTGTTTATCTAAGGTATGCTTGACAAACTTTATAGAGCTGATGTTATGTAAGTTGATTATGTTTTGTTATACAGTTTTACACTTTTTCAAAAACAAAACTCAAACATAGGTAATAAAGGTTTGGTGAAATAAACTTGAATGGTAAATTCCTAAAGCAACCAAATGCGATATCAGTAAAGAGCATGTCATAAAAACATAAATTAAAAAAATAAGCTTTAATAGATATTTACTTTAAATAAAATAAGTTTGACCACTCCTCTTTGGATGTATTTTCTTTAATTGCTTTAGATTAGAAGAAAAAAATAGAGAATACAATGCTCTAGAAGATGAATTCAGAATGGCACTTCAATTAGAATCAAATCGATATAATGAAGTATTGTTGTTGTTTTTTTAAGAAAATATTTTTTTAAAAGAACAAGATGATCAAAGTTAGCTGTATTCTTTTTTTATTATTATTATTTTTATTTACAGCTTCATGAAGCTTATGAACAAAGTCAAAATGAATTTAATGAACTCAGTGTTGATTATAAAGCTATTAAAGAAAAAGAAGTTGACAGTCAGTCACTTATAGCTGAACTTACTTCGGTAATATCAATTTTGGCTTGGTATTTTTTAAATATAAATAAGTAATGTATTCTCTAATATAATAGATATAACAACACATTTAGGTAGTTAAAGAACAGAAACTCAAGATAGCAGAGTTAGTACAGAGAAAGCAAGAAGCTATAGTGAATTACAAGGTGTGTATCACTGTAAACATTTCTTGCTTGTTCTATTTACATCCATACAATTCTAAGGCCACATTCAAAATATGTAAATAAAAAGGCTAAAAGTTATGATAATAGTTTGTTAATATATTAATTTATAAAGTCTAATGGATGTTGTACTAAAAACTAGTTAATAAAGATAGTGTTATTTGTAGTAAAACTGGAGATTTTTCCATGCAAAAAAGACTGACTAAAAAACCAAAAACAAAATCTGATCAGAAAAACATGTGTTACACATTTTTATACAAATTGGACTACCTTCTGCTAGTCTCCTACTTGGAGACTTGCAGAAGACCTTCAGGTCTTGGCATCAAGAACTACTGCGTGAAAGATTTATATATAATAGTTAATTTTTTTATTTAACTTAGATTTAAACTAAATTAACTTCGGTTGGGTGATAGAAGTGACGGTAAGAGCTTGTGGAAGCATGTAACAATCAAATTGTTAATTGAGTTCTTGGTTCCTGGATATTGAACATTTTCAAAATAAGTATTTATTATAGTGCATATTATGTGGTATAAGTCTAATTAATCTTTAATTGTAACTAGAGTCAGAAATCTTTTATTATCTAAATCAATGGTCAATTTTTTCACTATTATTACATTTTCTTTTTTTATTTTCCACTTTTATATTCATTTCTTTTTCATTTTTTTATATTTATTTCTTCTTTTTTCTTTGAAAAAACTATTATTTAATCACATTACACAATGATTGGTTTTATAAAAATCATCCAATGCAAAGTTAATTCTCGTCATACCTAATTCTGTATCAATGAACAATTGCTACTTTTAATTGAATCATCATATCCGTGATACATTCATAATTACATTTTGTTTGCAATGTTTTTATATATGTAACATATATATACATACAAATACACATATGCTTATAAACATACATACACACACATATATACATACATATACATACACAAATATTAACCGTCACATAACCTCCATCTCAGACACAACCAAATATATATATATATATATATATATATATACACACACACAGTACTGGAAAAATTATTATGGATTTTTCAGTTTTTAAATAATAATCAAGTTTTTTACTTCAAAAACAATCAAATCATAAAAATAAAGTTACAGATTATATATTCCAGGTATATCAAAGTTTTTAACACTTGGTTTGACCACCTTTGGTAGCTTTCAATGCTTTCACTCTCTTGGGCATGCCTATGATTATGGTTCCACAGTATAACTTGTTTAAAATTGTTTTGCTGTGGAACCAGACATGGATTAACCTGTCTATAAGCTGTGCTTTTGCAGTAATTGGAACTTTGTGTATTTTGTCCTTCAAAATGTCCCATAAATTCTCATTTGGGTTTATATCTGGTGAATTCTCAGGCCATTTGAGTACAGAGAATTCATATCGGAACCATATCATTGGCAACTTGTTGTATGACAAGGAGCACAATTCTGTTAAAATATAAAGTTTTTATCAGTGAACCAGTCCCTGACTTGAGGAACAGAATGTTTCTCCAACACCTCTATATACTTTCTCTGGTTCGTCATTCCTTCCACAATATGTAGGCAGCTTGCTCCATAGATGGATATCACTCTACATACCATGATCTTAGTGGACAACTTCATTGTTTTCTTAAGACATTCAGGTTTAAACTCCTCTTCAGGCTTTCTTCTGACTGTCTGGACTCTATTATCCAACACAGCAATTGTTGACTCATCTGAGAATACTAAATGAACAAAAAAAATGCCTGATAAGTTTCAAAGAAATTATTGTTCAAACATTACATTAATAGCCATGATCAACAAGTTAACACCTACTGATATTAGTCAAAAAATATGATGAAACTGAAAGAAATCAATACTATCAGAGATCTAACAGAAAGCTAAATTAATGATTACCTTGCACCAATCTTCTTGCGTCCACTTTTCATGTTTAACACCTCATATTAGTCAAAAAATATGATGAAACTGAAAGAAATTAAGAAATCAATACTATCAGAGAACAGAAACCTAAATTATTGATTACCTTGGACCAATCTTCTTGCGTCCAATTTTCACGTTCAACAGCCCATCCATGCTTGGTATGCTTCAATTTGTTCGTGAATCTTGGCTTTATCCTTGGTCTGTATGCCTTCAGTTCCTGCTCCAACAAGCAATTATTTACTATTTTACGGCTTACATTAATGTCCTGAATTGCTAATTCCATAGGTATCTTCTTGCAAGAACTTCTCCAACTCTGAGGGCCATTACTTTGATCTTTCTCTCAAGTCTGGCGATAGTGATTCTTTTACGACTGCATTTTCCTTTTCACTGCACTAACTGTTTGTGTTAAATCTTTAGTTTCATAGCTATCTCCTTTTGTTTTAGGCTACTATTCTCCAACAAAACGCTGCTTTGTCCTTTTTTTCTAGGGCACAACTTTTTTCTTTTCTCCATCACTCCAAAATTGGTCAAAAAAGATTTTGGTCAAACAAGTATTTTTTTAAAAAGATTTTGGTCAAACAAGTATTTTTTTATTTTTTCAGAACTGAAGCTTAAAATTTGTAGTGTCTAAGTTTATAACAAGTACACCGTGAACCACAAAGAGTAAAAGAAAGTGATGCGAACTCATATTAACATATATCAGAATTTATGGGTAAATTTCAGCAATTTTTCTTGCCTAGCCCTAAGAAGACCCTAAAATTGAAAAAACCAGATCTAAATGGATTTCATTTGACAATAAAATGTTTCCGTTATTATATGTATAGTATTATGAAAGAGTTAAGAACCACTAAATAAAAAAAAATATTTTTTTCATATAAAGTTAATTAATTTTTGTTCAAGATAATAAAATAGTCTTTTTTTTCAAACATATTAAATAGAACTTAAGAAAAAAAATTTTTTTTTTTGAAAATTTACTAATAGAACTTTTAGAAATAAGGATTAAATATTATGTGTTAATTTTTTTTAATATTTTTTTTGTGAAAAAGTTAAGAACCACAAAGACAATTTTTTCAGCAAGACATTGCACCATGTCACAGGGCTAAAATTGTCTCTGAATGGTTTGAAAGCAAAAATATTGAGCGTCTAACTTGGCCACCAAATAGCCCAGATTTAAATTGCATTGAAAATCTTTGGAGTTGGCTTGGTAAAGAGATTGCCAAGAAAGCACCAAGGAGCCTTGAGGAGTTGCGCAATATTTTACCAACATTACTTGGAAATGTTCCCAAACATATATTAGAGAATTTTTTAGATTCGATGCCAAATTGAATAAATGAGTGCTTTAAAATTCATGGTAGAATTATGCGGTATTAGGAAAAAATTACAGTTTTTTGTTCTGTGGTTCTTAACTTTTCCACAATTTTTTTTTAAATAAAAATTACCTATAAAACTTTAAATACATTTTTTTTATTTATTTAAAAGTTTTTGTCATTTTTTTTTTCTTTATTTTATTTGTCTATTTTCTAAAATTTATTATTATTATTTTTTTACCAGAAAAATATATTCGATAAAATAAAAATTTAAAAATAAAAATAAATTATGATTTATTTTTTGGTGGTTCTTAAATTTTTCACAATACTGTATATGTCATTAAAACAAAAGAATGTCATTGATCACTGAAAACCCTTTGGCTGCCTCAATTAATGGAATTTAGTGACAATTCTAAAGCCCCTTAATAATTTTTCCAGTACTGTATATATACATACATATATATATATATATATATATATATATATATATATATATATATATATATATATATATATATATATATATATATATATATATATATATATACACACACCGTAAAATCAAGTTAGCAAAACAAAAATTTGAAAAAATGCATACTATTAAAATCTAAAATAAGCAAATTATTAAAATAAATGATTATATTCAATCTTAGTATTATTAAGAATCACTAAATTAATTATATTTACAAAAAAAAAAAATTATTAAGTTTTGAAAATTAGTTACTTTTTTTATAAAAATTAGTGAAATTTTGAAATATTCTAACTTCGGTCATTCATGGATAAACAATGAAGGAGACAATTAACTGCAATATTGTGAAATGTTGAAAAGTGTTGCGAATGTAAAATTTACCGGTAACATTACCTGTAAATTTACCAATAAATGTTGACATTTTTATAATGGATACACACCACGGTAATTTATTTAAATAAAAAATTTGTTCATACTTTCAAAATTAACTGACGGTTCTTTGAGTTCTCAAAAATATCAAGCCTGTGATATTTTTTTGGAGATAAAATTACAGCTCAAAGACAATTATGGATGGGTTGTGAATCCTGTGACGATTGGTTGTGTGGATCTTGCTGTTCTACTATGGTCAACAATACGTGCAAGAATTGCCAATAAATATACAAAGCTCATTTAAAGCAATTTAGTGTTGTTTTTTTTTGTTAATTGAAAAAACCTTTTAAATTAATTGTAAAATATATTTTCAATTTTATTAACCAGTGGTAATAATGGCCAAAGTATTAAAATAGTTGACTAACTACAATAAAAATTAAAAATACTACTACTTATATTTAAAAAAGCCTTTTTTTTATGTACTCCTTTTTGTTTATTTTTGTGCCCAAAAAATTCTTTGTTTGAGCCCGGGGCTACGCCCTCCTAATTACCTGAATTTATATCATAATTTTACAATAACAACATTTAAAAATTAGTTTTCATTATTTGTGAAGTTAAGTTTGTGGTACGTTATTAGTATTTATATAGCAGCCGAACTTATGAGATGGTATTGAAAGTTCGGTCGAAGTAGATGTTTTCATTTTAAACTAAATATTGAGTACTAGTTTTTATTTTTTTATTTTTATAATATCAATTGTCAATATAATTTTCTGTATGTTTCAGAAAAAAAAATTAAAAATTTTTTATTTATGCGTGATAAATAAATGTTTAAAGCTTAAGTGACCGAGCTTAGGCGATTTTACAGTATATATATACACAGGGTTTATTCTAAGAAAAAAATTTGGGCAACGGTACCCTTCTGTTCCAGAGAAATTTAGCGGAAAATTGGGGGTTTTTTGCAAAAAAAGCCATATTAGCCGTAAAAAATGTAAAAAGAAAAAAAAAAGGTCCTCAAATTTTAATTTCACAAATTAAAATTTGAGGAAATTTAATTTAAACTCCCAAATCAGAGTCCAAATATGGTTGACGCTGTTGAAAATGGTCTGAATAGCCCCTGATATATATATATATAGATAGATAGATAGATATAACATACATATTTACATACATTATATATGATACATATACATATATATATATATATATATATATATATATATATATATATATATATATATATATATATATATATAAATTTATACATACATATATATACACATACATGTGTTTGTATATATATATATGTTGTCATTGCATCTCAGCATACAGTGGCTTGCCATATTATTAGACTTAACATGAGAAACACATGATTACGTTGTAAATATGATTTTTGTGGACAATTTTTTATCATTTAAAGGCATTTTACTATATATAAATACAAATCGATGTTTTTTCAAAAACAAATACATATATTTAACAGATAATAATAGAAAATTTTAAATTTAAAAAAATCATGAAAGAATTAAATAGCTAATATTTTGTATGATGTACCTTTGCTGCTATTACTATTTTTATGTGCTGTGGCAAACTCAAAATACACTTTATAAAAACAAACGCTTCAGGACAAAAAAGGTTTGGGGGAGGCTGTAAAAGCATCAGGGTTCGCTGTTCCACTATCAACATTCCATAAACTGGTAAACAGTATGCTCAAGAGGTTAATTGAAGTAAAAATAAACTCAAGGGCATGCAATAAAATATTAAATAATTGTCGTAGATATTGTATGAAATGATAGATAAACCTTTTGCAAAAAAAAATCTTTCTTTTATTGTATTATTATATTTGTTAATTAGTTGTGACATGAACTTATAAACATTCAATTTTTTTGATTTTTTTCAATACAAAATCTAGTTAGCCATTTCTGTATTTATTTATTTTTTCAGTAAATTTTTAGCTACTTTATATAAAGTTGATAGTTACATGAAAAAAATCAATGAGGACTTAATAATTTTTTTAAAGATATAACTAAACTAAAGTATTAGCACTAAACTTTAAAAAAATAAAAAAAGTAATATATATATTCATGTGCTGAGATAAAATGACAATTTTTTAAAATTGTTTGAAGATTGTGTTTTACAAGTGTTATTAAGACATTTTTATCGAAGACAGGTGGATGATCACAACTCTCTTTGTCAGTAAGGTTGAAACCTCTAATATAGAATTGATCGAACCAGTATTGAGCTGTGCAATCTGAAGTGTTTTGACCCTGTGCTTAATTAATAATACATGCGACTTTTTCTGCATTTTTGATCCAGTTAGAGCTATAAAGTAAAACTAAGCAAACTCTATGCTTTTCTATTGCTAATTTAAATTTTTTTTAATATTTTTATCTGCGTATATATAAGAATTCTTAAACATAAGTTTGAACAAAATTTAATTTAAACTAAACAAAGTTCAAGCTTTAAAGTTAATAATTTCAATATATTTAGGTTAATTGATTCATTAAATACAAACCATGCAGAAATTCTTTAGTGGTTTCATTCCTATTGCATAAACTTTTTGTTTTGTTTTATTCAATTGGAATAATATATGTAGAGGTCCATCCAACCAGGAGTGCTTCATCTTCATTTGAAACCAACAAGGATATAGACACCAACTAAAGTTCTATAGTTAACCGTATTTCTAAGGTTTTTTCTATTAGAAAATGAAAAGAAACCCACCCATCTACAAAAATGTTTGGCTGTAGTAAGCCATCTGAAATAAGAAATAGGATCTATTTTAAGGTTTATTAAATTTTCAGATTACAATTCAATTCTTATTGCCTTTACAATCTATGCTATTGTAAGCTATAACAAAAATTAGTCATACTCTAGAGACCATGCATGATTTTATTAGGAGTTCAATCATTCAAATCACTGCACCCTCCAAGCAAATCATTATTTAAATTTTTATTTGCAGATTTCGAATCCCTGTAAAATATTTCTTATTATTTTAGGATCAAATAAAGTCATTGGAAATTGAAGTTACAAAATTGAGAAAACTTGCTGTAAAAGTTGAAACTCTCCAGCAGGTATTTCTATTTATTTATTTGACCCAAAAATATTTATTTAAAAGCAATGTTGTCAGTTCTATTTCAGGATAAGCCAAAGCCTAAAATAATGGTTGTTAGAATTTTTTCTTTTGATTTTGAACAATAATTTACTTTTGATTTTATTTTCATGTAAGCTTCTCCAGATTCTTTTGCATTCATCATGTCAACAGATGAAAAATAAATTTTAGTGGAAGATATCATTTCAATTTGACATGTTTTTTTACCAGATCACATTTACAATCAAAATCAATCTTCATAATTCGAGTTCAGTTTTAAAAGTTTTTTATTTTTCTGATTTAGCTTCTTAATTATAAGTATTTTTTTGTCTATGTCTTGATTTTTTATCAGTAGTCATGAAATTGTCATCAATGAATCATTAACAATCATTCAATAAGGAAAATTTTAAACTACAAAATGAATTTTGTCTTGAATTTCATAGGACAATTTCTTGTATCTTTTTATTTTGTTGTTTAGTTTGCTCAATCATTTTGGAACAAATTTTTACTTAATTTTTATAATGCCCCGATATTTTCTATAGCAAACTTTAATTTTTTTTAGAGCAAACATAGGAAAATATTTTTAGAGCAAACCTAGTAGAATATGCTTGAAGTATACTTGCTTATCATAGTCAACTCTAAAGACATTATAAAAGGAGATATAATTAACATTATTAAATAACATTATAACATTATAATTTTAATATAATTTTCTTTTATCGATATTCAAATCAGAAGCAACACTTTTTTATTTTTGGCCTTATTGTAGATCGGTTATAGAAAGAGTTTTTATAGAATCTTGTGAAACAGATAAACAAACTACATCTTTTTATTTTTTTAGATTTGTTTTAAAATAATTAAAAGGTAATTCATTTTGGTGGAGTAGAGATTTTTTTTTTTTTTTTTTGTTATTCACCTCCCCAAGGCCGAGAAGGCCACTACAGATGAGGAGGCTACTTAATAGTGGTTATAACCCTCTCTCAACTCTTTAACTCCGAAACACGAACCTTGACGAACAAGGCCGCTGCGCGGAGAAACAAGTTGAGCGCGGTACTACCAGGGACGTGGTGGGGATTGAACTCGGAACCTCTCGCTTATGAAGCGAGCGCTTTACCACTACACCACTACCGCATTTAACTGAATGCAATTTTTGAAATAGCATTTTTGTAAATAATCAAATAGTCCATATAAAATTAATCAAGTGATCAGTGATATAGATATATTTATATAAGATGTCAATATATATATATGTGTGTGTGTGTGTGTGTGTGTGTGTGTGTGTGTGTGTGTGTGTGTGTGTGTGTGTATATATATGTGTGTGTGTGTGTATATATATATATATATATATATATATATATATATATATATATATACACAAGACATGTTTAATACAGTTATAATACATTTTAATACATATTAATACGTTTGTTAAATGTTTAAATACGTTTTGTGTTTACTGGGATAAAAAGTAAAATGTAAATAACTTGCCAAAACGCTATAATTTGATTTTGATACTTATATCTAAGTGATCCCTGTAGTGAGAGCTCCTTAGTGAAAGAAATTTATTATTTCTTTTCATAAAATCAGAATACCATTACTCGCCGGCTTTACTATTTTTATCCCCAGGAGGTTGGATATTTTTTAGCATTGGCTTTTGCATACTCAAAAGCAACCATTTTAAGCTGTGGCTTTGACAGTCCATAATGCATATTTCTTGCAATGACAAGGTACTCAACTAAGGGTTTTTCTTCATCTTGAGAGAATATATTCCAAACAGCAAAACAGTTAAAATATTGATTTTTGGTTCAGTATTTTTAGAACTATTATTCTGACAAAAGTTTTGGAAATTTGTCTTTGGAATGTTGTTCTACTGATACTAAAATGTTGTGCTGCAGTCCTAACCAGAAATCCATCCTTCATTACTGCTTCTGCAGCAAGAGTTACACTATCTACATTAGGTTTTGAATGCTTGGCATCTAAAAAAATAGTTAAAAAAATCTCAAATATTTTTAAAGTGAAATATAAACAAATTACACATTTTTAAAATGTGTAAAGATAAATTTAATAAATACCAAGTTATTATCAAAATAAACAAAATTTATTTTGATCAAAATACCTGAATGCCAATGAATTTAAAAAGTAAATTTGCAATATTAAAATAATGACAAAAAGAATACTTCTTCACTACAACTACTACAACAATAACAACAACAACTACTACTACAACTACTACTAAAATATAATAAAAATAACAGAGATTTAATAATTTTTTTGTTTTGTTTTTCACCTCCTCAAGGCCGATAAAGCCACTACAGATGAGGAGGCTACTTGATAGTGGTTATAACCCTCTCTCAACTCTATAACTCCGAAACACGAACCTTGATGAACAAGGGCGCTGCGCGGAGAAACAAGTTGAGCACGGTACTACCAGGGACGTGGTGGGGATCGAACTCGGAACCTCTCGCTTATGAAGCGAGCGCTTTACCACTACACCACTACCGCATATATCAAAAGCAATAACATTTTAAGATAACAATAGGTGTGTAGCAATCTTTACAACTCTCATAATTAAAGTATAAATATCACATTGATATACATCACTGTAAGGTATCTAAAAAAATAGTAGATAATTATACAAACATTAGGTACACAATTTGATTGAAACACCTATATCAATAATAAAATTGACTAATAATTCTGAGCAAAATTAACAACCTGTACGCGTTAAATGATGTTCCCAAAACAGCTACACAAAAAATGCTCAGAAATTTATCGGAATTTAACAATCTACCTTGTGATCAAACAAATTTTTTATCTGAGAAACAAACATATGGCCCAAGGTACAAGCAAACTATATGGCCAAGACTTGATATGGCCCTAGGTACGAGCAAACTATAGGTACAAGACTTGATAGCCTCATGCAAAATGTCATCTATTAACAAATCTGTATTGAGAGTAAACTTATTGAACATCGCATTTAGTACTTAAGTAACAAACAATATTATCTACGAGAACCTATAGAAAAGCATTTCCTCTAGGATTGTAAAACAATATAAGATAAAATCAGCAAAACTTTACTTAGACCATCAAAAAGTGTTTTCTAATTATAATGTGCTGTGGCAGCGCTCTCTGAGTATCAAAATAGGATTAAAAAATAATTTTTTAAAAACTAATCTCCTGACTGAGAAGCATAACTTAGAGCTTTTTAAATTTCAAATAAAGTGGGGTGGCCCTAGGTACAAGGAGCCCCTAGGTACACGAACTTCCCCTAATCCAATAATATAATAAATATCTTGGTTAAAATACTTTAACAAAAATCATAAAGTTAACAAAATACATGATCAAATTAGTTAAATTAGGATTTAGGATTTATTTGCATAAGCAAAATGTTTTGTTAATCACTTATTCGCACAATTATTACGTTGGCATTTATGTTAATTGTACATAAACCATGAAATTATCAAGTCTAATGTTTATTCGGAGATTATTTTATGTAAGCAGCATCAGTATTAAATTATTCCTGTTTATTGTATTTCAAGCGTAGAGTTCTCTACTACAGGCTTATTCATCGCGCAACCAGATTTTTTTGTGGAGGCCTATTTTTTTACAGCAAAAAAGAATTATTTCTCCACATTAAGACCAGATAAAATTCTTGTTATATGTTATATTTTTAAATAATTGAATACAATATAATGTTAAAAACTTATATAATTTAAACATAGAGCTTCAGATTTAATTCAAAGCGAATAATATATTTATAAAATTTTAGATTAAATCATCATGCCAAATAAATGTGTGTATGCTTGTCACACCAACTATCAAAGTGAAAAAACATTATGTCTAGTGAAGTTATTAAAATATCAGTGTATTGGTTTCCAAATGATAATGCTGAGTGTGCTATTCCTAATTCTAATTTGGTTGTTACTAAATATACTGTTATTTGCGAGTCACACTGGCCTCCAAATTGCATGGAGGAAAATGTTGACCAAAAAACGCTCCTTCTGTTTGGCTGGGAGTACCTTTATCTCAGATTCCAACTACTAATCCAGCTGAAAGAACTACCAAAAGATCTTTAAGTGGGATTAGAAATACATTAGATGATGAGCTAAACACTTTTCTTAAATTGGATGTAGTTACTTTTTGTGACATCAAAAACTAGTTTATCAATAGCAGTTATCACTAATATCCAGTTATATCATTTATAATTTTCATTTACTCAACTAGATTATTTATTTACTATTCGAGAAGGAAACATCGTAATAGCAGAGTTAATCGAGACAAGTTCCTTTTGTACCAAAATACTTCTCATACGCTGAGTAGGGTTTGAACTTGCTCCTGCTGCTACGGCCAATATAAATTCCAAACTTTAATAGCACTCTAACCAACTGAGCTATCCCGGCTCAAATGGCTTTATGACTGATGTCCATGTTATTATGGCTGATGGCTATGTTATACAATCTTTGCAATTTTTTAATGGAATACCTTTTTTGTACTTAAAATTTATGAAAATATTACCTTTGAAACATTTCATTCTGAGTTTAAGTGTAACATTTATATCTTAACAGTGAATCGAAAAACAGTTGACACCTGGTCTAAGTTTGATAAAATACTTCATTTTTTAGGCTCCTCGAAAATGGACAATAAAAAAGAAGTATTCAATATATTTTAGTTATGGGACTAAAAACAATTAGAGATTTAACTCCATACACTTAATACATCTAAAATTATATATGCTCTTTTTTATATTTTTCAACATCAAAGGCATTACATAATCACTTAAAAAAAGATTATCAGCTTCTGTCTATTTCAACACTCACTCTAATTACTTTTTTTTTTTAATTTTAATATTAATGAAAACAAATTTATTAATTCAATTTTTAATTATCTTTCGGATAAGCAGAAATTATGTATCATACTACATGATGAAATATATGTTTAAAAAAGTTTACTTTACAATAGTGGAGCTATTTTTAGCAGATTGGAGGATAGCACAGTGGAATTAGCCAAAACACTGTTAGGAATTATGGTCATTTGTTTAAACGGGTCCAAAGTGTTTATTAAAATGATACCAATATCAAAATTACAATCTGATTTTTTTTTTCAACAGATTGATTTGACCAATCAAATAATTAATTCAGTCAGTGCAAATGTAAAAGCTATTATATATGGGAATCGAGTCAATCTGGCTTTTTTTTTAATGGACACTTTTGTTCCAGAAAAAGCACAGTTAACAGTAGATGGAAAGTATTTACTTTATAATTTTATACACCTCATATTCATAAATATTCATAATCTTTGGTTAAAGGGATCCCAAACCTCCTAGACATGTTGTATTCATTTTAAAGAGAATCATAAAAAAAATGTTTGGGCTAAATTTTTTTGATTAAAACAAAAGTATAAATGCTTATAGAAAAACTAACTTTTTTGTTTTAGTCAAACCTCGCCTTAACCATTTTGTTGTAGGCCAAATAGTTGCATTAATTTTTTTGTTTGTTTACATAATTGATCTTTTAAACAAACAAAAAAATCAATGACTTTATGTACTAAAACTCTTAGGAATAAAACACACTTAAATAAATTATCAAGTCTGTGGCGTATAATCCAAGATTGTGGTGTATATTATGAAGACTATTTAGCTTACAACAAAACAGGAAGGCAAGCTTCCACTAAAACTAATAAGTTAGTTTTTTTTTGTTTTTGAAAAAGCTCAAGAATTATTATTTGACATTATTGGAGTAACCAAGATTGCAAAATGTACTCATTTAAAGCAGCTTTACGATGCAGAATCCAATTTCTATTTCTCCAAAACCTGTTGAATGACAGTGTGTCTTTATGTTTTTTAAGAGTATTTTCTGATAAATGTCAAAGTCATTGGTGCTGTTACAAGGCATAATGATCTTTTGAAGGCTGTTATCAATAATCATCGTGATAACCGTTTAAATTTTATATTACAATATGGTATTATGGCACTTAAAATGCCAGGTGAAGACTGTTGCAAAGTTTTTGATAACTTGCAATATCTGGAATCTTCTGTTGCTGATGATTTAAAAATGTCACTCATTCACACTGCTGGTTATGTTACATTAAATAATAAAGAAAGAACTGATTATGAACTTTTAGATCAAACAGCGTTCTATAATATGGTCAGTTTTCTAAACTTTTGGATTGAGGTGGATTAAAAATTAATAATTTTTGCTAACGGACTTTGAATTTTTTGTTTGGTTAAATAAGATTTTTTACTAAATATAAGAAAGTATCTTTTAGTATCTAGCTTTTTTTTTTTTTTAATTATACAATTAAGCAAATGTGTAAAATTTTGAATTAAAAATTTTCTTTGTGTTTTGTTTACATTATTTATAATTTAAGATTATTTTTTCCTTCCTTTTCTTTTTTTTATCAAAAAAAATTATTAGTCTATAATGAGAATTTCAAATGTAAAATTACCTTTTAACAAATGCATTATCTTTTTTTGCCATAAAAAATTAGGCCTCCACAAAAAAATTCAGTTGCACAATAAATAGGCATGTAGTAGAGATCAATATGATTTCAAGAGATTTAGTTATGCTATTGTTTTGCTGGTGTGAATTTTGATAGTTGATCTCAAACTAGTTGTTTAAGAATTTTTATAAATTATTGATATTTCTAAATGATAGTAGTTTAAGAATTTTTATAAAATATTGATATTTCTAAATGATGGTCAAAAAATAAGAATTGTCTTGGAAAATAGTTGGCAATATTAACATTGTCGCATGAAAAATATTCTCTGTCAAATAAGTAAAAAATACAATATTTTGACTTCAACTGTTTGGAATATTATAAAAAAAGAAGAAAGAAACAGGAAGTGTGACCAATCAATAACAACTCGGGTGCTGTCAAATTTCATTTTAAAATAATAGATTATTAGCTACTAAAAATAATAATGAATAAAATATATAATAAATAATAAAAATAGACTATAATAAACTGCTTCCAATTTTCCAATTATTAATTGCTTCCAAAATAACTATGTTGAATAGTTCTTGGGGAGCATTTTCCAAAACTTTGTAGAAATTATTTAGGTGAGTTAGAAAATGTTTATTATTAAATATAAAAATTTTTTCTCCCTAATCACCAGATCTCCTATCGAACTTTATGGTATGAATTAAAAAGAAATGTCAAAACATTTATGTCTAACGGTGCAAAAGATATGCAATAAAAACTTTATAGTGAGTGGCATAAAGTTAACTTTTACAAAATGGAAAACTTATTATGTAGAATCTTAAGAGTATAAAAAAGGGGTTGTTGCCACTAAGGGTGTTGCCACTAAGGGTTGTTGCCACTAAGGGTGGTGACAAAGAAGGAAGTAAATGATGTAAACTTTATAACTAGTAATACAACATATGTTTCAGGTAATTTTTGTTTTTATTTTCTCCCTCAATAGTAAATGAAATTTTTATAAAGTATGACCATTCGAATAGTTATAGACAGTTGTATATATGACCATGGTGTAGATTTTTTTTTAAATGATGCTATCCTATTGGCCAGTGTACTCTTACAACTCTTGCAGAGTCTGTTTCTCAAAATAAAATGGTTTTAAAAAAATTTAAAGGTTCTTAATATTTAAAAAAAAGTACAGTTTAATTAACTGATGCTTTTATAAAAACTTAAATATTTACATTTTTAATATAGTATAGTAAACAAAGTTACAAGGCTACCTGTGCTGTATCTTTTTTACAAATAACTGACACATTCCTCATAGCAATTTTTTACAAACAGTCAATTTAATACTTTTTTACTGTAATTCTTTTACTGGTGACTTTGATTCTTTGTTTCCAGGACAAAGATAGAATGGTTTCACATATTCGTAACCAGGAAGCTGTGGTTCAAGGTTTAAGATCAGAAAGAAAATGTTGGAAAGAAGAGCTTGCTCAGCAAAGTAATTGATTTTTGTTTATAATAACTATGTCATGGTATGGAGTTAAACTGATTCTGAGCAGATGAGGCTCTCCACTTGTGGTGAAGGTGAACTTACCAGTTAGAAAATAATCTGGTATAAAGCCCCCCAACACCCAACCCAAATTTTAGTTAAGGGTTAGTAGGAGGAGCTCATTAATCATAAAATTTGTTAAGCTTACATGTATTCAATTTGTTATTTATGCATGTATTCAGGTTTGCTTTGTTCGCTTTTGTGTTATATACTAGTAAATGTGCTCCTTTTTCAAGAACAGAAAAACAATTCTTGTTTAACTTTATTTTTTTATGTTTTAATTTTAGCTTTAATTTAATTTAATTAATTTTTAATTTTAATTTGATTGGTTTTATAAGCACCATTTATATATATATTGTATTATTTTATAAATTTATGTATAAATTTATTTGCACTACATTTATACTTGATTTTGACTAATACACTTACTTTATTTACTCTTGTTACTCTGCACTTACAATACTGTGCACTTAAACTATGGTGTACCAGGGCTTGTGATGAAGAAAATCGTCAAGCGTGTTATATCGCGCTCGTAAAATTAGAATACGTTTTCATCGAGCGTGATTATGTGCGCTCGAAATAACGTCGGCGAGCGCGATCATGAAAATTGCTGAAGGCGATGCTCATAAAAAGCTTTTTATTTTTTTATCTTTTTTTATTTGTTACATAATTCTTTCGTCAAAAAATGTTTGAATTAGTATCACACTCATGAATCTACTTCAACGAAGTAGATTTTTATACTTCCAAACTTCTTGTATATTGTCAGATCGCGATTTTATTTTTAACTATTTATGTTATAAAAAAATAATATCAAACAAAAACGCAACTTCTTATTGATTTTGTATTAAAGTATAATTTAGTGACTTATTAGTTATAGTTTTTATTCGTTGTTTTGATATATGTATTTTAAAATGTTACGCTGTAAACTTAATTAACGGTTAATGGTTTTTATATTTCTTGATATTTTTTATTCAAATTAATTATTTAATTTTTTTCTAAAATTTCTTTTTTAAATTACGTTTTTTTTATCTTAAAAAATAACACAAGAATAATTTGAAATAATAATAAATTAGAATAATAACTTTCCATTTAATAAATGTTGACGTCATTACTTTGTTTCCTTTTTGAATGCGATTGCGAACATTCTAAACAACGGAATCGTTTTAAATTTGAGTTAAAATAAATAATAGTTAATAAAAAAAACCTATACTATAAACAAAAACTAATTTTAAAAATTACTGTATTATTAATATTTATTTTGATTATAAACGATGTGTGGAATATTACAAACAATAAATCAAATAAATCTTACTTGATATTTTCACAAGATTAAAAATACTCTGCAGTTTCAATTTTCTTATAGTGGTTTTCTAATTTTCTATTCTTATTTTATTTGCGCATTTTTGTATTCACATTGTGTTTCCACGTGCACATTCCATAATTGAAATTAGTGACTATTAACGACTTCAAACTGCTCATTTATTATGTTAATGCAAAAGAGAACGACGTAGTGCTTTTTTATATTTTGTATTAGTGCCATGATAATAGAATATCTTTAATAAGAAATCTTTTTTAAATATTTTATGAAAATAAAAAAATAATCCCTATTGGACGAGCGTTATTTTATACGCTCGTTATAAGCTGAACGAGCGTTGTTTATCGCGCCTAGAAAGTTTGAAAATACCGTTTACGGGCGCGTTTTACGAGCGGAGCGCGATCGCGCTCGCTTCATCACAAGCCCTGGTGTACTAACTTACACTGTTGTGTACTTACTTAAACTACGGTGCACTTACAGTAATGAGTGAGTTTTGATTAATATGAATCATAATATTATTTAGAGTTTACAATAAATTTATAATAAACGTTTTATACTAATTTTAGGTTCATCATTGGTTTTAGACTGTAACAGGTTGAATGGTCAAGTTGAAGCACAAAAAAATGAAATTTCTATTTTGAATAATAAACTCACAGTATGTTCAACTAATTTCAGTTTATAAATAAATATAGTATTTTTATTTTATTGGATTTATGTAGTTACTTATTTAAAAGGACCTTGAAGATGCTTTGAAGATTAAGGCCAAGATGATTTTAGATCAAACAGACACAATAAAGAATTTAAAAATGGTAATTTTGGTTTTAAATGAAAAATTTATAACATTTTTTTTTTTTTTTTTTTTTTTTAAACATATAAACCAAATAACGACAAATGCAGTAATCCATTTGCTATTGTTTGGTTGCAAGTTTTTAATTTTTTTAAATATTAGATTTAGATTAGACTTTTTCTAATTATTAAGTTATTAACTTGCAATGAGCCAATTCTTATTCCATTGGTTCTCAATTAATTAAAAGTATTGCAATTCTATTATTTTTTAACAAACTTTAATGATTCCGATTCTTTTGAAATTTTTATTTTGCACTTTAATGACCAAACTTCTTTTATAAATGCTCCCTTGAGCATATTCTAAAGATATACACTCTTTTCTGCATTAACTTACAAAAAAATTTTGAATGCATTATTTTATGTTTATTTTACATTAAAACCTCACTTTAACATTTATCATCAATGTAGAAGTTAGGTAACTGTAAGCAAAAACCTTAACAGAAGTAAGTGTTGTACTTACACAAATATAAAAATAACTACCTGTCACAAAATTTATTGATATTTGAACCTCAAAGTATAGAAACAACTGTGATTTTTTTTTTTTTTTTTGTCTTTATTATCATTTTATTATTTTATATAACTTTTTGTATATCTGATATGGTAAATCAGAAACAAGTTCCTGATTTTTATGTATACGATATAGTTCTATTGCAGGCTCATCTTCTAGGTCAGTCCTAAATCTACTTTTAAAAGTCTTATGAACTTGCCTAAAGAACCTTGGTTAACTGCACTCTGCACATGTATTCACAAGTCCAATGCCTAGTCTAAGGACCTGGTCTAAGGAGACAGAAACCAACACAAGAAGATCTTCTTTGCACTCAGTTCTGGAAAAATTAGGCCTAGATCTAGATCTTTATCTCATAATCAACCAATAATATACCAAGTATAGGCCCCTTGCGCCTAATATAATATTGCCCCCTAATATACCAAAGCCTAGGCCCCTTGCGCCTGCAGATTTAAGGACAATAAAAATTACAAGGCTTCTTGTTAAAATAATATGCACTGATAACTAACCTATTAGCATAGTAGATAACTCTGTTTTTAAAAAAACTTCAGTTTTTGGAGCCAAAGTATATTTTACGAGGCAGAAAATACTTCTTGAATATTGAAATTCATAATTTTTATCAGATTACAGATAAATTTTGTTTCTTGGCAAAGAAAGCTAGTTGTGTTATTAAAATTACTGACAAGCTCCACAGCTGATGTTGACTAGATGAGCTTAACAGCACACTTTCTTGTAGAAATTTGAAACAAATTCACAATTGTCTTGAAGAGGTATCTTTCTCATACGAGTTCCACAATGCAACCAATCTTGCTAAATTTATGAATGAATTGCTTGAGCGTTCAGGAAAAATTTGATGTAATAGTAAGAGATAATACCAGAAATATTGTTACTATTGCTATAAAAGAAAGGATGTTTTCAAACATTCCTTTTCTTGCCTGTACACTGAAGTTGGTTGTCAAAAATGGTTGTCTCAACAATAAACGCACTTCTTTACTAACTGCTACCTGCAGAGAAATTTAGGAAAGCAAGTTTATCAAAAGTGACTACATGAGAAGTTATCCCAATAACAAATGCAGTTAACATGTCAGTTAATTGCATTAAGGACTATGGAAATTTCAAATAAGCACTGTGTGAATCTTTGTATTGACATTGTGGAAACTGTGAAAATGAACCCATGTGTTCATTTGCAAAAATACTAAATCCCATATTTATAGGATTAACAGAAATTCTGTAGTATTATAAGAGCTTCTGTATTTTTATAGTATTTTCAATTTTGTAGGCCTATAACCTAAACATCTTTTATTATTTTACATTCACACTCTACATTGCACAATGGGAAACAAAGTAGCAGAGTACTTGAAAGAACCTCTACTCGCACAACACAAAAGATGCGTTTGAATACTGAAGAAAATGTAACTTTATAAGTAGGAAAATGATTAGCACAGAAATATTTAGGGGCATCGCTATCTACAGTTTTTTCAAAGTGGTTATTTAGTACTGCAGAGCTTATCTGAAACCAGAAAAAAAGCTGTTTAAGTCAAGAGCAATTGCAAATGCAAGTATTTTTGAATAAGAATCTTCAACTTTTTAACTATTAGTGCTAATGGTAGGCACGCATCTTAATACTGAAATAATAACATTCTGTGTATCTGATCTTTTATACTATTATTTATGACTGTATTGTTTGTTACCTATTAATAATAAGTTCTATAGAACATACTTTATGCGTGTCACTATTATACTATTTTTAACTTATTAATTGCCTGTACCAATAGAACTGTTGCCTGTTTTTATTCCATTAAAGTCTGTATAAGTATTGAATTAAAAATGTATATATATATTTTTTTTAATTATTTCAATTTAATTACCATTTTTAATTGCATTATTACTATTAGTGTAATTAAAATAATCTGAATTGCAAAAGTATCCGAATCAGCTAAGAATCAGAATGGTAACAATTATTTCGAATCAGGTCATTGATATTATTAATGCTAATAATATAAATATATTCTCACTTTAAGTATGTATTGAAAAAAATTATAAAGTTTATTATTAAATAATTGGTTATAGTTTTTTGCATGTGTAACTTAATTGATAAACTATTTGAGTTTATAGCTTTGTATTAAAAAAAATTATTTTATAATCTATAAGTAATTGCCTGTATATTAATGAGAAATTGTAAAGTAAGAAAAAGAAATAAAAACAACAAAGATAACAGCAAAAAAAAAATAAGATTGATAATTAAGATGTATTAATAGAAAGATATATATAGACTTGTAATAAAAGATATTTATTTACAGTGCAATTCTTGCAGCAATTCTATAACTAGTGATATCCACAGTGCAATACTTGTAGCAATATATTACGTGGTATGTTTTTAATGATCTGAAATAAAGTTTAATTCAAGTTATAAGTTAAATTAAGATATAAAGTAAATTTGTTTTTAGTTTGCAGGAAAAATGAGTAGACAACTTTTAAAATAAAGAGAAACAGGGTCGTTACATGCAAAATGTATCAAGTTTTTATTAGTTTCCTGATGGATTATCTCAGATTTTGCAAAAAACTATTGTTTGTGCATATATATTAAAAGAATATATTTTAAAAATTTCAGATTAAAAACTGGGTTATTTTGCATTAAATTACATTCTTTAAGCATGGCTTTAAACAACTAATAAATTTTGAACATGTTAGTTTTGTATTTCAATTTTATTAAGATACTTGGAGAAAAATCAAATTTTTAAAATCTGACATTAGATTTTTTCATAATGGCTGGCTAAAGATGATATTTTTGTTTTTAAATTAAAATATTTTGTAATTTTAAAGAGGTTGATGTTGAAAATTAGATTAAAAATTCAAATAATAACAAATCAAATGGGTTTTTATCTGATCATGGTGGAAGGTATATATAAGTTATATAAATTTATATATACCTTCCACCATTTTTATATATAAATTTTTTTATACACATCAATTGAAAGGTGTTTAGTATTTTTAAACAATAAATGTTATTAATGTTATTATTAACGTATTAATTTAATATTCTAAAAAAAAAAATTTCAAAGTTTGGAAAGAGTCTTAAAAACAGTAAAAACAGTTTAGAAGAAACAGTTGTTTTTTTATTTTTACAAAAAAGCAGTTCTTTAACTGTAACTGTTAAACAGTTTTAAGACAATCATAGATATATTGCTTTATACCATCTACTTAAACTGACACAAACTCTTTCTTAACTCAACAACCCCTTGGATATTCTTCAAATCGATAGAAGTCAAGAACAGCTGCAATTACAACTTTGCTTATTTAAATCAGTATTTTTTAAAAGGACAGATTTGTTCAAGATGTTTTAAGCAAATTGGCTTTTAAAACACTGATTCATTTATCTGCCTGACTTTTTAGAAGGTTTTGCATGCTTGTTTAATGAATTACAACAATACTTACGACATAAACTTCAACATTTTTTAGAAGATTTTGCATGCTTGTTTAAAGGATTACAACAATACTTGTGACATAAATATTCATACTTCAACAAGATTTTAATTACAAAAAAATTTTATTTGGTTTACTTTTTTTTCTTAAAAGCAAGAGCTCTTGGTTAAGTTTAAATTTAGTAAGTTGGCTCTGTTCATTCGACATTTTAATACAACAAAAAAGGAGTTTAGGAATACTACTCATTATAAATTTTTCTAAACGTTTTAGGAGTATTTCTTAGATTGATCAGTGTTTTATAATTCAATGAGCAAATAACTTTGTTTTACAAAAAAATTTACCTGGCTTAAAGATCTTTCAGGATTATAAAAGCGTTCATTTATTTTTTTTGGTTTTTGTCAATAAATACCTTTTGATTGATGTGTATCAAAGAATTTAAGGAAAAGATAATTAGAATATCTTAAAATACTAAATATTTTGTGTTTGAAATCAGTTTTTTTTTTAAATCCTAACCTGGGTTATTTGATGACTTATAATTTTTGAATTCAGCTAACCTTTATTTATTATAACCTATAATTTTTGAATTCAGCTAACTTGAAATCAGCTAACTTTTTCTCAAACGTTTATCAACCGCAAGTATATCAACATCCAATCAACCACAGGTAGATCAACATCTAATCAACCACGAGTAGATCAACAATCAATTGATCTAGTTCTTAGGATCCTTAAAATATTAATTAAATTCTTAATTTCCTTAAAATCACAATTCAATATATTAAATATGTATAATATTTCAATTCAAAAATAAAAATATGAACTTTAGCCAACCATTATGTAAAATGATTAAATGTCAGATTTTAAAGATTTAGTTTTTCTAAAAGTATCAAAAGCTCTCTTATAAAAATTGAACTATAAAACCAACATGTTCAAAAGTTATTAGCTGTTAAAAACCATCCTTGAAGAGAGAAATTTAATGCAAAATAACCTAGTTTTCTGAGTTTTTTAAAGAACGAATTTAAATATTGATTCCACTTGGCATTGAATGACCCAATATCTAAAGTTTATGAATCATTTTACCTTGAGTTTTTCAAAGTAAGCAAATAGGAGATAAGCACAGTCCTTCAAAATTCATAATCACTCAAAATATCTGAAACAAAGAAATACCTGTTATCATAGGCTATAGAAAACATGAAAAAAATTTTGTTATTAGAGAGTTTATGACTTACCTTGTTGAGAAACTCTTTCATTTGAAATGTTTTATTATAAGATACAAGTTTTTAAAGTTCATAGGATTTTTTTGTGACTTGTGTGCAGTTTAAAGTAAAATATATATGCTTCTTTACTGTGTGTAGTTTAAAATAAAATATATATTAGTAGGGAAAAAGAAATTTGTAGTGGTTGTTTTGATCTTTCAAACTCAAAGTAACCTCTGCTTTGAACTGCAATTTTGTGATATAAATAGGAAATTTTTGAAACCAAGAAATTATTTTAACTTTTTTATTAATGAATTATTTTAACTCAACTATTCAACTTTTATATAATTAATATATATTTTATTTAGTTATATATATTATATTTTATATAACTTTATATAATATATAACTAAACAGAATTCAAAAAAAAAACAATTTAAAAAACTTTAAATTGGAGTTTACTTTTTGTAACTCTATTTTTTTTTTTTCATTTTTTCTCTTATTATTTATTTTTTATTTTATTATTACAGGAAATGATAAAAGTTAAGAATGAATCAAAGATTTCTATTGAAGAGTATAATAAAGAACGTCTTTGTATAGAAGAAGAACTTGAGCAAGAAAAAATGTTAAATAAAAATTTACAAGTTAGTTTTTGTTAAGAGTTCTTGATTCAATAGAATTTGAAATTGCTTTTGCTATTGTTTTTAAAGATATATTAAGAAATAATTTACAGGAAAAGTTAGAGTGGTTGAATAAACAGAAAAAATTACATTTATTGTTTTTAAAGATATATTAAGAAATGAATTTACAGGAAAAGTTAGAGTGGTTGAATGAACAGAAAAAATTACATTTATTGTTTTTAAAGATATATTAAGAAATGAATTTACAGGAAAAGTTAGAGTGGTTGAATGAACAGAAAAAATTACATTTATTGTTTTTAAAGATATATTAAGAAATGAATTTACAGGAAAAGTTAGAGTGGTTGAATGAACAGAAAAAATTACATTTATTGTTTTTAAAGATTATATTAAGAAATGAATTTACAGGAAAAATTAGAGTGGTTGAATGAACAGAAAAAATTACATTTATTGTTTTTAAAGATTATATTAAGAAATGAATTTACAGGAAAAATTAGAGTGGTTGAATGAACAGAAAAAATTACATTTATTGTTTTTAAAGATTACATTAAGAAATGAATTTACAGGAAAAATTAGAGTGGTTGAATGAACAGAAAAAATTACATTTATTGTTTTTAAAGATTATATTAAGAAATGAATTTACAGGAAAAGTTAGAGTGGTTGAATGAACAGAAAAAAGAGTTAAAAGAACATGTTTTATCATCTGAAAAAGAGCTTACCCAATCTAAAAATGAAGCTAGGTAATTCAAATTAAACTTTATTGTAAATTTGTTTTCTTGTGTTTGTTATTTTAAATATTTTTTGTTTGTTATTTTAAATAGTAAAAAGTTTTAAATTTATAGGGGACTTCGTGAGAAATGGAAAGAACGCAGCGAGATAATTGATCAATTAGAGACTAAAGTTTTAAAGATGAAAAATTCATTTGATGAAAAAGAAAAACTTCTAAAAGAAGAAAATCAACGCTTGAAGGAAAATTTAAAGTATATCATTGTATATGACTGCGCACACAAAAGTTAATACAATGCACACACAAAACATACACATGCATACAAAAAAAGTTGTAGAAAGTAGTCTGGAAACCTGGAAACTCAGGCTATTTCTAACAGTTTTCATTCATATATATACAATTTTATATATATATATATATTTATATATATATATATATGTATATATATATATTTATATATATATATATATATATATATATATATATATATATATATATATATATATATATATGTATATGTATGTTTGTATGTATATATATATATATATATATATATATATATATATATATATATATATATATATATATATATATATACATACAGTATTGGACAAAACATTTGCAACCAACATCGAACAATGCTAAAAAGTGTTCCTAATTTTACATGTCTTAAAAACGAAACGAACTATACTACCACAGCAAACAGTTCAGGAGTCTGGAGTCATAGCATGCCATAACATGAGCAATCAGCTGACAGGTGACAGCACACAGGCAGAATTTTGTTAACAAGTGCCATTTTGCTGCAGGCATAACAAGTGCAACTTTTTTGGTTTGTTTCATTTTCTTAAGTCTTGTCCGTGTCAACGTCATGGCAGTTTTTTAATAATTAAAGGAAGTATCCAGAAGTTTTCAGAAGCATGCAGAAGCTTCCAGAAGTTTCCAGAAGAAGCATCTGGAAGCATCCAGTAGCATCCAGAAATATCCAGAAACATTCAGAAGCATCCAGACGCATCCAGAAGCTTCCAGAAGCATCGAAAAGAAGCATCTAGAATCTTTCATAACATCTTCGTACAGGTTCATTTTACTATATAAGAGACATGTAAATCGTAATGTAATTCAGTCAGTATATGGAAGTCAATCAGTCAGTATTATTAAGACAGTTTATCGAAGTGAGTTTTATCAAAGTGTTTTATCGAAGAACATCAATACAAGAAGTGAAATACAACAAGTGTTTCATTACATCAATACAGTCCACATTCAAACAAGACATTGTGTTCCACAAAGCATTATTGTATCATCACAAGGTAAATGTAACACGGTAAGCTTTGAGAAGCGTGATTAGTTATTTTTATTATTTTTATGACTTCAAGTGCAAAAATGGCTCCCGACAGTCTGGGATTGGAACTAAGAAAGAAAATTATTGGCAATTACGTAAGTGGAATGTCACAAAAAAGTATTTGTGATAAATATCGCGTGAAAAAATGGACCGTATCAAGACTATGTTCCAATTATCATTCTACAGGGAAGTTGGCAGCAAATAACAAAGGTGGAAGACCGCGTTCTACCACTTCTAGAGAGGATTCTATGATCGTTAGATCCGTCAAGAAGGATCCCTGGATATCATCAGTCGAGATACAAAACCAATTAGAGCTGCCTGTATCGGACTGAACAATCAGATGACGTACTGTTGAAGCCGGATTGTTTTCTCGACGCCCTGCAATGAAACCGCTGATTTCACTAAAAACCCAGAAGAAAAGACTCCTGTTTGCTACATCTCATATTGACTGGAATGTGCAGAAATTGCGAACTATCCTGTTCAGTGATGAATCGAAGTTTAAAATCATTGGGAGCGATGGCATTTGCCGGGTACATTGACCGGCCAGAAAACGCCTTGATTTACGTTACTGCCATAAGACCGTGAAGCATGGTGGAGGCAATGTAATGGTCTGGGGGTGTTTTTCTGCTAATGGTCTAGGTCCAATATATCGAAACGATGGAATAATGGACCGTTTCATTTATAAAAATATCCTGAAAGATGTTATGTTACCTCATGCTAAATGGAATATGCCATTAAAATGGGTTTTTCAGCAAGACAACGATCTGAAACACACTGCAAAAGTAGTCAAGCAGTGGTTTCAAGACAACCACCTATCGGTGATGGATCGGCCGCCTCAATCTCCGCATCTCAACTCTATCAAGAACCTGTGGGAGATCGTCAACCGCAGAATTTATCGTGAAGGTGTTCGTAATAAGGATCAACTGTTTGAACAAATCCAAAAGGCCTGGGCAGCGATTCCACAAAGTTTCATTGATCACCTGATCGAATCTATGCCTCAAAGATGCAAGGCTGTGATCAACAATAAATGATTCGCCACGAAATATTGATAGCGAAATACAGCTTGGTCAACATTTTGTCGAGTTGCACTTGTTTTGTCCAGAAGGAAATCAACTTTTTTTAATACTTTTGATTAATTTATTAATATTCGTGTACAAATAATGAATTTTGTGATGAATAAAACTTGAAGAACTTTGTCTCTAAACAGTTACATAGATATTTCTTTAAATTGAAAAAAAAGCAGCACTTTTATATAAAGAAACTAAATTAGCGTTTTTTGGTTGCACTCGTTTTGTCCGATACTGTATATATATATATATATATATATATATATATATATATATATATATATATATATATATATATATATATATATATATATATATATATATATATATATATACATATATATATATATTATATAAATATATTTTATATATATATATATATATATATATATATATATAAAATATATTTATATAATATATATATATATGTATATATATATATATATATATATATATATATATATATATATATATATATATATATATATATATATATATATATATACACACAATTATATATAATCCTTCAAGGATTAGGGAACCATTATAGGCTACAAGAATTCTTTTTTTTAGTTGTTAAGTTTATAATTATCAACAATATTTTATTACATTTTGTTTGTAGAGTAGCAGAAGACAAACTTTTGCAAATACAAAGTGAGCAGGAAAAAGAAAGAGACTTAATAAAAAGTGATTTTGAGCTGAGGATAAGACAAATAATTGCTCAGAAAGATGATGAATTACAAAATGCTAAACATCAGGTGAAACTTTTTTTTGTAATAGTTTTTTTTATATGTTATTGTTCTTATAAAATCTTTTATGAAATGACAACAGAAAATAAAGAATCAACCGATTTTTTTACACATTTTATATCTAATCACCAAAGTTTTTTAAGTTATTTTCATATTGGTTGTTTCAAATCTGAAGTGTCTTTTAAAAGTAAATGCCCTAATGTTTAAGAACTAACATATAGTTTATTTTTTTAATATCAAAAAAGACTTCAACAACTCTTACGACAAGCATTATCTTTATTTTTGGAACCAGTCTATTTTTGTTTGCTTCAAAAATCACTCTTTTTGGGCATTTAGTTTTTGAACAAGCCACTATCAATTTTTTCACTGTACTTTATAGTCACAGTTTTAGAAGTATAAAAGATATATTGATTACATAAAATAATAAAGAGATATAATGCACATGAATAATATGAACAGGTGTATTAGATCCCTGCGAATCTTCAAGATTCGAATCAGATTCGCAAGTCTATATAGGATTCGAGATTCAATTTTGAATCTTTTTTATATCGAATCCTTTCAAATCGAATCCTTACAATAATTTGAAAGCAACAATTGACAGTGCAATTCTGCATTATAAATGTAAACATATTTGACATCCAATCACTTTACCTCAAGTTAAATCAAATTAAGTAAGTGAGCATGCAAGCCATGTATGCTTAGTTAAATTACTGTTAGTGCTGTTACCCCCACGTGCAACTTGACACAGAGATTTCAAGAGAGTTAATGAAATTATAGATTTCCATAAGCGCTAAAGTGTTTATCCACTCCTTCTAAGTCTTTCTAAGATAAAGAAAGCCTTTTTTAATAATTAGTTACCCAAGTATTAAAATGTTTACATTTATAGTTTGAAATATTAAACTTTTTTATTAATTAGCTAAAATATCTAAGCGAGAAAATATCACCGAAGAGAACTTAGATTATAGAAATAAAAAAAAGCCTTTGTTAGAAAAAAAGTCTTTTTTAATATTTAGTTATCTGTTTGTATTTATATATTTTTTTTAATTATATAATAAGATATTTTTTGGAGAGAATGTTTTTTTTTAATTTGTTTTTTTTAACTTTGTTGTGTTGTGATACATTAGTTCTGTACAAAAAGTTTCACAAGCTTTAATTCCACTCTCTGTTTTAGTATATATTTATATTCTGGAATATAATACTAATTTTTTAATGTAGTTTTTATTTATTTCGTTGTGTAAAACAATTCAGTAAAAATATATAAAATAAGATTGTTGTAGGTAAAAGTTTTTTGTTGCAAGTTTTGATCATTTTATTTTCATTCAAACTTTTATTTTTATAATAGTTGTAAACTAGCTTTGATTGTTTAAAAATACAGTCAAATTTTATTTTATAAACCAGGGCTGATGTTAGTTGTTATTGTAAGCTTATTTTGTTATTAGTTGTTGTTATATAGAAATGTGGTTATGTTTTTTTATCTTGCCTTAGAATACATGTGTTTTAAATGTTTATTCTTTTAAAATTTAGTCTTTGTCTTATTTGTCTTATTTATATTTTGTTATCTTGCTGAAATATAGCAACCTTTAAATATATGTGTGTTAAATGCACGATAAGTTATTCTTTATAAATTTATTCTTTGCATTTAAAAAATTATACTTTAAAATATGTTTATTTTAGTAGTATTATATTTAAAAGTACTTGCTATAACTGTTTAAAATTTTTGTACGTAGTTGTTGTATATATTTATCTTGCTGGGACACAGGGGCTTTATACATACACATTTTGTATGTATAAAGCCCCTGGGGTTTTTCTTTATGTTTTTCTTTCCATATTTAGTTTTTTTCATCATGTAGTATGACTTTTTTTCAACTATGCAAGTTACTTTTTTTGTTTTCGGGTATTTTATGTCTGCAACAATCTTCTCTTTGTTTTCTCCACTTTAAGTCAGATTTTATGTTTAATGTTTATTTTTGTTATTTTTAACAAAATGTGTTTTATTAATTGCAGTTAATAAATAATAGTAATACTGTCTGTCCTGTCTGTTGTATTAGTCATGGCTACATTACGTGCTCAATATTTTCGAAAGGATGAAAATAATAGAAGCTTAAAGCGTCTAAACTGTCCTTCAGTTTTTAAAATTCAAAATATAGGAACAACAAGTCACTTATGGAAACATTTAAATGACAAGCATAAAACTATTCATTTACAATTGATTGAAGAGAAAAATGTAAAAAAGCTGAAAAACAGCCAGCCAGTGAACAAGTTATTGTGCTGGGCAAAGTGAAAAAAGTGAGACAAAGTGAATTGACCTTTAAGAGCAACAAGTCAATTGACAGTACTTCAAGAAAAAATTATGATGATGCAATACTTAAATTTATTGTAAAAGACGGACGTCCGTTTGAAATTAAAGCTAGTACTGGCTTTCAAAACTTGGTTAATACATTAATTGGAAATATAGAATATAACCAGCCAGCAAACATTGTTGAAATAATGTTGAACTAACGTTGAAACCTAACGTTGAATTTATGTTGATTCAACATTAAAAATGTTACCTTGATTCAACGTTGATTTATCAACATTTAATCATTGTTAAGTTCAAGCTTTATATCAACGTTGATTCGACGCAAAAAAAACTTTACAATAACGTTGAATTTACGTTGAAACAACGTTTAGAATAACAGTTTTTTTAACGTTGATTTGTCATTGTTAAACCGACTGTTAAAAAACATTTTGTAATCACAGAAACTGTCGATAAAAATTGTGATCACCATCAAAACGTGCTATGCATGTTCAATAGTGTTGTTTTACATCTCTATTACATTATCAAGGTATATTATGGATATAAAATCTACTCATAGTCTATACTTAGGCTATTTAGAACTTTTTCAGTTCAGTTTAGTTAAAATAGTATGATTAAAGAAAGAGATAAAACGAGTTTTATTGAAACATATATTTAAATATTACATATATTTACATATAATTGAATAAAATCTACACAAATTTCTTCTCTTCCATCACCTTTTTGAAATGGAGCATATTTTAGAAAGTCAAACAATATTCCATTAACCAAGGTTTCTTTTGCTCCATTGAATATAATTAAAGAAGTTGTAAATAAAAAAACATATTTAAAAAAATCAAAAAAGGCATACTTGAAAAAAATATAATGAGTGGAAAAGTGTTACAACTTATAAAGGTATACCTTTTACAACGCCATATAAATTAGTGTTCTTAAATATATTTTTCCACCTTTACCCTTCATATCTATGGAGACGATGAACGTTTTCGAAAACATTCTGAATTTTTAAAAGATAATTTAACTGTTAGACAGGGCTGTCCCGAAGTGGTCTCTCATGTTGGGGGGGGGGGGGTATTTTTTGCCAACTCAATTTACCAACTATAGCTCAAAACTTGCTAAATGTGTCAACTTAAATGCTTATATGACAACTTAGGGGGTGGTGGGACACCCCTACACCTCCTGTTCGGGACAGCCCTGCTGTTAGATGATTATTAAGAATTTTTTCAAATATTTAATTTAAATGAAACAACCTTTTTTGAAAATAAATTATAAATCAAAATATTAAACTTTTCTAAGATTGAAATATAATTATCGGGGTGACCACATAAAATTTTCATAAGAAAAATAGGATTTTAGAGGAGATTTTGCATCTAATTTAAGGATTTTTTCATTTTAATTTAGGTTTAATGTCCATGTTTTTACACTTATGGGGCTTGGACAGAGGTCAATAATGTCATTTTTTATGTTAAATAGCATGCATTTGCTAAAGCAATTTTTTACAATCCCTTGCACATTCAAGCGTTAACCAGTTTTGCAGTCCAAGAATAGGTATTTTAAACATTATACTTCTATTAAGAAATTAAAAAAAGGAGTTAAAGAGGAGCTTTGATCAAATTTTAAACTTTTTTGAGGATAATAGAGGATTTTAGACGTGGTTTTTGAAAAAAGAGGACTTTAGAGGATTTTAGAGGATTTTAGAGGAGCTCTGGTCACCCTGATTAAAAATGATGTAAGAGTCCAATACTGTTCTTGATTACCTCAGCATCATTTTGTGTATTCTATCTTTTGAAGACGTTCCACCAACCAATTGTAATTGATTTATCTGTAAAAAACATGAAGTAATTCTAATATTATGTTTGTGGAGATATATTATATTGTGGAAAAAACCACTCAAGTGGAAACCTGGATGCAAAATTTTAAAAAAAAGATATATATATTTATATATATAAGCGGTAGTGGTAGAGCGCTCGCTTCATAAGCAAGAGATTCCAAGTTCGATCCCCACCATGTCCCTGGTAGTACTGCGCTCAACTTGTTTTTCCGCGCAGCGGCTTCGTTCGTCAAGGTTTGTGTCTCAGAGTTATAGAGTTGAGAGAGGGTATAACCATAATTAAGTAGCCTCCTCGTCTGTAGTTGCCTTCTGGACCTTGGGGAGGTGAATTAGCAAAAATATATATATTTGCCTATAGATTTGATCAATGAAAAACTGGAGGTCAGGTACATTGACACTTCATCTAAATCTTTGATAACTGAACCTGTAAAATATAATTACTAATTTATGGTATAAATTATAAAAACGTTTTTATTTTTAGGTATAAAAATTGACATAATCCAAGCACATAAAAGTAATAGCTATGTAATATGAAAGAGTAAAAGTAATACTTGGGATCAGAAAATTCTCTCTGTTTATGTTTTCTTTTTTGTAAATAGACATTCTCATTATCACATTTTTCTTTTGTAATTGCAAATTCAATTTTTTCACAATCCTGTTTACTTTCTTTGGAATTAAAATAGTTATATGAATAGTTATATGAATAATTATATATTTTGTATCAATAAAATAACTCTTCTTACCACATTTTTTAAAAAATAATAATTGTAATATATAGATGTAATACCTGAAGAGAATTTAGCTTTTATTTGTGGAAACTTAAGCCAATTCTTCTCGACATTTTAGTGCAGTCAATGCTTTGGTACCTGGAGGCCAATAAACAGTTTAATCACTAATTCAATTAGATGGAATTACACCTTCTTCTCTGTAAATCTTCATTCCAAACAGCTCTTTTCCATATATTTGATTTTGAAAATATTATATGAACCAATAAAAAAATGAAGAAACCATAATATAAGTGTACTAACAGGCCGAGTTAAACTAGCTAAATCTTGACATTTTATAACCATGATACTTGCTAAACAATATTGAAGACATTATTACTAAAGATTTTATTTATTTTATAAATTTATTATATTTTATATTAATTTTTATTAATATATTTATTATTCTATTATTATGCAGAGTTCTGAATATTTTATGTTCAAAGGCATCTAAGGAAAATAATGAAAGAATCCCAGGTTGCTAAAATATAAATATCTACATACATAAAAGTAATACATAATATTGAACAAAATAGATAGTATTTATTATTAATATAAAATATAAGGTATATTATAAAGCATCACACAACAATATCTAAGTTTGATTGATAATATAAAAGCAACAAAAATTAAAAAGAGAACATCTCAATAAATAACAAATTATCATTCAAACAATTATAAAGGCAAAAAAATAACTTGTAACTTATTTTTACTCATCTTCATCTAATAAACATTATATTAATACCAATTTTTTATACCACATCGTTTTTATTAAAAATAATAATATTATATCAGTTCGGCTTTTCTTATTTTACTTAAAACATCAATCAATCCTAGGCTTTTTTCATAATTGAGTTTTTTTTTTTTTTTGGTAATGTTGAATTAAATCTGAAAACAAAATATTAGTAGACGACAAGAAAATATTTCTTTATTGAAATATATGTAAATTTTTATAACAATTAATCTAATTTCTTTTCTTTTCTGCCACCTTTTTGAAATGGAGCACATTTTAAGAAGTCAGACAAAATGCCATCAACTAAAGTTTCAGTCGCTCCATCGTATTTAATAGAAGAAGCTGTAAATAAAAATGAAAAAGTTTTATATATCTTATTAAGGTATACCTTTCATAGCACCATATAAATCTTAAAGCATATTTTTCCACCTTTCCCCTTCATATTCATGGAGGCCATAAAATTGTTGAAAAGTATTCTAAATCTTAATAGATAAGAGAACTAAAATTAATTATGTGAGAACTAATATTAACTTTTTTTTAAAAAATTTAAATTGAACTCATTATCACATAAATTTTTTTCTAAATAAATTAATCCTTAAAATTCGTCAATAATTAAAAATTATTAATTCTGTCTTTTAAAGATAGTTACACCATTTGACTGTAATTGATTCAACTAAAAAAGTTTTTTTTTCGTATGGGCCTGACTGGCCTACCAATTGATTATGTTGAAATTTAAATAAATACATGTTTTGTGAAAGAATTTGTTTTTAAATCAAGATTTGACTTCGACATCCGTCGTTTCATTAGATTCTATTTGAGATTCAATTCGAAATCAAAATTTCGGATTCGCAGGGCCCTAAGGTGTATACATAAAATATACAATACATGAATATATTAATAGGTAGGTAAATTAAAGGAGTTTTATGTAAGCAAATCATTTTAAAATGAAAAATATAAATCAGAAAATATAAATCAGAAATATAGAGCACATGAGTTATATGAAAGGAATTATATAAAGGACATTGTTGGTAACATATCTTATTGTTGGTAACATATCGTATAGTTGGTAATATATCTTATTGTTGGTAAAATATATCTTACTGTTGGTAACGTATCTTATTGTTGGTAACATATCTTATTGTTGGTAACATATCTTATTGTTGGTAACATATCTTTTTAGTAAAAGCACGAAAGTCAAATACTAATACTGATGATTAGTCATTAATTTTAGAAAATAAATAAAATATATTTTTAATTTTGTGAATGAATAATCTTTTTTACTTTTATATATGAAAAAATGTTATGATTCATTAAAAAAAAAAACTTTAATTAAAAAAATTTATTAATTTCATACACAATAAGAAAAACTTTGGTGCTTCATGTGGCTTATGGTGCTTTATATGACAACTGTTTTAAGCTTGTGGTTCGTATAACAATTGTTTTAAGCTTTACTACTTAAAAATATAAATAAATTTATTTTCTTGTTGTTTTTTTTCCTTTATTAAAAATTAAAGATTGTGTATTTACTGGTAAAAGTAGGTATTTTCGACGGTTTTAAGCATTCCTTTGAAAAGCACGAAAAAGTATTAAAATTATTAAAATGTATCAAAGTATTAAAATTATATTATTGTTATTGTATATTGTGTTACTGAGTTAGTTCCACAAACATCTCTCAGTTTATAAAAAACAAAAACTTGCAGAAGGTCTTTTATCCATTCACAAAATAAAGCCAATGATTTTGCAGTTTTGTGAAGAAAAAAATCTAGTTTTGTTAAGAAAATGAAATTATTCACATATTTAAATGTGCAGCTGGAAAAGAAGGGTTCAAGAGTGAGGCGTGATATAAAAAGTTGAGTCAGGTTCATTGCAGCAAGCCACTAGTTTTGGTAGGTTTAATAAGGATTATTTATATAACTAGATAAATTATTGCTAAGAAGGGAAAACACTGTGTGGCTTAACAATCTTAGTTTTAAAATGATGTCAATAATTTGTTGTTTGCCATCAAGCAGATTTTTTTTTCTTCCGATGTTGATCTATCAGCATTTTCGAGTTAAACCTGATTTTTTAGATTAACAAACACTAATAGATTTGTTTCTGGTGGCAGTAAAAATGTCTAGATAACAGCTGAATTATTTAAAAATTAGTTGTTGTTTTTTTTACAATTAGTGTAGCCATTCCTTCTCAGACCACTGTGCATCGGCGTGTAAAAAAAAGTTTTTTAAGTATATATATATATATATATATATATATATATATATATATATATATATATGTATGTATGTATGTATGTATGTATGTATATATATATATGTATGTATGTATATGTATATCTGTTTAATTATAGGTTAGTTGTGTAGAAGAAGAAATGAGAGATTTACTGTTGGAAAGCGTTAACCAAAAAAAATCGTTCGAAAACAGAATTAAGAAACTTTCTAACGCATTTACAGAAATACAAAATGGTTTAATTTAGATATTCTGTTATTTATTTTACTTGATTTTTAAAAAATAAAATTAAAAAAAGTAAATATTTATTTGTACAAATGTTATAAATTAGATTTTCTAGCTTCTCTACACTGCATTGATTTAGTAAAATAATTTATTTATGAAGTTGCATGAATTTCTATGAAATACTATAAAGTAAAAGTTTTTAAACGTCTCTTATTTCTAGATTTTTATATAATGTATGTAAATTTACGAAATCGAAAAGTAAGTCTGTAAATTTGGTAATATTGGGTTTAATTATTAGTATAGA
This sequence comes from Hydra vulgaris, assembly GCF_038396675.1. Classification (NCBI taxonomy): domain Eukaryota; kingdom Metazoa; phylum Cnidaria; class Hydrozoa; order Anthoathecata; family Hydridae; genus Hydra; species Hydra vulgaris. The sequence continues at coordinate 11,962,062 of NC_088934.1, read as the reverse complement.
AATACATAAATGCGGTTTCTTCACACGTATAATAGCTGTTTTCATTGCCCAATATAGGTTTTTATGTTTTATTATTATTTTGCCGCGCCATAATTTGTAAGTGGGTTAATCAAACCCCCCGGTCAAAATCAAACAGACTAGACCTAATAATTAGAATAATAGACTAAACATAAGTTGTTGTTTTTTTTGCCTTTATCAAAAATTAGAGCAGTAGGGCTTCAATCTATTTTAATAAAACCAAACAAAAAAGCTTTAAAAAACATTAGAATCCCGAGGTTTACCACACCCAGAGGCGGATCCAGCATTTTTTGGTGTTTAAGCTAACTACCAGACATTGAATATGCTCCATCATTTATATGTTTATTCTTATGTCCAATAAAAATGTTTTGCAAAAAAATTGCGATGATCGGAGTCTGAGAACAAAATAGGCCCAATATTTTGGCCACAAACTTGAAAGCAACAAGTTGATAAAATATTTTATGTACTTTTCTTTGATAAATTTTAAATTTCATGCAATGGTCTCTTAGCATTTAAAAATTATAATTTTATAAAGTTTGGGCCTCCCTCAATTCGATTTTCAAACTTTATATCTCAAACATCAAAAAATTCTGGATCCTGGCACCCTCGGTTTTTAGGGTAAGATTTGGTGCAAATAATTTAATACCTTAAAAGATAATTTATGGTCTTTATTTAGAATTTTATCGATGTTTTACATTATTCATATCAAACCCTTTTCATTTAGAGGTTTTAATACAATTTTTATAAATTAAATTCCTACAAATATAAAACTATTTTAAAAGTTCTAAGTAATAATTGCGTTTTTTAGCGCATATTTGAGCTATGCTTTTCAAATTTTCTTATTTACGAAAAAGGATTAAAATCCTGAAGAATGAGTTCGAAATCTTGGTCCGGTAACTTAAGCCTGCAAAATATGAGCAGCCGTGAATGCAGTGGTTAGATTTCTGGCTCAGAACCCAGTGGTCCGAGAATCGATGGCTCTAGCCCAATAAGCGACATTGGTAAGCAGTAGGCGTTAACTTCCTTGTTAAACGCTCTTTCGTGGTGCTCTGTGATAAAACCGTAAGGACTTCTGGTACCACCTTAATAACTATCAAAATACGTATATAAAAATACAAAAGAAATTCTAGATCGTTCGATGAGTAATTGTCTTAGTTTATGTTTTGCGATTCAGCGGTTGAAATATTAACATTAGATGTTAAATTATTAGTATGGTAGATTAGGTTATTATGAGCACCAAGCGTAAATTGGAGTATTTTCGCTTGGTGCTCAGAATAAATTTTTTTATTTGAAACTCAGAACTTTTTAAAAACAAGCAAAAGTGCTCATATTAACCAGTTAACTATGTAATATGAGCAATTTAAATTAGTTCAAAAAAATAACATTAATTAAGTAAAAAAACATCAACCTGAAAATTAGAACTAATTTTTAGAATATAATTATTCGTTATTAACAAAACTTGTCAATAAAAGTTTAAATTTTAGGCCATTTTTTATTGAAACAATACTACTTTGTTTTAGGCGAAAAAAAAAGTTTTTTTTACAATTTTATTAATTAAAACCTTTAAACTATAAAGTTACAAACTTTTTGAATTTAAATTACAGAAAGCATAGTATTGATTTAATATTGTTAAAATATTAAAAATTATTATTTTAACAATACTAAACCAATGATGTCTTGTTTTTGTTCAAAAAGCAACTATAACCACTGCAATTTTAAGACTTTAAACTAAGTAATTTCAATAAAAAACACTCGTTAAATTGAGCATGCTCATATTACACAAAAATAGAATGTTTGAATTAAGTCAAAACTTAAGAAAAAGAAGACCGTTAGATCTTGTCATAGAGCACCGCGGAAGTGCATTTAGCTAGGAAGTTCACGCCTCCTTCCTTACCGTGACGTGAATATATGCCCGGAGTTCGTTTCGAACCTGGATCTCCTGCTTCTAAAGCAAGCGCTCTAAACACTGCGCCACGGCCGCATTAAACTTCACTGCTTACATCATAGAAATCTTGTTGTAGGGGAGAACTTGCACTCCCTGATCCGTAAGCACCTTTGATCCTATAGCGTTATCTCCATACTTACATAAATTATTAGAGAGGGCTGATAAACAGAGTCGTTAACAAGGCCAAAAGTAGCAAATTCACACGTTACCAGGCCAAGGCCAAAAGTTTTAAAGTCAAGGCCAAGATTAAGAGTTTTAAGGCCAAGGCCAACGCAAACATTTTCAAGACCCAAGACTTCAATTTTAGCCTTACGTTAAGGCCAATTATTAACAAAACTGTAAGTAGCAAGTGCTGTGACAATAAAACCGCATTATGTAAAAATAGACTAAAGTTATGCGCAGAATTCAACGATATCAATAAGAAAATATGTATTTTTTTTTTAAGGACAAGGTCAAAACAATCAAGGCCAAGGCCAATAAAAAGATCAAGGCCAACAGTTTCAAGACCAAGACCAAGGCCTCAATTTATGGTCTTGAGGCAAGGACAAGGCCAAGGACTAACAACTCTGCGGATAACCAGCGTGTCATAAATATTGTATCTTCAAATCTAATTGTGTTTTGGTTAGAAAATAGACCACTATTAAATTTATTTCTCAAGAGTTTGATTTTGACGACAAAAAGTATTTTTTTACTTTTACAAGGAACCTCAAATCTTTAATATTTTTTTGAGTTAAAAAATTTTGCTTATGTCATTTTGTAACTAAACTATTCACCTCTTGTATGGTTGCTTTTGTTAAGCTATAGAAGCATCTAATATGACAAGTGGGTTAGCGGGGTTAGCACCCTTGATCCTAATGCGTTTATGCACCTTTGATCCTATGATTAAAAATACATACACACACAAAATGTTTAACCAATAAAGTAACATGTACAATATGTCATATTGTTTTTAAATATATAATTTTCTTCCAAAATATAGCCTTAAAATGAAAATTTTGTACTATTTTGTGTTTTTTTTTTTGTCCACTTAATACTTTTATATAATATATTGTGTTCCCACACAGTGGCTTTTTGGTTTTATGTTACGTCGGAATGAGTTATCTTTACGAAATCTAGAAGCTACTAGTATGGCACGAGCAACTGCTTTTAATCGTTAAACAGCAGGAGAATTTTTCACCAATCTAAAAGATGTTTGTCTGCGATACAAGTTTCACCCACAAAACATATATAATGTTGATGAGACAGGTTTCACAACTGTTCAAAAACCAGTTAAAGTAATTGATGGAAAAAAAAATAAACAAGTCGGAAGAATAACTTCAGCAGAAAGTTAGACATTGGTTACAGTTTGTTATGCAGTTAATGCAATAGGAAATTCAATCCCTCCATTTTTTATTTTTCCAAGAGTTCATTTCAAAGGAAGTTTGATAAATGAAACATTTTATTCAAAATGTGAAATGATTATCTGCTTATCCAACCATGAGAGCCATGTTTTAATTGTGCGTTTAGATTTAGCTTTAAAAAATGGCATAACTATGCTGTTCTTTTCACCACATTGTAGTCACACGCTGCAGCCATTAGATCTGTCATTTTTTGAACCACTGAAACAGTATTACAATGCAGCCTGTGATGATAGGGTTGTATCTAATCCAAGACCGATGACCATACATGATATAGCTGCAGTTGTAAGGAAAGTTTATGCAGAAGCTTTTACTTTTTCTAACATTTCAGCAGGATTTGCTGTTGTATGAATGGATCCCTTTAATCATGAATGGATCTCTTTAATGAATCCCTTTAATCCTAACATATTTTATGATAATGAGTTTTTGGCTTCATATCTAACAGACTGTCCAGGACCTATTACTGCTAACCCATTTCCATGTGGTTTTGATCCAGTTTCTGCTATTGTTCAATGAACAGACTTGACATCAATGGTTGATTAAAAGCTGGGGCATGAACAATGTTCATGCCCCAGATTTTAATGTCATTGATGTCAAGTCTTTCATCAGGTTCAGCCTGTAGTGTATTACCTATTCAGCCTATACCTGACCCTGGAAGTCAACTATCCAGTGTTTCTATTAATATCTCTCATCAAGCAAGTCTAGAAAAAAAAAGGCCATTTCTGAAAGCTGGATCAAGGAAGTCCATTAAAGGAAGTAAGTGTACCCGAATAATTACAGACACTCCTGTTCGAAATAAACTAAGTAAGCTTCAGGAAATGAAAAAAAAAAGTCTCAGTCAAAAAAACAAAAACATGTAACGCAAAATAAGATCTTCATGACAAGGAAAAGAAAACTTGATCTTGAAAGTAATGGAAAAAAAACGTTGAGCCTCAGTAAAAAAAAAAAAAATTTTAATTAATTTTTTCTTCTTTTAAGAAAAATAAATTTGTAGTAAAATTAATAATAACTTTATTGGTATTTATTATAGACATAGTTTTGAAGAATTAAAAATAATTCCTACACATTTATGGTATAAAGTTGATCTCGGATCAAGTATACATACATAGAATCAAGGGTGCATATAGGTAGGATCACTGGTATGCACCTATGATCCCAATTAAGCGTTTTTAGTTTTTATAATTTTAAATCTACTCAAAATATTCTGGTAAAATAATGATTACTGAATTATATCAATGTATAAAATTTCCTATTATGTACTGTAACTTTAGAGATCGAAATGAAAATTGGCCAGTAAATTGGCCTGGTAGATTTTTAGGATCATGGGTGCATACTCTCCCCTATACTCATATTACCATGGTGTTCATATTACCCTAATCTACCATATTAAAATATGTTAATGACATCATCATCTTATCGATGATAAGACCTCAGTATTTTCGGTTTTATCTGGATTCAAATATATATATATATATATATATATAAATATATATATATATATATATATATATTGTAAATATTTATTATGACAAAAGTATAAGAAGTCTTATTGTTTATTGTGTTCCATCAAATTTAAATGTTGTTTAAAGTTAAAGTTATAAAGTTATATTTAAAGAAGACAACCCAGTTCATTTCTTTTTATTTGCCAAAGCATGTTTTTCTTTGCTATTTTGGCATTGTCATCAATTGTTTAGTTGTTGGCCTTTTTCTTTGACCTGGTTTCTTACTGCCTTTGTGCATAGGAACTTTGAGTTTTCCGTCAGCTCATGTTAACATTGTGCTTGGTATCTTTGCATAGATTAATTTTTTCACTGCTTTCTGTTTGTCTTCAGTTGACCATTCAGTTGACCATCTGTGGCTATTGTTGTGAAGAAATAACATGCTGTTGATCTTATTGTGCCAGAGTGAATGATCCTATGCCAGTAATAACTTGCAACAGATTCTGCAAAACAAAAAAATTAGTTTACTAATGTAGGTTATTAGGTAGTAAGTAGCATTAATATGGCATTTACTTTTGTTAAACTCGTACTAGATTCCAAATTTTTGCGATTAGTTCCATTAGTGGTTGTGGTTTCCAGTTAATTGCACATTTCAGAATATGGTTGACTGATTCTGCATTATTGTTTGTCAAGTTATCCTGGACATTTTTGTCCAGACGAGGTCTCATCATTTTACTTATTATCGGGACAAGACGTTGATCAAAATACTTTAAAAATTTGTCTCCTTTTTTTTTTTGCAGATGTTCTGGACAAACTTGATTTGTTCTTCAAATACTATGAAATTATCTGACAACACGGCACCTTGACTTCAAAACAAACCATTCGTAACCACTTGACGCATTTTTTTTCCAGTCCTACTTTGTCTACCAGATATGACTCCACATTTTGTTTTATGTGTCGGATACACAAGACCTGATTGGATTCAATTGAAAATTTTTGCCGACTACAACCTGCATCTTAAATACTGTAACACTGACATAAACTTCTCCTAGATTAAAAGTTCGATCGACCCCAATAATTGATGGACGACCACTTGAACACATAGCTTTCATTTGCTATATCGTTTTTTTTAAATAGAGGATTACATTTGGAATTTTATTCTTTGTCTGCTCTAAACTCTGCACAAAGGGGTGATCATGAAGAACATAATAAACTTATTGAACATTGTCTGCGAGGTTTCTTTGGTTTCCTGTTGATCTTAATGTCGTGTTTTTCATCTTATCGTAATATTTCTTGTTGCCTATCTGTTTGGAATCCCTTGGAGCATTGTTTTCTTCATGGTTTAGCAGTAGATTCTGGTAGATCTTTCTAGGTTTTCTGGTCTTTATTTGTGAGGCAATAGAAACCATGGCTGATCTGAATGATCTGAATTTCCTTGAGGATATGATCAAGGATGTTTTCCAACGTATTTAACAAGGCAGACATATTCTGAATTTGGCAATCTCTCTTTTTCTATCCAACTAATACCTCGTTTAAAATTATTGCTTGCACTCAAACATGTATAGTGTCGGATATGTCAAACATGTATCGGATACTTAGTGGATCATTAGTGGCAGCCACTAAAAGCGGCTAGCCGATGACTAGCCAATTAAAATGTCGAAAAATTACCTGCTTGCTATTTATAAAAACTACCACTAATGTTTCATTAAGAAACCGATGAGCAAAACTCCAATGAACCGCTAAATGCCTATATAGGTCCACTGCAAATCCACTAAAACAATGTTCGCTTGTTACTTAATTAATCCATATAAATAATAAGTCTTGCTTCTATGCTGTATCATCTCAATGTTTGTAAGAACCCTGAGATACAAATGATGATCTTCAGCACCATATATTGCTTCGCCATTTTAACTGACAAAGCAATGTTTTTTTACTTTATACTAAATCAGAAACTTTTATTTAGTTATAATTTATTCCAATATATACTATGAACTAGGACAAGTGACACAGTACAAAAGAGGCAATTGCCATCACCAATTGTAGATCTTGGTGTGCATTTCTGCAGAATTTGAGGTCGACTTTTGCTGATTAACAAAATGGATATTAAATCTTCCAATCCTGGAATGAGATCTGATGGCTGAAATTATGGGGTAACAATATATGTTTTCAGCATTAAATCTCAATCAAACATTGCCTTGAAGTTGACTTAGATTTCAATCTAAAATAAGTCAGTATTAAAAATAAAAAATAAAACAATTTAAACAAAATTTGATTCCGGTTGAACATACAGTATACATGCATTCTCTGTTTTATTGAATGAAAATTTAAAGCCATTGTATAATAACATCTTTAATAGATTGAAATCTTTAATAAATTTTTAAAAGCCCAGCTTTGCTTTGCTGGTGGTTGCCTCTATGGGTACCCTGTTTTTCAAACAAACCTAATAAGTAATACTAATAAATATTAAATAAAAAATAAAATAAAATATAAAGATAAGTAATGATGTAAAGAGTGATGTCGCTTTTAAATAAAAAGAAAAGTTAAAAAATAAAAGAGAATAAAAAAAAAATTAAAAATAAAATACTATTTGAAATACGTCATAATCAAGTTACTGTTTTTTAAGATACTTTTACAAGTTTGAATTGAAGTTGTAGTTTTTTGAGGCCCTCGGTAAGTTATTGAGAATTATAATAAAGAAAAAGTCTTTAAAAATTTTAGGCAGCATATGACATTTTCATCTAAATATGAATATTATAAATATTTAACTGGTAAACATTCAGCACTCCAAGCTTTCTAAGCAGTGGATTGGCACTGGTGTATTTGGTATAAGCAGCGGATTAGCACTAGTGCATTTGATATATATCAGCTTGCTTGTTTTTGTTTTTTTAAGATACACGTTAGTCTTGACGGATAAGGGCTTGCCCATGCAATGTTACAAGAACTAATATAGTTATGAATAAATAAAAAGTAATTAGATTTTAAACAGTTTTTATCCAACGTATATCTAGTTTTATACATAGTTCCAATACTTTTTGAAATTTTATTTTCTATTAGATTAATATGCTCTTTCCAACTTATTTGTTTATCGATAAAAAAACCTAAGAATTTAACACATAATGTCCGTTTCAACTTGGTTTTTTCTATTAAAATATCCGGGAGTTTTAAGGACAACGTGTCAGATTTAGAAGATTTAGAAAAGAAAGTATATTTGCTTTTGGTAGGGTTCAGAGGGAGTTTGTTGGCTTTAAAACAATCATTAAGGTTATCAAGTTCACGATTTATAGTGTTAAACATTGTTTTAACGTTAGAATGAGTATAAAAAGTTTGAGTGTCGTCAGCAAAAAGATTGAAGTTTAGTATACTAGATGATAAGTAAATATCGTTGATATAAACAATAAAAGTCGCAGAATAGATCCCTGTGGAACTCCACAGGTAATGTTTTCTAACTTAGTGTAAGTTTTGTCATAAGATAAACATTGTTTGCGATTTTTAAGTTAGAAGAAGCTAAAAATTTCAGTAATTATAACTAAAAAGTACTGTTGTTATCTTTAATTTCTTTTCGCATCATAACATTATTTAGAATTAATCATAGTTTAAATTACGTGTTTTGCAGATAAGTAGTGCACCCCAAGGGCCCGTTTCCTATTGGGTGCACCTTTTTTGTTCCCATTAATGTTCAGATAAGTATTTTTTAAACCATTGGATTTTTAATATGCGACATCCCGTTAATTTGGGTTTCTTATTAATTGTTGATCAAATATTTGAATAGATTAAGTTTATTATAGTTAATTCGTACGTTATTTTAAGTTATTTCGAGTTATTTTGTCTTTAAGACACCCTACAAATCACCTGCGATACTTTAAGGCCGTTTTCCACAAGACGAAATACTTGCAAGACGAAATAGTTGTCTTAAACCAATTGACGACTTTTTTAGAACTTTAGTGGTATAATCCTGGGCATATCTGAACATTCGAATTCTAAAGTAATATTCACATATCTTTCTAACAAGCTGGCTGGAATGCAAATCTTCATTCTCAGTCCACAATTCTAAGTCGTGACTATCAAGTCCTTTAAAGACTTTTTTTTTAATAATTAATTTGTTAACACAATGGATCATCTTATGCTTTATATTTTTATCTGAGGTTATTTTTAGATTTTTAAAATCTTTACCACTAATAAAGAAATTAAATACTTTCTCACACGACTCGACAACAGAAACAACATCCCTTGATGGCAAAAACAAACCACCACGATCTTTCACATTATTTAGTGAAGAATGAGATTTCGCATAGGAATGTTCGTATGATAAAATATCAGTTAATGATTGAGCACAAACATTACATGAAATAGTATTTATTAACTTTCTGACTATAAAACCAGAGATATATCCCAATATTGCTTCTTTGTAGCTAGACATTTGAAGTTCATCGCAGTACAAAAAAACTTCTTCAAAGTCAATATCCTCTTGGTCAAAATTATCAACAGAACACAACCTTTTTTTCCAACTAAGAGAAAAAATAGAGCCATTAGAATATGGCTCAAACATCAGGCAGTTAGCATGACTCGATCCAACTATGGAGTTTCGCAAAAGAATCCGTTTTAACGATGACTTTAACTGCACTACATCAGGATTGTTGTTGTAACCATTTTTTCCACGAATGCAAGCAAATAGTAGTTCAAGATGATCTTGGGAATATTTGTAAGTTAGAACATACTTAAATGGTTTCTCATGAAACGTTAACAGATCGGTGGATAATTTTAGAGTGCTTTTAGCATCTACAATTAAACCTAAAACAAATGTCTTTCTTCGATGTAAAAGCAATGGAATGCTATTAATATCAGTCAACTTGCTCAGATAAGTAATCGTATTGTTTAAAAAATCTTTCCAATAAAGCTGATTATTAAGATATAGAGATTTCTTAAAGTCTTTACCATCTGGATTTCTGGAATTGAGCATGTCAAATAATTTATCAATAACTCTTATAAAACGGATTGTACTATTTGCTCCTAAGAAAGATGGATGCTGTGATACCATTAAAAATTCAATTGCATCAGCAACAGAGCTGCTAAGGGTTTGGCCAGCTATTTTGACATTCATTTTGTGGCGATGAAATTCAATATGTTTTCTTGAAAGTTTGTTTGCAAATTTCAAACCTTCAAGCTCTTTTAACTCAAACAAAGCTTTTATATAACTCCATTTAATATAGTGGCCCTCATCATCAATAAAAACACCCAAATCATTTAGAGAATTTCTAGCTAATTTAAGCATATGGCATGGGTCTAGGAAAATATGGAGCAGTTCATTGTTATATGAAAAAGTACTAACTATATCGTCTATGACTTTGCTAAACTTACATCCAAATGGGACAACGGAATTTAAATTTGTACTAGTACCATCAAATGTAATACTTTTGATACAAAGTTCATATGTCAAAGCCATATCTAAAAATATTTTTAATAAAACATGTTAAATCACTTGCTTTAACTTTATTTGATAAAACATAACCAATGGGTGTTTTCCAATGTCCTCGCAAACCAACTAACATGAAAATTAATGCCTCTGTAGCTGGAGTATCAGGTTCACATACAGAAATATCTTTACCAAAATCACAAAAACCAATATAGTGACCTGAACTTTTGTCATAAGTTATACTGTTTTTGATTGCCATAGCATCAATAATAAGAGCACAATGCTTAAAATTAATATCTGTTTTCTGTTTATGACCAAGATATGAAAAAACATCAAGGAATAAACCAGGATCACAATTTACAGATGATGTCCAATGTGATATTGAACTGGCAGCAGGAAGACATAACATTGGCCGAAGAAAGTTATACGCACGTGGAGAATAAAAATGAAGAGTTAAAGCGAATTTTTTCACTTCATCGTTGTATCTGTGACCTTTTGGTTTAACATTTTGATTGGAAAATTGGTTCTTAATAATTTCATATGAGAGTCCAGAAAAATTTTCGCTTAAAACAGTGGCAGCATCAGTGGTCAAATAATTTTTAGATTTTAAAAGGGAAACCATGTCTTGTAAAGAACAGATTTTCTTTTCTTTTCTTCTTAATTTTTGCTGTAAAGCCTTCACTTTTTTTTAAATTTTTCTTTTGCTGGTGATAAAGATCTTATAGATTGTGTTGGAGATTGACTGGTGTGGTCATTTTTTTCAATAGTGTTTTCTGGCTGATCATTATGTGTTAAATTAATTTCTTTGCTGGGTTTGTCTATTGCAGGGTAAACATCAAACTTTGTTTTTTTCGATAAAGGATCAAATTTAGATAATGAATTTACTGATGTTCGTATTGATGGGAGTTTCCTTTTTGTCTTTTGAATATTTGTAGAAAATATAAAAACTGATGGCACAGCATTACATTTTAAAATAGGCTTTTGATGATGATCAAGACTTGGATTTTTTTTGTCTGGGATACAATAATTGTAGTCTGATTCTAAAAAATGGTCGCTGCAGATACAGGTGTGTTTGGATGGAAGAAAATTTTCACGTTTCAAAGCAACAATCCATCTTTTACATAATTCAGAATTTTGAAGAGGAAATTTATGAAAGGATTTCGTGCCGCCTTTTATATATCTATTAGAACATCCATATGCAGCACAAGAATTTACCATTTTTTGATAAAAATAATTGAATTAAATAAATACTTTAGCAAGGCAAAAAAAATAATGTCACGGATTTACTCTCTATATTATATGATATTTACAGTTTTCTGCCCGATATAATAATGGCTGATTAAAATAGTAAACAAATAAATCGGCTTCACTTTTATTTTATAAAAATCCCGAAGTTAGACATCTAGTTATTTATTTACGTCATTGGAAAAAAGTAGCGCAAAAGAAAGTGGAAATCAAAACGGCGTTTCGTCATAGCGAAAAAACTCGCTTCGCACAAATATTTCGTCTTGTGGAAAACGGCCTTTGAATTACACTTTGCTTAGACGAACAACTTTCTCCGCAACCGGACATTTCACTTCAGTGTAAAATGTTCGGACAACTTACTCCAGCGGATAGTTTTTTTCTATATCCGGATTATAAACTATAAACATTAGCTCTACTATTTTCAAAATAAGGTAAAGTTGACTGAACGAGTAAAACATAAATTCATGCGCAAACATCGCAATAAAAATCGAAAGGTTTAGCTTTTAAGGTTGCGAGAGGTCGCCATTTTTAAAATTAAAATTCATGGCATCTTTAATACGAGTGAAGTTTGGAACTTCTACTGTCATTGGCAGAAGAACTGCTAGTGCCGTTGCCCATGCAATTGGCCCAGATACTAGATACTGTCCTGCTAATCCAGCTTCACTCGAAAGAACTGGTGTAGTTAGTGAAGCTCTTTTAGCCAAAGAAAAAGGTCCTTGGAATAAGCTGAGTAAGGAAGATAAAATTGCATGTAAGTTAAAATTAAACTTAATTTTGTCGAGTATTTTAAAAAAAATTAGATTAGAAGTCTTTCAGTTATTTAATAAAGCATAAATTGACTTTTAAATGTTATTAAAAGTATAGCGAAAATTTTTTTTTTTTTTAATAAAAACTTGGTAAAGCTAAAGTTAAGTGGCCTAAAATAATTTTATTTTTTTGCTTGTTGCGCTCCCGTCAATGGAGACTTAAGGACGTAAGGAATATTTATTAGCTACAGTGCATACATCGGCAATCTTATAAACTGGTGCTACTAAGGAATGTGCTGCTACATCGTCTGAGAGTTCGGCATGGGGCAGCAATCTTTTTTCTTTTAATATTCTGATAAATATTTCGTATCTTTAAAAAGTCTCCAGTGACGAGAGCGCAGCTAGCGAAAAAAAAAATTATTTAAGCCCGTTTAACTGTATGACTACCAAAACTTCTATTTAAACTGTTATTAGTCATTCCAGAAGATTTTTTTGTCAATATATTTACATAGGTTAACATAGTTCTATAGAGCTTTACAAGACTTAAAAAATGAGGGGCCTTTCAACTCTAGAAGTGTATTGGATCTAAAGTTATTGCATTTTTTGTGCTGGAAAAACCAATGATTTCTTGACAAAATGCCTTGTCTATAAATATGGAAAATTTGGCGAGAACCAAAATGTGAAAATTTGGTGTAAACCAAAACCATTGCACCAAAATAAAATAAAAAAACATCAAAAATCAAGCGCAAAAACCAAAACAAACGATATGCAAAGAAATAAAAACATTATATACATAATTTCTTAGCAAAATTCTTAAGTACCATTTCTTCAAAAAAAAAAAGATAAATACTTGTTTTAAATTGAGGAAAGGCTATAATTTCCATTTCCACATGGACTCAAAAAACACTGTTTTTTCTATATAAATTAACCTTAAAGTTTTTTAACGCTGAGAACTAAAAAATTATGTATGAATGTTAAAAAGACTCCACATTCAATTCCTTGTCCCTTTTATAATATATATGGAAAGTTTCATACAAATTAGATGTGTTTTGATGCTTATGAAATCTTACTTTCAAGAACTACTTTTGAAAAAATGTGTCTTGCTGCAAGTTTTTTATATCAATAGTGGTCTTAAGAAATAAATGATATATAAAAGTAGCCATATTAAACATAATACTTTCTATATATGGTTAGAAAGAAGTTAAGTCAAACTAATTGATGCAAAAAACTTTATTTTAAAAAAAGATATGAGGGTGAAGGTCATGAAAACGTATTTTTTTTCTAACCTTCTATTTTTTAATTATTATTCAAAAATAGAAGGTTAGAAAAAAAATACGTTTGTTTATACATTTAGTTATTACTTATTATTTATAACCATCTAATATTTATTTTTTTGTAAAAAATCTAATTTTTTTGTTGCGCTCTGAAATCGCTACTATTATTATTATTTTTTGTTGCGCTCTGGAATCGCTACTATTATGATACTTTTAGTATAAAAATTTTTTAAAAACTCTGGTTATCCTAATATGGTCAAATTCTAATAAACAGGTTTACTTTCAAAGTAAACCAGGCTAATAAAAACCTGGTTTTCTTTGTCAATAAATACATTTTTAATGTTTGTTTATGTCTATTCTCATACTAGTCAGTTGATATAACTAAATTTATTGACGCCTTCTTCATGCTAGGGAAAAATATCTGTTTCCGTTTTAGGACAATCAAACGTTATTTGGGGATTTCACAGTTACATAGTTTGAGCAAATTGTAGTTTTTCTGTCAATCTTAATATTTTTGAAAATTTTCGCTTTCTTCATCTTGCTTTCCTGATTTATATAATTTGCAATCTTTTAGGCCGTCTGTCAATCGTTATCTTGCTCTACAATCTTCATCTTTTATATTCCAGTAACTTCTAACTCTAATAGTGGTTGCTTGCAGCCTTGTTGGAAACGAAGATGTTTGAAGAAAAAAAAATTCACTGTCAGTTTTTGGCGCTAGTGCATTTTCCAACACCCCCAACCAGAGTTAGGGTCAAATACATATTTGTATTTTGGTCTGCGTATAAAATTCAAATTATGTATATAAAAATATAAAATTCAAATACGTTTTTGTATTATAGGCTAATTAGGCGTTTTTGTATTTGTAATGTATTTGATTAATTAAAAAAATTTCTTAAGTATTTGTATTTGATTGAAATGAATTTGCATTTCCATAAACTAGGTGTTGATGTAATACACATGTTTTTTGGATAATACTTAGAGATTTGTTTTTGTTTTTTAATTTTTAACACTAAAACAAATCAAACAATTTTTTTTAATGGATACTTGTTAGAAGACTTATTTTCATTCTTCTATTTTGTTGACCATTTTGTCAGTCTTATCTTCAAAAAATCTTTTTATCTTTTCTTAACCCAAAGTACAATTAACTTGTATTTGGAAAATGGTGATTTTATATATTTTAATTTAAATTTTTATTCTATAATTAACTTTGTATTTGTATTTGATCAAATGTATTTCATTTTCAAAATTAAGGATCAAATAAAAACTTAGGTCTGCATATCAACAAAAAGTACTCTAATCAGACGTTAAATGTACAAATAAAAGACACAAACACACTAATATTCACCACCAGTAATAATTGAAAAAGTAATTTAATAAACCTGGTTTTTATTAAATCTGATAAATTATTTAGAGATTAGAACAGTGGAGTGAACATACATTGACTAACTTAATTAGGTAGAAAATGTGTATATGTGTGTGTGTGTGTGTGTATATATAGCCCTTGGAATTAATAAAAATGAAGTTGGTAAAAACAAATTTGGCACAAAGGAGTTGCTAATAAACATATAAATGAGGTCAGCAAGTTTTTGCTGACCTCAAATACTTATAGGTTGGCATTGCCGAATGAATATATATATATATATATATATATATATATATATATATATATATATATATATATATATATATATATATATATATATATATTTGTACTTTTAATGTCTGATTAGACTGAAAAAAAGAGGCATATTGTCCCCCTGTGCCAACACATCCCATTCCTTATACACTGATCCTGAGTATAAGTTATTGGCTATTATTTTCAATATTACTCATTTTGCATAAGACATTTCACGTAAGACTCATTTTTACGGACTTACTAAAGGGGTGTTCCTGAAATAAACTTCTGCCCTGAGTAAAGTTATTTAATTTAGTTCATCATTAAAGAATGCTGCAAAAACAAATTTTTTTGTAAAGTTGGGATCTGGTGCTCTACCCAAGGACTTTGGATTGTTTTATATCATAATCAACTACAAAAAAAGAGTGATGGGTGGTGTGGAAAATGTCCTAGCGCTCAGTTTTCAATATTCAATCATAAACTTTTAGTACGCTTTTTTATATCAAATAATGTATTACTAGTAAAAAATTTGAACTGAAAGAAAAGTATAATTATGCTAGACTGAAATAATATGATTATAATATACAAAGTTGCTTAAAACAATGAAAATCATGTTGTTTAGGTTTACCTTTCTTTTAAAGAGAAACACTTTTTTGTGATGGTTTTTAATAAAATGAAATGCTTTTTGTACCTGCTTTGGGTCTTTGACTTTGACGCCTTGTTCAGCGCAATCATCAACTACTTGACTATATTTTTAACATAAAGTCCTTTATCCTTTTTGAGCCAATTAATTTATTGGTCCATTATGTACTTGAAAATATATAGATCATTGTGCATGAATTTGATGATAAGTGTTAGGTTTCTTGAGCCAAAAAGTCCTACAGCTACATTAGGAATCATAGGAATCCCAAGAAATTTGGTTTTTCATACAACCTATCCCATCCATTTGCAAGAATGCAATATTTTCCTCTTTCTTTTATGGCTGTATCTTTTAAACCTCAAAATAAATTTTAATTGTATTTACTGTTCTGAATCATGTGATGTATGCCTTAAACCTATTTTTATTTAAAGTTATTTGCAAAAGATATAGAAAATATTGAAATAAGGATAAATTATTCTCAATAAATTACTTTTATTGCTTGCTAATTTGTTTAAGTTAAGATAACTTGTCAGTATATTGATTTATAAAATCTGATATAGAAACTACAACAAAAAAGTTTTGTTTAAAAAAGAGCACTACATTCAGAAAGATAGGATCTGTTTTTGTTGTTTTAATAGAGCTGAAAAATTGCTAGCTTGTAGTTTATTGGCTCAGTATAAATATAAGTTCTCATTCAACTAGAATTTGAGAAACTTAAAGACAAACCAATGTTTTAATCAGATGTTAGGCCTGTAGAGATTTAAAAAAGTTAAAAAGTTAAGAAGAATAAAAATCAAATATTACAAATGTTTTTGTACTATTTGCCAGGGCAAGATTCTAGAAGTAGCCTATAAAAAAGTTTTAAAAATTATGTTTATAAAACAAAATATATTTTTTTCAGAATACTGTTAAGTAGTTATCATGGTGTAAGTTGCAACAAATGTTCAAAATCTCTATCCCTTCAATTACTTTAAAGAATCCAAAAGCTGCTGACAAATTTATTTTTACTACAATAAATATTTGGTTTTGGTGACTGTAAATATCAAATTTACAACAAAAAAACGTTCTTCCTGTTACTAGTTAATAAGATTGATTAATTTTGATTCAATTCTTAAACTCACATTTTATCATGTTCTAATATAAATTCTATTTGAGTAATCACTAATTAAAAGTAGATCTTCCTATAATAAGTTAATAAATAAATATTGTTCTATTTCTATATTTTTTGAAAATTATTTTACAATGCAAAAGTTGCATGTCAATAACATTTCCATTTAACAATCAAAACAATGAATATTCTTGTTTTTTATATATAACACCCACATGAGTCATGAAAAAATATACATATAATAAGCATGTAATTTAAGGGGTCTTCCGTAAAGAACTTATGCAGATAAGTATGGGGGAGGGGGAGTTATCAAAAAAAATACGAGTGAAGAGACAAGGGAAGAGATTGTTAAAAAAAGCGAGTAAATAAGCGGTTTGACCATCTTGCTCTTTATCTCTCTAAAAACTTGTTAAGAACTTTTTGAAGCAACTTTTTTAAAAAAAAAAAGTTGCTTCAAAAAAACCCTTAAGTCTTTAAACTCTGAAAAACTACGATTAATTTCTTTTTTTAATAATGATAATTAATTTTTTTAACATAACATTGAATTTTGCGAATTTAAAAAATCAATATTACTTTATGTAACAGAGAAATCTCCAAAACTAAAAAAATTAAATGTTTTTTTGTTGTTAATGTTTTGAAAAATCTATGCGTTTAGAAAGGGTTAGTATAAATTATTACATAATAATATTACATAAGTATGCAGAGTGATGGGTCTATGAATAATTTTAATGCATACATACTTTATTATATGCATTACTAAGAGTTCATTAAAGATAATGAATGCATCTGTATTTAAAATACTCTCACTGTATAGTATTTTTGTTTTTAGTGTATAGGGCCCAGTTTCCTAAAACAATGAAAGAAGCTGAAAACGTCAAAGGCGATACTGGAAAAGTTGTTTTTGGAGTTTCAATTGGGGTGGCAGTTGCACTTTGTTTTTATAGCATTTTAAATAAGTTTGGTATGTTTTTTACATAAAACTATCTGTTTGCTAATTGGATTTTCAAAAGATGTTTTTTTTTTTTTAGTGCATTGGTTATAATTATATATGATATTGTCTTAAATTGTCTTAAATGCTACGCTACATTGTCTTAAATGTAGCGTATTATTTAAAAAATAAACTATTTTTTAGTTGCACCTGAACTTCCTCGAACTTTCACTAAAGAATGGCAAGAAGCTTCAAAAGAAAAAATGAAACTTTATAATATGAATCCAATTTTTGGCGTTTCTAGTAAAAAATAATGCAAGTCATTAATTTGTTAATAAAAAAAAATAAGTAGTTTGTTAAAAAAAAAATTTGTCCTTTACTTTTATTATGACTACAATTCAAATTGTAATAAAAAATTATTAATTATTTCAAAACTACTGTTTTTTATCTAGATAGAAAAATCAGCCTTCATTTCATAAATAAGAAGTTTTAGTGTTGTAGTATTATTACAGGATGTCTTCTGATCAAGGAAAAGTTATTGAATTCAGATAATTACAAAAAAAACAACTAGAGAACCATCCAATCAGGGAAACTAGGTTGAATTTTTGAAAAACTAAGGAAAATATCTGTTACTCATTTGATAGGGTTTCATGTGTCATCTTTTTAATTATAGTCATAATTAAGATTAAGATAAAAAGTAGAGATTTGTTATAGCTAAATCCTTAGGTCTTTTGTGTTTTTTTTTACTTTATTTTATATATAATTAAAATTAACAACAAAAAAATGAGTTAGGTTATAGTATAGTTATAGTCTTCGATAAATTTGATAGGTTACCAGTTACGAAAAGCCATGTAATTTCAAAAATCACAATCTATTTTTCAAAGTTAATGTAAATACGAGGCAAACAAATACACTACAGTAAAGTGCAACCAAGCACCGGCGTTACCGCAATGCAACTATTATTATGCCGTTAATTTCGATAACGAATTTTAGATAAGGTTATCGTGCGATTGCAAACAGCTACCTAAGGGATCGTCTTTAAAGTACGTACGCTAGGAGTGGAAGAAGAGGTTTGCAAATGACGTATATGAGGTGGGAGGGCAGCGTTTCAATTATAATAGAAAGGAGACACTAAAAAAAAATATCATAAAATGTTAGATGAGTAGGTTAAAAGCATAGGTACTTTTTTCTTTTTAATTTAATTTAAAATAGAAACAAAGAAGACAGTAAAATCTTGTCAACAACCACCGTTTTTGTATATACAATAAAAAAGTAAAAAATGTTCTTTTTTACAATGATCTTTATAAAATAAAAAGTTAAACAGACAGGGGCTCAAAGAAGATGAAAATGACAATACATCATCGCAATCTTTTCATAGAGCCCCTTTATACATTTTTAATAGAATATAGATATTAAATTAAAAACCCTAATGGACATAAAACTGCTGAGCTAATCAGTACTCAAAAAAGCGTATTGCAAAATGCGCGGGGGGGGGGCGGACGAAAAAAAGCGTACGTACTTTATGAACGACCCCCAATTGAAATATGAATTTTTACGATTTAGAAACACCAGATATCGCAGCGATTACAATTAAATTGTATTTTTATTGTTGTTTTTGCAACACACCGCAATTTTATTGAAAAAATCGCTATTTGTTGCAAAGATCGGTTATATTTCTATAAATTCTAAAAATCGAAATTAGCAATTAAATTTTAAACTTGATGTTATTATCGTAATTAATAAAAAAGTTGTAAATAATCCAAGTTCATCGCAATCTTTTCATAGAGCTTGTAATAATCCAAGTTGAATAAAAAATAAAAACAAGAGTTTATTTCATTTTATTAGTACAAAAAAGTATTTATTAGAAGAAGATGTCTGTAATCTAGATTTTCTGCTAAATATGGTGAACAGACGTTATTCTAACAGCTCAAAAAAGAAAGAAAAAAAATATATTAAAAATGGCTATTACTTTATCCGAAATAAAAGATAAGTTCATTTAGCACAAAAAAGAAATACGGACATTATTTAAAGAACAAGAAAAAGTATTCGTGGACTTAATTAGCGATAACTTAAAAATAATCAATACACGCCTAGATGATATTGAAACAAAAACATTGGATTGCACTAAAAGAATACACTTGCTAGAAAATGATATAAAAGACTTAAAAAAAAAAGCTTAAATTTTCATGAACATTTAATCGACCAAAAGGTGAAAGCTGCTAATGATTCTAAAGAATTTGAAAGCCCATATAACATTACAATTTTAAACGAAAAATGCAGAATCTCCGAAGATATGTCTAGGCGTAATAACTTAATGATATACAGAATTCCTGAAAATGTCAATGAAACTTGGGATGAAACTGAACAAAAGGTTCAGAATTTATTATGTGTAAATTTAGGAGTTAAAGGAGTCGAAATTGAAAGAGCGCATCGAGTTCGTCCTAAAAAAGAAGCCCGATCTTGAACCATTATATTGAATCTGTTAAGGTTTAAAGTTAAATCAAACGTTCTAAAAGAAACAAGAAAACTCAAAGGTCTGAATATTTACGTTAATGAAGATTTCTCTCAAGAGACAATAAGAATACGAAAGAAGTTATTTTCTGAAGCGAAAGTAAGAAAATTATTTAAAAAAAGTAAAACTCAAACAAATTTGCATCACCGGAGACTATAATCTAAATCTTCTTAATGTTAAAACTGATAGCGATGTAAAACGTTTCTCAAACACTCTATTTCAGTACAACATTATTCCCGTAATTAACAAACCTACTTGCGTGACTCTTCAAACCGAATGTCTTATTGACAATATTTTTACTAACAACTTTACAACATGCAACATTCAAAGCGGAATCATAAATAGCGATATAAGCGACCATTTCCCAATCTTTTTCATTTCGGATTTTTTTTAAAAAGGAAAAAAAAGCAATGTACAAAGGGAAGTAAAAATTAATGCAGATTAATGAAATTAATATTGAGGTGCTTAGAAATTATTTACTCAAAGTAAACTGGAAACAACTCAATAATTGTAAAGATGCCAATATAGCTTATGATTTTTTTTACAATGAGTTCATTAATGCTTACAATAAAGCGTTTCCAATGAAGGAAATAAAAATTAAGCTTAAAAGCCTGCAAATATTTACAGTATTCTTTTATTCATGTTTAGATTTAAATATCGTATACTGCCAAATATTTTTGACGACCTTTTTGTATTTATAATAAATAAATATTAAACAAAGCATTCATTGCATAACTATCAGGTACCAAAAACCTTATTAAAACAGTCTAATTTCTCAATAACATACCGAGGGCCACATTTGTGCAACTCATTCCTTCGAATTGAAAGTAAAACTATAATTTCACTTCAAACTTTCAAAGTTATTTAAAAAAAACAGTTACTTGATTATGACATATCTAAAATTCTATTCTATTTTTAATATCTTTTTTTTAATTCTTAACTTTTCTTTCGTTTGTTAAAAACCAAAACATATTTTTTTTTTGCTTATTTATCTAAATTTGTATTTATTTCCTTTTTTTTATACATATATATTTTTATGCATGTCAAAATATTTCTTTTTTTATGTATAAAAAAATCTAAAATGTTTATTTAAAAGTATTTATATTATTTTATTGATATTGTAAAATTTTATGATAGATTTATGATAGTGTAAACGATACAACGGGACTAGATGATAAGACTTTTGTCTTCTGCCTACTCCGGTCATATCTTAACTCAAAATATTTTGTAAACAACTTATTAAATGACGATATAAATTTAAAAAAATAAAAAAAAGTATGAAAGTTCTGACATGTAGAATTTACTTTGTAGATGTGGTAGTGTCAATTTCAGTATTGATTTCATCTATTAGCTCACAGGGCGCGTTACAACTTGAGTTTATTTTTATTGGAGTATTATTTTTGGTGTGCTTATAAAAATATATTATTTTTGGTGTGCTTATAAAAAGCTTTGACTCCATGGACGCCGTGTCCTTTAGGAGCCGTTTTAAAAAATTGGTTTTGAAGTTGATGGTTGAGGCTCGGAACCAAGCAGTGAGATTGAAGGGTATTGTGATGGTAATTTTGGTGTTTTTGGCTTTAAAAGTTATGTGTTGAGGTTCTTCCGGTTGTGGTTGATCAGCTGGTTGATCTTCATAAAATGTATCCTATTGCTTAGTGTTCGATTTAACCTCAGCATAATTTTCTTGGACAATTACCATCGTTCTAAACTTCTCTGGATTTAGATGGTAGATTTATGATTGTATCGCATTAACTGCAGAAGTATCGATAATTTTTGTTTAAAAATCACCAATGCAATAAATTGCAAAGCGATTTTTATAGAGAAAACTGCTAAGCGATTTATTGCGCATCAATTTTAATATTAAAAAAATATGACTTTTTATCGCATAATCGAGAAAAATGCTAACTTTAGTGCTTACGTGCAATCATTAGACAGAGTTGTTCTTAAAAACAAAAAATCAATTGGCAATAAGGTTACAATAAGTTTTTTTTTTACTTTTGAAAGATTTAACTTCAAATTTAACACAGCCATGGTGCAGTGGTTAGAGCTCTGGCTCAGAACAAAGAGTTTCGAAGTTCAACTTTAGCACAATTAGCGAAATTATTAAGGAAAGAGGCGTGAACTTCTTATTTAAATGCTCTTTCGCGATGCTCTGTAATAGGACCGTATGGACTTATGTAAGGAGCACCTTAATAACTACAAAATAAATAAGTTCATCTAGATAAATGTTTTTGATCGATGAAAAATTGCAAATCAGATTTCACTCATAAATTTTTTTTTAAAGCCAGATACTGGATATGGGGCCAGCACTGTCATAGAGAATTAAAAAAAAATGGTGATATTACTCAAAAAGGTTTGAGTAATATCACCATTTAGCTACAGTTGAATACAATTTTTTGCACTCATTCACAATAAAACTTGTAGAAAAATCTTCTTTAAATTTGCTATTGTGCAAAATGTAAAGTGTATTGAACCAAAAATTATGTTAAATATGAAGTTGGCTAAAAAAAAAAGAATAAAGAATTTGGTCAATAATCAACAGAGCGACAACGTTTGATAAAAAACACGATATATCTATTACACTCTTATATCTTTTTTTTATAATTAAGTAAGTACCTGGAGGTTTTTTTGCATTAATATTATTTTTATATTATTCATGTCTTAAGACCACTTTTGATAAAAAAACTCGAGAAAGTTTTTCAAAAAAATTTTTAAAGGTAAGTATTCCAATGTACCAAAACACATCAAATTTGTTTGAACATTTCTTTATAGATTCAAAAAGGGAGCATCTGTAGCTCAGTGGCCAGTGCGCTTGCCTCAGAAACTAGAGATCCGCAGTACAACGCCGCCTTTGGGCAAGTTTTATAACATCGGTAAGAAAGGAGGCGTAGGCTTCCTTTCAAATGCTCTTCTGCGGTGCTCTGTGATAAGATCGTAAGGAGTTCTAGAGACTCCTAAAATTCTAGGGACGACAAAATAATTAAAAAAATTAAAAAAAAGGATAAGAAATGGGGAGTGTTTTTAGCATTGTTACATAATTTCATAAGTTCTGAGCCTTTAAAGACTTTAAGGTCGGTTTATTCAAAAAAAACAATTTTTTTTTTAAAAACTTTCCTGTGAAAAAAGCAAGTAAAGCCTTTCCTCTTACTTTACTTTTTTTTTTTTGTGCTCCAAGAAGTTCTTTCTGTCTTATCTCGCTTACTTCCTTACTAAATACCATATATTCTGAGCCAGAACTCTAACCACTTTACCAATAATGCATTGGTGAGCTTTTTTCATATGTCAGAAGTTTAGACAATTATCCTTCATCGTCTAAATTAATCAAGTTGTTTTCATGGTCTAGCGGCAGTTCAAAGAGGGTTCAACAAAAATAGAGTACAGGCTAATTTAATAAGTAATTCATTAATAAGCTTAAGAATTTCATATGCAGGGGCGGGTGCAGCATTTTTTCATGTTTGAAGTAAACAATTTCCTGACCAAAATATGCTGCATCCGACCCTTATATGACAATATGAAAGCTCATGACTTGAACCCAGAATCTTAAGTTATTTCAAGGCAAATTAGAGAATGCGTAAAAATTCGACAAAAGATTAAAGTTGCGGATCAAAAAAAAAGAAATTACAGGTGCTCGGAACAAAAAAGTAACTCACTTGCTGAAGACATTTTGCTAAAAACTTGCAATCCAATTGTTCATTATTCTAGATAAAATAGAAATAAAAATTTAGAAGCACCTTATGTGAAAGCTCATATGTATGTTATCAATGTAAAAGATATTCTAAAAAATAAGAAAGAGAGAAAAAAGATATTAAAAAGTAGACGAGGCAATTGATTTATTGTTTAAAACCTTTGAAGGTTCATAATTTATTTGGTGCTTTGATATTGTTACCTTTTATTTGTTGTTTACTTCTTTTTAACATGATGTTAATTTTACTTAAACACACATCCTCATTTCAGTATTTGTAAATTTATAGAGTTTTTTTTATTGATTTTACTAATGTATATCATGTTTTTTTCTGTTCTTTAATAGTAAAATTAATATAAACTTAAAACTTTACATTATTTGTGTTCGTAATTCAGTTTCTTTAATTCACTTTTTTTTTAATCATAAAAGTTTATAAAATATATAAGAAATAACCATTATTGTTACAAAATACTATTGTTAGTATTTAAATGGTCTTTTTAAATGCTAAAAATAACACAACAAATGTAACAATAATGTAAACAATAAATGTAACGATTGCCACTAATGGTCCACTAAGTAACCGATGAGCAAAATCAAAAAAAGGAAAATTTGTTCGTAATAGAGATTATTATCGAAGGTGTACTTTAGGCATAAAATAAGAGTCGCATAGGTTTAAAAGGTTTTTCAAAAAGTAACCGACAAATTTAAAATATTATCTTAATTTGTCAGTTCTTCTTAAGAAGGTTATAAGTTTTCTTATATGCATCATTTAATCGAAGTACAACTCTTTTCCTTTTAATTAGTGGAATTAAAATCGTTTTTAGAACGTCAAAAAAATTAAATAAAAGAGAAAATAATAAGTTTCATTCATTTTCTTCTAATTTCCATTGTTACTTAATCAGAAAAAATAAAAGGACTCTTGCTCACCTAGAGTAAAAAAGAAACAACTGCTTTAAAATGATATGCCTTTTCTACATATACTTGCATATCATGTCTACTAACAAATTAAAGCAAATATTTTATGAAAGAACTTGCCTCGTCATATTATTGTCTTGTCCAGGGCCGCCGAGTGGAAGTTGCAAAAGAAGCATATATACATACATACGTGCCCCGGGCGTCAAGTTAGTAGGGGCGCCAGAAGACAAAAAAACAAACAAAAAAATTAAAAAATAAACATTTTAAAGTTAAAGATAAGCTTTGTCAGGATTCGAAAAAAAACTAAATCACAATTTTAAATTGTGGTATATCATAATTAACTTTATTTGCTAAGTTTTAAAGATTCCCGAAAGAGATTTAAAATCTCAAAAAACTTCTCAAAATGGAAAAAAAGTCAAAAATTATAACTACAAGCTGCTGTCCCTCACCTATACCGTGAAAGGTGACGGAGGTGACTATTATAGATTGGATTATGGAACACTGTACACAATCTAATATCTATGTCTCAAAATTCCACACAGTGTCAAACAACAACTTCTTTATAAGATGCTTATAGGCATGAATCTTATGAAAATGTTGTTGTGTGGCAATGTGTTGAAGTTTTGTCAAAATCGGTAAAACTTATGTAAACCAGGTGCCCAAGGTAAGCTGATTTTTTTAAAATGTTACGGGATTCAAACAGATTTGTAAGGCATCTTTTGTGATGTACAAATTCATGCTCTATATGAAATTTGAGGCCAGCTATTAAACAAGACCACTGGTTGGCTAACTATTAAACAACAAGGAGTAATAATTGGAAAATGAAAGTCCGATTGGGAATTGTGACAAGTGGCGTCCGTCAAGGATCAGTTCTTACATCACTGCTATTTGTGTTTTTTTATAAATGACTTACTAGACTGTATTTATAAACATACTAAAGAACACGCAAATGTTGGTAACGTCACAGAAGTTATCTATTTTAATCAATTTTTGTCTGATTATTAAAAACTGAAAGCAAACATCGACAATGCTATAAATTGGTCACACAACTGCCTTGTGAATTTTAACCTCAAGAAGTGCGGTGTAATGCAAGTTTTGGGGTAAACAACTGAAAATATTAAAGCTGGTATAGACGGTAACGGAAGCAATCTTGTTCGAACATGCATTAATTAAGACCTTGGAGTATTAATATCCAACGACCACAAAGTAAAAGTACAAGTGGAAGCACCAGCTTGGCTTGGAGATTTTATGTTCTGTTGTCTCAAGAAGTCATTTTGGTGTCGAAGCTCACCACTCATACGTGTCCAACAACGTCCAATATCGTTAATAAAGTATTTTATTTACAGTCAAAAACTAATAATACTCCGCTTAAATACATTCGAAGAACGCAGTGACCTACTGCAATACAAAATTGCTTGTCATTTACAATGATTAAGTTTTTACATTTGCAGTGTTGAATTTTACATTCTACAACTACAGTCTTTTTCATCAAATTCAATCTATAATTTAAAAAAAATGATCTGTTTAAAACCTCAACTAATCAAAGGTTGTTCTAAACTTTAGCACCTCTTTACAAGCCGTGTTGTAAACCGTAGAAATAAACTAGCGCAGGACGTAATTCATGCCCCTACAGTATAATCTTTTAAAAAGAATGTTAATGATATTATCGTTTATGCAGCAGCAATATTAATGGTGTCGCTTTCCATCATCAATATTAAACTTTTTTAAACAATATTAAACTAATCAATATTAAACGAAAATCGTGTTTTACAAGCTTTAGGATAAATTAAATAACAATGAATAAAAGAGAAATATAAAATTTTTCAAGAATTATTGTTTAAAAATGGTTTAGTCCTATATATCATTGCTAAAGTTTTTGATATTTTTTTTCAATACTTTTTATATGTAAACTCCAACTTAAATGTTCATCTATGTTAACGTCAAGAAAGTTTACTGAGTTTTCTCTTCTAATGTCAGTGTTATTGATTATTAGATTAAGCAATTTGATAGGAATATTTTTTGATTTATTCACTTTGTGGAACAAAATAAAATTGGTTTTATCCACATTTAGAGAAAGTTTATTACTTATAAACCACTTATTAACTTTCGATAATTGTTCGTTTGTTGTTTCAAATAGTGTATTAATATCTCTGTGGGAATAAAAAAGATTGGAGTCATCTGCAAAAAGAATACAATTTAATAGGTCTGCTGCTAAATTTAAATCATTAATGTACACAAGGAACAACAGTGGTCCTAAAATAGAGCCCTGGAGAACCCCACAAGTTACGGCAGTCGGAAATGTTTGTTTTTGTTCATACACTACAAATTGTTTTCTATCGGTCAAATAACTTTGAAATCAAAGTAAATTGTTATTTTTTACTCCATAAGTTTTTTTATTAGTATATTATGATTAACGGTATCGAAAGGGTTTCAACTTTATATGGTCATAATTTTTGAACGCTGAGAATAGTACTATGAAACTTAAAATCTATCGATGAATATAAGTCTAGTTGAGAATAGTACAAAAATTATTTTATCAACTTGTTGCCCCTCATGTTTGTGGTGGGGGTATGGAGATGAAGTCATAGGGCTTTTTTGTTCCCAGACTCCAATCATTGCAATTTTTTGCAACGCCTTATTATTTGACATAAGTATAAACATACAAATGTTTGAAGTTCGCTCTCAAACACCAAAAAATCCTGGATCCGTCACTAAGCTAAGCAACCACTGGAAATCACAGCTGCTCTAGAATTTTTGGCAAAGGGAATGATGATAGCGAAATCGCTATGAACTTCGAAGTACTATTTTTTTCCATAAGTTCATAAGCTTAAGGTAAATGTTTTTAACGTTACGCTTTGTCATTTCGTTTAACAAACTCAATTTAAAATTAAAATTGTGAAAACTGTTTATTTAGGATTCTCATTCTTCTGGTTGAAAGATCAAAAACCGGTAAAAATTAAAGCTTGTATTGTTGAAGACAACTTTATGGAAGAAATTTAGCATCTTATTAGTTTGAATTTTTATTTTTCACTTTTGAAAACACATTAGGTCTTCTTAACTAAATATACTCAATAAGTTTATATCTTATTTTCCAATTTTTATGCATTCTAATTTAAATTTTTAAACGCAATACCAACCCTGTCGCAGAATAAACTAAAATTCATTAAAAAAAAAGACTATTGGGTTACTATAGAACAAGAGCATCTATCGGACATACTTGTCTACAACTCTTTTGCATGATTACCTGATAATAATATTTGCTTGTAAAAATAAAAGAAAAAAAGTTTTCTAAATTTTTAAAAAAAAATCGGTTTGATAATTATAATCAGTGAATATTAAATGTGTTGCATAAGTGTAATTTAATCAAGATACGGCTCATAAAAATATTGATGTAAAGAAAATGTATAAGGAGTAAAAACAGAGCCATTAACTTGCATAATTGCATATGCTTTTAATTAAAAAATATGTATACTTATAGGAGCGCCTAACTGCTGCTGTACCCTGGGTGTCATGAAAGCTTTAGGCGGCCCTGGTCTTGTCGTCATTGAATTAAACAAATTAGAACAAATATATAGAGAAAAACCTTTTATTAAAACTAATAAAGAAATAATTGTTCTATTTAAATAAGTTTGTATTTAATTTGTGGCTTCAAAAACTAAAAAAATAATAATAAAAATTTATATTCACGGTTTTAAACAGTTATTTAATAAAAGTCCGTAAAATTTATAATTTAGAACATTGGGAGCATTCTTAATAAACAGAAAAAATTGTCTCTCGTTTTCGTTGCAGTTTTACCTTGCCGAAACTTGTAGAGCATGCATTGTATAAAATGCAGCTTTTTAAGGGATTGATATATAAAAATATAATTTAATACAGTTTAACTCTTAACAAAAAATTTAATAATTTAAATTGAACAATTTAATATTTAGGATCGAATTCCCTATAATTCTCTTGTAATTCGAACACATTTTGAGACTTCTTGAGGATTCACACTACATGAATTTAACTGTATTTAAATATATAATTTTCAAATTATTCTACATTACTAATCTATAAAAGTATTGATTTTAGAGTATTGTATACACTTTTTGTATTTTCTAATAGAATGTATATTAAATTTGACTTACATGATTATATACAAGCTTACTTGAGCACCAACCAAATATAATATTTATGATTGACGGATCCAGTGACGGATCCAGGAAATTTTTGTGGGGGGAGATGTTGAAATTTTAGTATTTTGAATCGCATTTGCGACTCAAAATTCTATAGAATTCTATAGAATTTCTATAGAAATTCCAATCTCTGTCCAATTCTGTCAAATTCCAATTTCTCTGTTAATTTCTATAGATATTCCAATAGAACTTTTTTTTCTACTTTTTTTTCCATAGAAAAAAAAGTTTTATAGCAATTTCTATAAATTTCGATTAATCGACATTCTATAAAAATTCTATAGAATTCTGTAGAATTTCTATAGACCATATGTTCCAAAAGTTTATAGGAATACTATAAAACTTTTTTTCCTGGGATAATATTTATTTTATTACTTTGTTTACTTTTTTCATTTACTTTTTTTAAACAAATATACATACACCACTTACATGCACATCTTATCACATATACTAAAACATACATACATAATGCCTCAATAAGTATGTAGAAATTACACATTTTAAATACAATCAATACATAGTAATATAGAAAAGGTCTTAAAAGTAACACGGTACTTGCAAAAACTTTAATAATAGCTTTACATAAAAAAAGACAAAAATCAACACACTGTATAGCTTCTAATTGTAAAGTTTCTCGAGTCGCGTAAGAGCAGTGTGTAAGAGAGAGAGAGAGAGAGAGAGAGAGAGAGAGAGAGAGAGAGAGAGAAGACAAAGATCTTGTAAGGATCAAGTTTTACAACTGTTGTCCTTGATAAACTAAAGCCTTTTTTAAATTTAAATTAATCAGATGTTTTCAAACAGTCCAACACATCAAGGTTTTCTTTGAGTGCGAATTAGCATTAGTCTAATGCATAGTTTCAGTTTGGAAAGAGTTTTGCTTCACGCAGATGGAATTGTTGGCAGAACACAAAAATAGCCTTTTTTTCAAAAATAAGCTTAAAAATGATTTTTTTAAGCTTATTCTTGAAATAGAGATAACTGTATGCAAGAGAAAAATAAAATGTTTCAAAACTATTATATTCCAAAGGTTCAAGAAATAAAATGCTGGATTTTCCACATTTAATTTTAAATAATGGTTGCCGAATTGAATAACATTTCTTAAATTATTTATTTGCATAATTTAAGTGACAATAAATGAATATGAAATATAACCAATAAAGGCTACTTTTATTTAAAGAACTTCTTAATACAATAATACAATACTTAATATAAGCTTAATACAATACTTTTATACTTTTAGCAACTTTTTTAGCATTTTTCAGCACTTTTTAGAACTTTTTTAGCACTTTTTAGCATTTTTTAGCATTTTTTTAGCACTTTTTAGCATTTTTTAGCATTTTTTAGCACTTTTTAGCATTTTTTAGCATTTTTTAGCACTTTTTAGCATTTTGTTCTCATTGTCAGGATAAAGTTATTTGTATTTTTGAGTACAATTCAATTATTTCATTAGCCAATAAGAACATAATGCTTGCATATGGTGTAAGCTACTTTACCTCATAAAAAATTAAGGTTTCCTAACAAACATAGGGAATAACGGGCAATTTGGGCGGTCAATTGGAGTTTTGCTCATCCGTTAATTACTGGACTATTTGTGGCATCCGCTCTAAGTGGCTAGCCGATAACTTTTTAACATATGATTAAGTGGCGAGTCATCGGCAGCCACTCTTGTCAGATGCAACAATCGGTCCACTAAGTAACCAATGAGCAATACTGAAGTGGACAGCCTAAAATGCCTATATAGGCCCACTGAGAATCCGTAATAGAATGTTTGCCGGGGTGTATTATTTCTATTTTTTTGATAACTTGAAGTAAATGAATAGCAATTTAAAGTTTAAAAGAGGTATAAGCGCTCAATCTTTTTCTTGTAATTAAAAGCAAGAGACATTTTAATTGTCAGGATTTTTTTTTTTACTAGAATTTAGGTTGTTAGAAAGAAAGGATAAATTGTGCGGGATTTGTTTGGCAGTTGCAAACTTAAAAAAAATTAAACAATATATTAACTGCTTTTTCTTTTATTTTTTTACTCAGCTCCAAATAATAAATTTAAATATCAAGTTTCTCTTTGATTCAAAATTTATCTAAAAATCTAAAAATGTTACCAACTCAAGTAACTATTTTGCATTGCCAAATCTTACTTTTTTAAATTTGACCGGATGTTAAAATTTTCTTCTCTAAAAAAAATTAGGTTAAAGACACTGTATCTTTTTCAAAAATTTTTTTTCTTTTGATTTCTTTATTTAAAATATTTACTGTCTGCTAAAGTCTTTTCAAAATATTCAAATTTCATTTAAAATCACCTTATTTTAAAGAGGGCTACATTGCGAGGTAGTAGATAGGTCGTTTTTAAAGATAATTTTACAGATTTTAAAATTTTAAAGAAATTTATGAGATGTTTTTTTTACCGATTATTTATCCTGTTATTGAAGTAACATAATCATTTCAAAAAACATTTGAAACACGCAACTGTTGCATGTTGCAAATTTAATAAAAGCTCGCATTCAACACTCTTACTCAATATGCTGTTACATAATACAGTTTACATCATGTAACTGTAAAATAAGTTTTTTATTAATAAAATTATAGTGATAAAAGAAAAAAAATTTTAAAATAATATACCAATAAAAATGTCTAATTATTTGCGATGCTTGCAATCCATACATGCGATAGATCAGCTGGTGTTATTTTTGGTTATGTTATGCAGATAAAACCAATAGGTCCAGCCATGTGAACACAGACAAGTGTCTTTACCAATCAAATAATCAATGACAGGAATTTCTTGCCAATATAAGTTTATGATGCTATGCTCTAATATTAAATAGTCATAAAACACAATTTGATTGGTTATTATAAAAAGAAATACTTCAGCCTGAAGTATTATTTAAAATGTAACCACTTGAATGTTTCCATTTTGTTGCTTTTCTTTGTTCCTTTTCTTATCTTGTTTTTCTTTTTTTCCTAAGCTGCAATTCTTTTTACTAATGATCGTGTTTTTAACGTACAATGTGCACATACAACTTTTTGTTTTATACATAACTTTTGATTCCTTTACAAGTCTTTTAAATAAAACTATGTATACACGTTTATATACTTTTTTTAAAAATCAACTTGTTTAGAATATATTTATATCTATTTTTTGAGATTTGTCCGGTAATTTTTAGAAAAGTTACGTACGTATATTTGTTGTACGGGTTTATTGATATATTCTTTCATAAAAATAAGAAATAAAACATTTATATTGTTTGCATGGGCAAATTGTATTATTATTGAGTTTATTATTTCTGTATTTCTATATTATTTTAATAAAAGTTTCTATATTTATATAAGTAATATAAATTTCTATATTTCTGTATCATTTTAATAAAAGTTTTTTGCCATTTTTTATTGATGACAAGAAATATTAGGTGTTTTAAAATAATGCTGCAAACAATTTTGTGAAAACAAATATTTGTGTGTGTAACTATGGTAGCATTAATCGATATAAATACAATTTTTAATGTAATAGTAAAAATAAATAAACACTTAACCAAAGTATTTAAAACCAAATTGCACTTTTATTTTTTGATAAAAGTATTTTCATGAAAAAGATATCATTTTTATACATATTCAAAAAGTGTAAGTTAATTTCATAAATAATGCAATTTCTTTTTGAATAATGATTTTTTATTAAAGACTGTAAAATATGAAGGCAAAGTTTATTTGCAGATTTTTTCAGGAAGGAGAAAGGGGATTTATACGACAAGTAGAAAATGTTTATATGCTACATAAATGCCACATTAAAACTACTTAGTGAATTCCTATTTTTTGATAAAAGTTGTTGAGAAAATAATGGGTTTAACTATTGGCTGTTTGAGACAGAGAGTCTTTGCGGTACAATATATTGTTAACAAATTTGACTGTCATATCATCAATGTTTATTAGGCATTGTATTAAGTAGAGATGTACCGGAACGGAAATTTTGAATTCTGGCCGGAACCGGATTTGCCGGAATCGTTTATAAAATTAGGATTTATATTTATGTAATTTTTTACTTTCAAGATTGAAAGTGAAAGACTGCACCTCAGCATCGTAGCTATATAATATATATTTTACCTTTTTCATTAATTTGGTTATTTGATTCATTAAAATCTTATATGTTGTTTTTATTTGTTTCATAATTTTTTTCAATATTTATTAAAAGTTTTAGTCTTCATAATATATATGTTTAAAATTATTTCTTCGTTTTCTATTTTTCCATTTAGGTTAAAATTGAAATATTTAATGTATTAGGCATCCTATATTTTTCAACTATTTAAAGTTTAAGTAAAATTTAAAATAAGACACTAAAATAATTCTCAGAGTCAGGTAACAGTAATACTATATGACATAGACATAAAATATATAATATAACATAAAATATATAATATAACATAAAATATATAATATAACATAAAATATATAATATAACATAAAATATATAATATAACATAAAATATATAATATAACATAAAATATATAATATAACATAAAATATATAATATAACATAAAATATATAATATAACATAAAATATATAATATAACATAAAATATATAATATAACATAAAATATAATATAACATAAAATATATAATATAACATAAAGTATATAATATAACATAAAATACAGTTTTAAACAATAAACTAACTCCTTTTCTGTTGAAAAGGAATTTATTGTTCAAAACTGGATAGCAACTCTTTTTGCATCACAATGTTCCTAAATTTCTAGAAATCCTTATATAATTGATAACTTCAAATAAAATTACACTGTGTTTGTTAAGAAATTAGTATTTTTTACCTAGGTTTACCTATAGTTTTTCATTGCC
This sequence comes from Hydra vulgaris, assembly GCF_038396675.1. Taxonomy (NCBI): domain Eukaryota; kingdom Metazoa; phylum Cnidaria; class Hydrozoa; order Anthoathecata; family Hydridae; genus Hydra; species Hydra vulgaris. The sequence goes on along the minus strand of NC_088934.1, from coordinate 11,928,177 downwards.
CTGTAGGACAATGATTTTTTGATTTAATTTACACAGTCTGTGTCACATGTCATTAAAAATAAGGTAAAAAGCAAATTCCGGCATTCCGGTCTGAAATATTGCAATTCCAGCCGGAACTGGAATGATGAAAAAGTCACAATTTGACCAGAATTCCGGCCGGAATGGAATTTGGGTACATCCCTTGTATGAAGGAACTCAAAACTTTTTAAACTTTCGTGGTTCTAAATATCATTGACTTATACATATTTTACATATTTTTTAGATATTAATTATACAACTGACATTTTTAAAAACGTTACTAAATTGGAATCATATAATCTTTTGAAAATTATTCAAAACTTATAACAGAATTTAAAAATGACTCTAAGCGTATATTGAAAACAACTGGTATTGAAATTAGTAATTGAAAATAGCTAAAGTTATTCCAATATACAAAAACGGAGACAAAACAAATGTTAGTAACTACCGTCTTATTTCAATCCTTTCGATAATCTCAAAAATTTTATAAAGAGTAGTTTATAATAGAACATATAAATATCTTGATTACAATAAACTGTTATAAAATAACCAGTTTGGTTTTAAAAAAGATAGCTCAACGGAACACGCAATTATTCAATTTGTACGGAAAATCTCTTGCTCCTTTGATAAAAATCAAACGATAGGCGTTTTTGTTGACCTTTCTAAAGCTTTCGATACTGTAAATCATAATGTTTTGCTTCAAAAACTTAAAAACTACGGCATAAATTTTACAGTGATTTCAAAATTCATAATCTTTTCTACTGAAACATTTTAAAAAAAATATTGCAAATAAAATGTCATACAAAACGACCTTTTCAGTTTTTAGTTTAAAATTATTGTTTTTTACATATAAAATTTAAACAATTTATTTTTATTTGAAACCATTATTATTTCTGAAATCTCTATGAAATTCTGGTTCTTTTGAGACCCATGTTGATATACTTTTGAAGAAAAAAAGTTCACCGATATATGGGAGCCAATGTGTAATCAAGGGTCATGGTGGGTTTTTTCAAAAATAAAATAAAACAATTAAATAAAACAAATAACTTTTCCGTTACTTTCAAACCAAATTTCATGTGTTTTTATATTGAAAACTGGAGGTACCAAAAAGTCACATCCCTAATGAGTATGCTCAAATCACCCATTGTCTTTCATTGAAATTACCAAACTTAAAGCCTTAAAATCGCAGTGGTTTTAAAGAATTTTTGAAAAAAAAAAAAACATAGTAAAAAATTTTAATATTTTAACAATACTAAATATTTTCCTGTAATTTAAATTCAAAAAATTTGAATTTTTATCAGTCAAAGGTTTGAGTTTATAAAATTAAAAAAATAACAAGCTAATTTTACAAATACAAATACAAAGTATTGTTTTAATAAAAAGTGGCTTAAAATTTGATCTTTTAAGAATAATTTTTGTACATAACGAATCATTATATTCTAAAAATAAGTTCTAATTATCAGGTTGGTATTTTTTTAATTAATGTTATTTTTTTTTGAACTAATTTAAAGTGCTCATATTACCAAGCGGTCTGGGTAATATGAGCACTTTAGCTACTTTTTTAAAACCTCTGTATTTTTTTAAAAAAAATTTCGGGTGCCCAATTATTTAAGTGGATCATGAGAAGTGATCCCTACAATATTGTTCGCAAAAATTTTGAATCCAGCATAACTATTTTTGAAAATATTCCAATATTCGCTTAAGGTGCTCATATTACCCTTATCTACCCTAAATAAAAAAATAAAAAAATTGAAAATAATAATAAAAAAAAAAAAAAATTTAAAATAATAATAAAAAAAAAAAAAAAATTAAAAAATTAAAAAATAGATAAATAAAAGAAAAAAAAGAAAAAAAAAAAAAGAAAAAAAGAACGATATACATTTATGGATTTATACGTATCTGCAAATTATGTATATATGCTACTTTTGGCGGTGAACCATTCCTTGGCAGTTTTGTCGGCAGGAGCGTAAACGCATCAACGTTTAGTATGATGAACGATGGTTTTATCCGCGTTCTTTTTAGTTTGTTTCTTATTTTTTATTTTTTAAATATCTTTTCTTGTAGTTTTTCTTCTTCTATTTTACTATTCTTCTTTTTTTTTTATTACAGTATTCGTAACTTTATCTTATATATCGTAATAAATAACAAAAAAAAAAAAAAAAAGGTGCTAACTAGCATATAGTTCTAAACTACTCATTAGCCTTTGAAAATTATGCATAATTAAAGAACTAACCAATTAAAGCTTAGATTAATTAAAGCTAAAACAAATTTTAGAATACAATATTAGTATCGATACTTAAATAGGAATATTTTATATTTTGTATTACAAAATAGATGTACATAGGCGCTGGAAGTGTTTAAAGACTGGAGGGACAGAAATGGGTGGGGCTTGGGGAGGGGTACCCCTCCCTGAATGGGGTGTTTGGGGGGCGTTATCCCACTGAAATTTTTTTTGGCATAATTAACCCTGGTAAATGCAGATTTGCAATCCTTTTTAAATCATTATATTTAAATATTTGGTACAAAACAAAAACTACCAAAAACAATTACAGTTACTGTAAAAAATGCCAAAGTACGGATGAACGTTCACGGATTTTAGCCACAAACTCCTCCATGAGTGCTATAATATCAACCTTGTCTAGGTAATCTTTGTTAATGTGCATTAAAGCGAGGTGAGTGAGGCGACTCTGTGACATTGTTGACCGCAGCCAAGTATTAAGCCGTCTCAATGCACTGAAGGACCTTTCAGAACTAGCTACGGATATTGGGACAGATAAACACAACACAAATACCTGTTCCACCATGTCAATTAACCTGCGGGTACTTAGTTCAAGGTCTTTTAAAGCTGCTGCTAGCTGGTGTAAATCTTGTGGAAGCAGTTGCAGCTGTAACTACAACATAGGAACATTGATATTATTTGGCAAACTTTGCAGTGGCATGTTGGCTAGTGTGGCTGCATTACTTGTGGATGTGCATGAACCTATCAAAATAGTTTCTGGGCTTGCAATTTTATACAACCCTTCTTGGTTAAAACGGCGCTGCAGTTCTGCAATTGAGTGGTCAATGGCTTCGAAGAGACTTTTCTTCCAGATAACATCTATAGTTAATTGTTCTACATTACGGCTTTGAGCTCCATGCGAGAAACGTGCAGCAGCATTAACTGTGGAACTACGCTGTGCCTTAGGCAGCTCGAGATTTAGTGTGGTAGCTTTCTCGATGGCCTTCCTGTGTAATTCTGAAGCAATTTCATCACTACGCAACTCTTGAAGCTGAGCCAGAAGAAGTTGAACACATTTTTCAGCGGCTGATGCACTCAGTGATGGGCTCTGTAAAGTTTTGGCTACCAATTCAAATTTGGAAAACAGAGCATCACATATAGGACGCCATAAAAGGTTTGTGCCTTAGAAACTTGTTTGGCTAAGCCTGAGATTTTAGTCCTTGCATCAACACGTACTGACCTGTCGCCTGCTAGCTGAGACAATATTTCATAAACTTTTCCATAAGTTGTCATAATTTTACTAATGACTTTTGCCCTAATGCACCATCGAGTTGGACATAAGCTGACCAAGTTCAGAACAACATCATCTGAACCAAACAAAGATTCATACAATGCCTTTCTCTTTGAAGACTCTCTTATGATTGTTCCAACATCACGCACAAATTGAATTGTGTTAAAAACCATTTTTACTTCAAAGCCTCTTGTAAAACAAGATCGAATGATTTGCGCAGTGAACATACACTGCCTGTGGTTAAGTTTCTTAGAGACGAGCTCTTACTCCAGATAAGTGTCCGCTCATGTTACTGGCTCCATCAAATGCATAGCCAACTAATTTATTCCTGGGTATTGTGCAGCGGGTAAACACATCAATTATGGCATTAAACAATGTTTCAGCAGTGCTGTTCTGGCAATTGTAAAAACCCATAAAGCATTCCTGTACTTTTAAATTAAGGCCTACATACCGTATGCTGACAGAAAATTGCTCATGACCAGGCACATCTGTAGTTCCATCAGCTGTAAGGCCAAGATATGAGCACTGTGACATATTTGTGACAATGATTCGTTGAACTGAATGTGCAAACATTTGAATAATTTCATTTTGAATTGTGTCTGACATCCATGTGTTGCATTTGTTTGACCACTCTTTTACAAAGTGTACATTTTCAGTTTGGCCCGTGTCTGACCTAAAGGATTTGGATATGGATATTACATACGTTTCACCTTTTAATATTTGTTAAAAAAGTTTTTTTTCTGTAATCTTGCGCTTATGGAATGCTGCCGTAAAATGATCACACTGCGTATGCTAGCTAACCTAGGCAACTATTTAGTACAATCGTCTGTTCCATGATTTAAATTTAACATATTAAATGCTTACTAACCTCGCTCTTGAAAAGAAGACGTCTGTAGTCTTTAAACGGGGCTTCTTTGCTTCTGACATTGATTGATTTGTTAAAGAATTGTGCAATTAAACATTAAAACAAACTTTGCTTTTTTAAATTTTATTTCATTTTCATGGAATCTGTACTCTATACTCTGTACAATGAAATTTTTTTACTAATCGAATTCTATTGGAAAATTCTTAATTTAGTTTTTTTTTTGTCATGGATAATGACTTTGAAACAATAGACTTTCAAAAGTTCCGTTTTGACGTTTTCAAAACTGAAAATATTTTTTTTGCCACTGATTTATATGAGGGCGATATTTTCTTTTATAACAGAAAAGTATTTGACTCTACATAATTTGTTATTAAAACTTTTAAAGCTGAACTCCAAACTAACATAGGAAAGTTCACGGTAATACATATCAACATCAGGAACTTAAATACAAATATCGATAAGCTAAAATACTTTCTTATCGAATGCAAAAGTTCTTTCAAAAAAAAAGAACTTTTGCATTCTTTTGAATGCAAAAGTTTTTTTTTCTTCGGAGTGCATAAAATTATCGCTGTTTTGAATCGCGGATAGTAACATTTTGGAGGGGGGGGGGGGCAGAAGATATCCTCTGCCCCCGGTGCAGAAATGTTGGGTAAGCAGTTGCCCATCCTGCACCCTATGTTCCAGCGCCTATGTAGATTTATATTAGTTTTAGACTATGTGTATGGAAATGGTTGTATTTTTGAATATCCAGAATTCATCCCTTTAACCTTGCTTAGTAAGGGCTGACCGGACAAAGGTGATGATCAGACAAATGATCAGAGAATTGAAAAGGTCTTTGATCATTTGTCTGACCTGACGAATTGGTCAAGCCGGGCAAAAGACTTTCCGGCTTCTTCGATTTAATTTTAAAATATTTGGTAAATTTGGCGGCTTTTAAAATAGAAAACAATTTTAAGGTTTTATTATTAAACCGTATTGATTCTGTTAGCATAAAATATAGAAAAGTAAACATGTTTTAGAAAAAAATTGCAAGCTATTAGTAAAATTTTCTCATGAAACACGCCTATATTTATTTTGGAAATCTTGATATTATTATTGTTGTCATTGTATTATTATTGCTTGTATTATTATTGTTTTAAAGCTATGTAAAATAGTTTTTTGGTAATCACTTTTTCTGACGTTTAGTTTTACAATGTATTTATAAATCTTGTAGAATATATATGATAAATTATCAAATACAAAATGTACTACCAATTGACAGTATATTTAATAATCAATTAATAATACACTATTCATTACATTCATTTTTTAAAAAGAAATTTGCTACTTTAATCATTTAGTAAATGCCAAATTTTTCTCATTCAAAAATATGGTTGGTTGAAGTAAATTATTGGTAAGATTTCTGTTTGACTTTTTTTGTTGTTTATGGCTTTATTTTTGGGGTAATTTTTGTTTTAAAGTTTGGTTTATAATTTTTGCGCGATCTGTTGAAAAAAACTACCATGATCTACTTGAATCCTTGCCCTAATCATGGTTCAAATACACATCTGAAAAGATGTTTACTTATAAGAAGTAGCAGTGACTAAAAAGATCTAATGTATTCCAATGATGCAAGGAATGGCCAGTTGAGCTTTAGTATTGTCAGTGAAATTTAAAGAGGTAAGAATAAAAATGTGGTGTATTAAGAGCTTGAGTGTTAATGAGGGGGAGGAAAGAGGAAAAAGGAAGTGAGAATATACTTGATTACTCAAAAAACTTCATTAAAATATAAAAGTGATGGATTTATTTTAATTATCACATTAAACAATTAATAAAGCTCTTCTTTACTTATAACCTCCAATAAACCTTGAATATAAAATTATTTATATAAAAGCATTTTTATACTTAGGTTATAAATTGTTAAAAAGTGGTTTTAAAATGTAAAAAGCACTAAAATATTATTTTAGTCCTTTCACAAACAATAGATAAGTTTTCTTTAATTAAGTATATTTTTTAACAATGTAAAAAAGTCAAAGATTAAAGCTCATATTTAGTTTCCAAGAACAAGAGCACATAAAGTAAAATAATATATCTATTTTACTAAAGTGGTGTTTATTGAAAAATGTAACAACTTTACATTTTGGTTTTTTGTTCAATTAAGTGCATTGTCTATTAAGTACTATTAAGTAGATTATCACATAATAGCTGGTATTAGCTAGCATACATTTTTATTTATTTGTCACAATCAGCCAATTTTTTACAAGCTGTTTATGGATTACCTGAAATCAGCCTATTTTACTAACAAGCCAGTCACTTTTTGATTTAAAAATCAGCTCAGAGGTCTAATTATAGAAATTTGTTTAAACCTTAAGTACAGAGCTGTGGGCATTAGAAAATCTTTAATTGGCAACATTACATTATGAAAATGACAATTTTATACATTCTATTGTTTAATTAAATGTTTCAGTAAACTTGACTAAGAAAAGTAAATTTTTAGAAATAATTTGCACCAAATTAAGATTTCAATTTAGAAATAAAAATTTTATTAAGTTAAACTTATTAAGATGTTATTTATAAATATTATTATATAAAAAAGTGTCCTTGTTTCTAGTTTCTGTATTATTTTGTTGAAGTCTTAATTATATATTAATTTTTATCTACTGAGTTATCAATAAATAAAAAAGTTGATAGATTTACAAACTGTCTCAAAATTCTAGGAAAAGTCTAAAGTATAAGCAAATTATCACAGGTGTTTGCATCCTAAAAGGATTGGTTAACTTAATAGATAAAACTAGATTTGACATTCATATTCAAAGAGCCACATATTAATAAGGTATTAAATTTAGTACCAATCCTTAAAAAATAGTGATAGACTATAAGACTTTGATAATATTTTTATACATGCTATAACAACCAGGGAGATTTTAGGGGAGATACATGTTGGTCAGGGAAATATATGTTAGTCAGATAAACATGGATGAACTTTTACACAACTAAGTTGTAATCATAACATATATGGTCTTGGTTTTTTTCTAGGGCTTTGTCTGTTGAGTTTTCTTTATAATCCTAGCGGTATTGATTTTGGTGAGCTAAAAATCTCGATATTAAATCTGTGCACAAGAAGTTATTGTTTTTTGCATTAAGATTGTAAGCCAATCCACCAGTAAAGAAGGAATTCCTAAAAGCCATGAATAGCTTCCATGTTTTTGCACTTACACAGTTTAAATGTTTCTCATAATGTTATTTGTAATTCATTCTATTAAAGTTTTTCTACTTCTACCTCTACCTTTTTCTCCTAAAACTTCTGTCTCTACATACCCAAACCAACTTAATCTTCCTTAATACACACTATAAAATTACTATTCCCAATCTCTGTCCAAGAATGTTCTTTTTTTTCTACTTTTTTAAAGTCATAACATTCATCCATCTGATCATTATCTTGTTTGTTCATTCCAGACGATGGACATCATCAACTTTTATTACTTATGTTTCAATGGCATACAGAAACATTCTGGATGCTGGTGTATAAATTTATTATAGGAACAAAATCTTATCAAAACAAAATTTTTTGTGAAAGATTAACTTTATTAAGTTTTTTTAGAAAGAAATTCAAAAAAGTTTCCATAAACCACCTTTTCTTTACAAACATAGCTTTAAAACTCATGTACAGCACCCCACCAGGGTAAATCTGGCCCTTGATTATCAAATGACAGAGTATTAAAATTAGTTTTAGTTTACCATAGTTTAGATCTTGAAAATCAAATGTGTGATGCAGAATAATCTATGACTCAAAGTCAAAGACAAGATTTTAATCTGGGCAATGTTGCTAAATGGAGTTGCTGAACCCACGTTACTAAACATTGTGTATGCTAAGTAAGGTTGGTTCAGTTACCTGTTGTTTAGAAAATAGTTTAAATTATTTTTTAGACAATTGTTTAAAATTTTGTATTAACTGTTGACATTATAATATTTCAATATAACCTGTATAAGTTTTTTTTGCGAATAAATGTATTTTCTAACACAAAAAAAAAATTGACAACAACAACAATAATTCTTACACTTCTAAATTTGGGTGGCACCCAAAACTTGCCCAAATATGCTAAACAGTGCCATAAAGGGTCATACATTTTTTATTTATAATTATTTTATTCATAAATTAATATCCATTCACACTCAAGATTTGATGGTGCTCAAAAATTGTTCTAAAAATAAGAAGTTTAGTGAATCATAAACGAGAATTTATTTTATTTGGAGCAGTAATTTTCAAACTTAAAGGTTTGAAACAAAGTTATTTAACAATTTAGTCATCAGCAATTGTGCATCTTGACCTTAATGTATGTAAATTCGTACAAGCATTTTTACTTTTCCTCTTCCTAGAAGATTCCTAATTTTGCTCCAAATAATGCTAAAGGACGAGAAAAATCTTTTAATGGACTAGCTGGACAAATGTGCAACTGTTGTTATAATCTTGCAAAACTTGCAGGCAATTTAGAAAACATTTTTATTTTCTATAATTCTCCACCAATGAAACCATTGCTTTTTGAAAACCTCTTTAAAATATCATCTTTGTATTGTCTTGGATACTATGAACAATTATGAAATCATTACTGTACTCCAATCATCTTGAATTAGAGTAACATCACAATCATCATCAAGATCATCTGGTTTCTATTTGGGGGCTCGCACTCAGGTCTAAATATTTTAAGCAGCTTGGTAGTTAAGTCAAGATTTTCTACTATGTTAAATGGTATATTCATTGAAAAAAAAAACCTTGCAATTAGCAAATCCAGTTCATTCTTTAGATTACCTGTCATTGTAGTAACAAATTTAGAAATGAATGTTTGCCGTTGCATTGTCATTGCAGTTGAATGAACAACTGACAAATAAGAAGAATCACTAATAAAGCTTAAATGAGCTTGATCATTATTTTCCAACTGGTTAGACTTGTTTGATGCTGCAGATGTAGATGGCCTTGACTCTAAAACTGATATATTGCTAAATACTTCTGCTGAATCATTAGCGGATCCTTTTTCTTTCTTCTGGATTTATCAAAATGGATCTCAACTCTCTCTATTTTTTTAATTATGCTTTCTTTGCAATAATTACATATTATTCAATTTGGTTGATCACTTAATATGGTCACTTCATTCTACCCACTAGCCTAATTTCTTCCCTCTGATTGATACTTTGGCATTTTAATGTCAAATAAAGACTTATAATCTACTTATATTTTAAATTTAATTAGAAAGATAACTCAGTTTAAAAATAGCTTTATGTTAGAAAAAATGCAATCTGATTATTAATTAAGCTTTTGCATAAGATAATAATAACTTTAAATATATATTATTATTAGGGTTAGGGTTAGGGTCAGGGTTAGGGTTAGGGGGATACGTGTTTTAATATTTTCAATTCATAGACTTTTTATCAAATATTTTCTTAAAGTATCTCGTTCAATTTATATAAACTCTGAGTACGTTATTTACTCTGAGTACGTTTTTAATGAGCTACTTTTTACTTTTACTTGAGTAAACTTTTCGACCTTACTTCACTTTACTTACTTACTTGCACTTGAGTAAAATTTTACACAAGTAAAAGTACTCTTAATTAAGTACAAAATTTTGTTACTTATTCCACCTCTGTTCATACCTATTTTATATGTCCTTTTCTATGAAAAATTCTGTGAAAAACTGCTTATAAAATAGCTACTGCTATATATTACACAACACTCAAAATAAAAAAAATAAAAATATTTTTTTTTTTTTAAAATATTTATTTCCCTTTAATAAAAAAAAAAATACGATAACCGCATAGCTTTTATACAAATACAATTGGCATAATAACTTTAAAAAATGAAAAATAGTATTTAAATAACTATAAACTTATCAAACTTTGTTACTAAAGATTTACTAAAGATACCAAGCTTTAGCAAAAACACAAAAACCCAATAACCCACCCAAAAACCCAGTTGGGTTGGGCTTTTGCTCAAAAACCCGGGTTTTTGTCAACCCTCGAATAGCCCTTAGCAGCTCTTTTTGATTTTGTGTAGTCGCGTGTGGATTTGTTTCTTTGACATGCATCACTTTACATTTGTCTGTGTTGAATAAAAAAAGCCATTTTTTAATCTGTCTACTGTTTCTTGATGTTGCTTTGCAAGGAAAAAGCCTCTTCACTCAATTTGGTAACTTTCATAAATCTACAATCATCAGCATATATTTTGATGAAATTAGTAATATCATCAAGAAGATCATTAATAAAGAGGTTAAATAGTAGTAGGCTAATAACTCAGTCATTGTGGTACACTGCTTGTGGTGCTCTTTCAGTCAAATTTATGATAATCAATTACTGCTGTCTGATGGTAAGCCATGCTCTGGTCTAATTGGTTAATGACCCACTAATGACATATTCTTTGAGTTTTTACTTAAGTCCGCAGTGTGATACGTTTTCAAAAACTTTACTAAAGTCAGTGTAAATTGCTTTGATAATGTTACATTGGTGAATTAACCTTCAGTTAAGATACCTTTTGCTTCAAGTAGATTTGTAACACAGTTTCTTCTGCTCATGAAGCTATATCATTTTGGTGATGATGATCCATGTTTTAAATGATGATCCTTGTTTTAAATAAAAAAATGCCTTATGTATTAGCTTAATGTGAGTTTGCCGTCATAAAATTCTATTTCTTTTTTTTGAAGGAAGTTAAATTTTTTTAAACTACTGCATTATAATAAATTACCGCAAAACAAATTCAATTAATAAAGTCAACTCAATGAACAAAAAGAATGTAGATATGTTATGTTTATTTTATTATTATTTTTTTTAAATATTAAGTAGTTTTAATATTACATTTAAAAAAATATTTAACATAAACTCATTTCTTTACTTTCTCAACATTTGTTTAAATAAATTTAAGTTTATTTAATAACTTCGTTAAAAAAAAAAATGTTTTTTTGTTTATATTCAATGAATTTGTTTTCTGTTACTAAATATTTTGATAAAAAGGTAAATTTAATAAAAATGAAGTTTTTTTTTAATCTAATTTATTTTATTTGTAAATAGCACTTATATATCTAACGTAACTGTCCTTCAAACGTTGAAAGTGGTTTTTATAAAATTATTTCTTTTATCTTATTGCTTAAATAATATCTTTAGACTAATTTAAAAGTAACAAAAAGTTGCTTAACCAAAATCCCTCTACATGTATATAAAATAGCTTACGTAAATTGCGTAAAAAGGCTAATAAAGCCCATTAAATTTGATTCTATAAAATTTTTCAGTCTGCATTAGGCTTCAGTAAATGTGATATTGTAATCATTCATGTTGCAAGTTAAGTCAGTTCTCTTTTTCGAATGCCAGAATTTTGTTGTCTGTTGGTTCTGAAGCGAATACAAATCAGAATTTAAAATTGTTATAAAAAATTGTTAAAAAGGCAATAACATTTTGTCTGTGTTGATACAGCCATTTTTATCTTTTAGTGATTAATATTACCCACATTCTTGCATGATGTACTCTTCTTATTTGCATCATGAGTCCAAAAAGTAGCAGCTATATAATTTGTCTAAAGGCCTTGTTTTCATTTAATTGCTTATCTTACTTCTGTAGTAATCCAAGGTTCTTTCTTATTAGCACACGACAATTGTGTGAATGGAATAAATTATTTAATGGATTCATTGTTCTTGTCTCCTTATAATAGGTAGCTTACTTAAAAATAGGATTATAATAGTTTCAAAGTAGTCTACAGAGATTTTTGCTATGTCTGTCAGCATTTTTGAAACCAAAACAGTCTTTTTTAAGTAAGTTGGAATTATGTTATTAAAACCTTTTCTTCTTTCTGAAGTTTGGTTGAACTTGTTTTTTCTGTAAAATATTTGCTATAACTAATATGTCAAAGCATGCAAACAATCATTGTCAAGTTATTTGTATATTTAATATTAAACTCCGTATTTGCCCCTAGCTTTAATTACCAATTGACATGGATGTCTTTGTGGTAAGATTCTTTTTTATTGGAGCTGATTTGTTTTTTTTTTCTCCATGAAAAATCACTGCCAACTGAACTTTACTTTCAGTTGAAATACTTGATGAGTACATTGTTGTTTGTTAAATCCTTTTGGTTGCCCAGATCCTTTATTCTCTGCAATCATTTTTTGTATGCTTTTGTAAATTTTTTTTTCTGTTCCACTACAAATGGTATAGGTAATTAATCAAGATTGAATTTGATGGTTAGGTGCAAATTGTCCCATTTGGGCATCATTTAATGATTATATGACCTTGCAAAGTTAAAATAATATTTAAATAAAGGTACTATTTTTTGATTTTTTAAAAATCTATTATTTTTTACTTATTTTTTTGTTTGTTTACTTAGTTATAAGAAAAGGATTATAAAGGTGCAATTTTTAGCAAAGTGGCTTTAGCCATCAGCCCAAGGACAAAATTTACAAAATAAAATCCTGTTAATTCTTAAGGTAGTAGGTGGTGCCATGGTAGGGTGAACCATCTAAAGGAGAACTATGCGAAACTGAACACAAACTTTGTTCACAAACAAGACACAAACCAAGAAGTGAACATAAAAGTTTATTCTTAGTAAATAGTTTATATAGAAAAAAATCTGTAGCTTTAGAGCCATGAGGATTAGGGTTGAGCTTTTACCAAAAATTTACCGGTAAATCGGTAAAATTGTTTTACCGATTTACCGGTAAAATGATGTCGGTAAATTTCGGCAAATATTGTTTTTTTAATAACGTTGAAGGATGCTTGAAAATGTTTTAGAATGCTTGAAATGGCTCAACCAATAAATTAAAAATTTAATTAAAAATTTAATTTTCATTTTCCTGTCAACAAAGCTGTTGTTTGTTATGCTTGAAAAGTGATTTTGTTGGTTTAGTTTTGTCTAAACACTTTAAGAAAAACGTTTTTACTTTCTTGTGACTTATTTATCAATCAATGTATTTTGGAAAACGATATTACTTCCACGGTCATTTACAAATAGTTATAAAACTAATATTAAGTAAATACCTATAAGTTGATATAAAAAAATATTTTTTAACACAAATAATAACAAAAATGATGAACAATGAATTAATAATAATGATAACACTATAATCATAAAAAATAATATATTGAGTATAATATTTATAAATTTACACTAAATAAAACCAATTAACTAAAATAAACAGAAAGAATTAAATAGTTTTAAATACTTAACATATATAAAAAGTAAAATAAAGAATAAGTACATCCGAGGAGATTTTTTAGATACAAAAAATTATAATAAACAACAACAAAAAAAACAAACAAAAAAAAAATAAAGAAAAACTAGACTGAATATAAAAAATAAAAATAATAATAATACTAACGACTATAATCAATACTACTAGAATACAACCGTTACAATAAAATCCAAAAAACTTAAAATAAACACGTCACACTCTAATATAAAATAATTAAAATCTCCAACTAACAGATAAAAATAGATTAGGTGGGTAAAAATGTATAGGAAAAGTCAACAAACAAGAAAATCAGGAACATTAAAACACAATACAAACACACACACACACACACACGCACACACACACACACACACAAAACAAAACATATATCATAATATTAAAAAACATAAAAATAGGGACAAAATCACAGAAAAAATAAAATTACAAAACATTTAAACATAGAAATAAATTTTAAAAAGTATATATTTTTGTTACATCTTCGACTTTTCGAATTTATAAACACGCTCCATATTTTTCTTAACTTTGTTTAGCGTTTAACTTCTTTTTTTTTTTCATACATTTTTATTTAAAGATATCTTTTTTTTGTATTTGATTGACGTTTTTTTTTCTTTTTTTTTCTTTTGGGTTAATTTTGTTAATGCTTTCATTTATTCTTTAATATATATTTTTTTCTTTTTTACTTTTAATTTTTTTTGTTTTTTTCTAGATGATTCTTTTTTCTTTCTTTTTCACCGTTACAAAAAAGCGACCGCCATTTGCGATGTCATTGCAAAGTCTTCATCATTCATATTTATTGTGGTCTTTATCACTAAATTTGATTTGCGTTTTGGCAAAATGTTGGACGCTTGGAAACACTACACCTTAAACAAAGGTAAAACAGTTACTTGCAAAATTTTTGGAAATACAAGTCAATACACAAGTTCCACAACTGGAATGTGGTATCACTTAGACAAGAAACATGAAATCAAAAAGGAAACAGGAAAAAGTGACACCAAAAGCTGCATCACAATCAAAAAGGCCTAAGATTTCAACTTTTTTTCAAAAGCAATCAATTGAAGAAGTGATTTCAAGACTTACAGCACTGGATGGATTTAGTTATGATTTCCCAAAAAATCACAAACAAGCAATCCAGTCAGTTAAAAAGTTTGCAACTGGCGTAAGGAATGACCTTAAAAACACTTTCAATTCTTTAGTGACAATGGAAAAACGCTTTTCAATTACACTGGATGAGTACACTTCTTTGAAAAATCGAAGGTACATGAATATTAATATTCATCAAAAAAACAATCACTGGAATCTGGGCTTGACTCGAATTTCCGGATCTCTGCTGGCTGAAAAAGCTGCAGCTGTTGTCACTGAAAAAGTGGCAGAATTTGGGTTAAAACTAGGCGACAGCATTGTCTGCTCAGTTACTGACGGAGCCTCCATGATGGTTAAGTTCGGAAAACTGGTTCCAACCGAGCATCAAACCTGTTATACCCACGAAATGCACTTGGCCGTTCAAGAAGTGCTGTACGAGAAGCCTTCTCAACAAATCCAACAAAACTCATTTGAAGAAACAAGCGGCGACAACGAAGTCAGAAGTGACGAATCTGAATCTGACACCGAAGTCAGTTTTCTTGGTGCCGCCATGGATAAAAACATTCCCATTCCGAATGTGAAAGTTCACTTGCAATCTGTCATCACAAAAGTCAGAAAAATTGTCAAGTTATTTCAAAAATCGCCCGTCAAAAATGACGTCTTTCAAAAAGAAATTAAGAAAGAGCACGGAAAAGAGGTTTCACTTATCCTTGACTACAGAACAAGATGGAACAGTCTGCTGTCAATGATTCAACAGTTCCTCAAAGTCAAACATTCAATCAGAAAAGTATTGAAGGACATTTCTCCACATTTGATTTGCAGTGATGATGAAGAAGACATTTTATCCGACATTGTTGCTGCTCTTGAACCAGTCAAATTAGCAGCAGAAGCACTTTGCCGACAAAATGCAACTCTTCTTACTGCTGAAGGAATTTTCAAGTTTCTTGTGAACAGGCTTAAACAACAAGATTCACCTCTTTGCATTGCAATGAAGAGTGCAATTTT
>NC_088934.1:11877500-11905000 GCF_038396675.1 Hydra vulgaris | reverse complement strand
ATATATATATATATATATATATATATATATATATATATCAGGGCTTGAGTTAAGCGTATCGCGATCGCAAATTGCGATTACTTTTCGCACCTTTGCGATTAGTTTTTATCTTAAAATTTGTTTTTTCGCGATCTTTCTTTTTTTCGTGATTATTCTTTTTTTATTTTAGAAGATTGATACTCTATTCGCGAATATTAAGTGTTCTTTTACAGTATAAAACTGCAGTGACTTCTGTAACGATAATTTTTTTTTTAAAGCGGAGCATAAATTAAAAGAAAGAAAAATAAAGATTTAGAAAATCAATTAGCAAAAATGTTCAAATGCAGGAAAAAGACAGATTGTTTAAGGAAGGAAAAATTTATGAAAAACAAATGATTAAATACCTATTCGAATCAAGAAATAAAAGATTTTGATTGAAAAAAGAAATAAAAGTTAATTGATTGAAAAGTCACTTTCTTAACTCGAATTCTCAAGGGCTTTATTCCGATTTAGCTTATTCATTATGAAAAAATTGAATGATATAAACGATCAAAATATTTATGATTACGATCTAATACTTTTTCTATTAGCAATCAAAAAAATTATTAGATCGTAAAAGATTCTATTATTTAGACACATTTTTTTCTTTCGCTTTATTTTATTGAGTGAAAAAAGTGAACGTTAACTTTTATTAAAAAATACATTGAATGAAAAAGCAATAGATAGAAATATCATGGGAATTTGATAAGGTTACTTAGATAAGAAAACTTACTTAATAAGAATTTAATTATCATTCTTGTTTGTGATTGTGCGGGTTTTCGTGAAAATGTTAAGTTTTAACATTTTATCACGATAATGTTTTCATCATTTTAAATAGTTTTTTATAGCTGTTTCAAATTTATAGATTGTTTTGTTAGAGATTTAAATAATTTTTTTTACTGTTAAAAATTTATAGAAAATTAAATATTCTAGTTGTTTTAAACAGTTTAAAATATGTAAATAAATATTCTAGTTGTTTTAAACAGTTTAAAATATGTAAATAAAATAGAAAATGAAATAATTAATTAAAAGAAGATTATATCAAGTTCATTTATTTTACAAAAATACAGCCGTTAGATTTAATGCAATATAATAATAGTAATAATGTAAATTATAACTAAAGCTACTTTAAAGCCGCTGAACATAAATGTTATGACATCTTATGCAAAAATGAGACATTATATATGTTAGTATAAATAAGTTAAAATAAATAATGCCCCCTCCCCTCCGGCGGGAGTGGAGGAGGGGTTAAGAGCAACAAAAAAATCGCGATTAGATTTTTTTACGTTGATTCGAGCCCTATATATATATATATATATATATATATATATATATATATATATATATATATATATATATATATATATATATATGTATATATATATATATATACACATACATATATATATATATATATATATTAGGGTGTCCCTAAAAACAATTTTTTTGAAAAAAATCTGCTCCCACCCTTTAAATGTGTTCTATATAATACAAAAACACTGGGTTTAAAATTTTGTGAATATAAAATATTTTTAGAGGTCCCCCAAAACCCTTTAATATTTAACGGGTCCCTAATATTTAAAAAAAAAAAGTTATTTTAGGTTTTACTACGTAAAAATCTTGTTTTTTAGCAAAAAATGAAATAAGTGAATTTTTCATGATAATTGTGATAAATAAGTTTAAACTTCAAATTTATTTTTCAAAATGAATATTATTTTTGAAATTTTTATATAATTGCGCTTCATTTGAGTACCAGGTTGACCTATTTTTGAGAAACTTTTTTTTTGAAAATATTAGGGACCCGTTAAATTTTAAAGGGTCTTGGGGGACCTCTATAAATATGTTTTTTTCAAAAAAAATTTAAACCTAGTGTTTTCGTATTATATAGAACACATTTAAGGGGTGGGAGCAGATTTTTTTCAAAAAAGTTGTTTTTAGGGCCACCCTTATATATATATATATATATATATATATATATATATATATATATATATATATATATATATATGTATATATATATATATATATATATATATATATATATATATATATATATATATATATATATATATATATATATATATATATATATAAATTGTTTTTAATAAAAAGGCAGCATGTAACTATTTTTTAAATTTATTTTAGATATAATAATATATTAACGATATTTCGTTGAACTATTGTAGTCAGCGTCATCAGGTAATGAAAAAAACGTTACAAAACAACATAAAACTAACCATTTAAAAAAGAAGACATTAAAAAGCGTAAAATATAAAAACCAATCAAATAATAAAATAGTGACGTCAGTTAATTTTTGTCAAAATTGGTCCCCAAGTTTTTGTTTTTACATTATCCCTGTCATCTCTATTTAGAACAGTTTGCCCCATACCTATCTCGTGTCGAATTCTTGCTTTATTTATCTCCAGGGATTCTCTAACTTTTCTTATCCTGTATTCTGGAATGACTGCCAAGGTTTTAGGATTCAGCCAAACAAAAGTACCACCGCATGTTCTAGAATATTCTGTGGCTCCTGAACTTGACCATTTTTGATTTTTACAGGCTCTTTGGTGTTCCGCACTTCTTGAAATGATTTTCTTTTTGGTATCACCAATATATATACTTCCGCATGAGCATTTAAGCTTGTAAACACCTGGGTTCGAGTTTGGTGGTAGTTTTGTTTTTTTGTTGCATAGTATGTTATTTAAATTGGGAGGTGAAGTAAATATAACTCTGTTTTGTTTTCTAAATTTTCTTCGGAGTTTAGGGCCAATAATAGGTATCCAAGGTAGTTTAACAAACTGCTTATTTAATTGTTTAGACGTAGTATTTTTTGAAACATGGTCTAAATTGATTTTGGTTGTTTTAATAAGAGTACTTTTGTTATAGCCGTTTTCTAAAAATGTATTTATGAGGAAATCAATTTCTTGTAAGAGGTGTTTTTGGGAGCAGATTTGTTTTTTATTTACAAAGAAACCCTTTAAAGACGCCAGTAATTATGCTTGGGTTGATGTTAGAGCTTGGTTTTATTTGAAGATTGGTTATCGCATCCTTACGGTTTATTTGAAATTCATAAAATCCATTAATTGTATTTGTAATAGATATATCTAAAAAGTTAAGTTGTTTTCTTCCGTTTTCAAGTTTCACAGTATATTTTATGGACAGGTTTTGTTTATTTAAAGTTTTAAGACACAGTTCTTGTTTTTCTTTCGAATCGAAGCGAGCATGGGTATCATCTACATATCTTTTGTAAGTTATTGGCTGGAATGAATTAACAAAGGCTATATTAAAGGCTCTTTTCTTTTATATTTTGAAAAAATGCTTCAGCCATGACTACCATCAATGATAAACCAATTGGACCTGAATTAGGTAAAACTCGGATTTTATCTTGGTATAAAAAGTAACACTTGCTTAGTGAAAGTTCAATTAACTGGTGTATATCTGAAAGAGTTAGTTTAGTCCTAGTTTTTAAATCCTCTAAATCATCGTTCAATATGCTAATAATAACCGGTATTGCTTCATGATCGGTACAGATGGATATAAATTTACTACATCTAATGAAACTTGAATTTCATTAGGGTCTATCTTCCATTCTTTAGCGTCGTTGGCAAAACGACTAGAATTAATTAGTTGAGTTGTATTTTTATTTGATGTTAGCTGAATGATTTTAACCAGCTACTCTGATGTTCCATAAGGTGATGTGTTAATAGTGGAAAGAACAAGACGCATCGGGTAGTTTTTTTCTGGTTTGTGAGCTTTAACCATTCCATAGATTCTAGGTGGAAAGCAATCTGATGGATACATTTTAATGTAAGTGGCATTGTCTAACTTACCCTGTTCCCTTAATTTACATAACAGTTTTTGAAATTTAGTGGTGAATGTAGGTGTTTGGTCATAATCAATAACTTTACTATTTTTTATTTGTTCTTCTAATTTATCTTTTGCTTCATCTTAGTTTAATAAAGCAAAACCTGCTCCTTTGTCAAATGGATATATCTTTAGATGTGAATGCTTTTTTAGGTTTTGTAAAGAAAAGCGTTGTTGTTTTGTTGAATTATCTTTTAATTTTAAAGAACTAGTTAGGGTTTTCAAACAGTTTTGTCGAAGAATCTCTGCCTGTGTTAATTTTGTTGTTCAATTTCTATGACACAAGTTTCAATATTAGTGATGATGTCCATATAAGCGATATTCTTTTGTGATGGGACAAACTTTGGACCATCAGTAGTTGCTTTATCCAGATTAATATTTGTCAAATTTAGTCTAGCTGGTTTTAAAATTCGATTAGGAAGATTTTTTTTTAAATTGGTTTTATAATTAATATTATTTTGCAATTTAAAGTATTTTTCTTCACAACAAAACAAAACTACCACCGAGCTCGAACCCAGGTGTTTACAAGCTTAAATGCTCATGCGGAATATATATATTGGTGATACCAAAAAGAAAATCATTTCAAGAAGTGCGGAACACCAAAGAGCCTGTAAAAATCAAAAATGGTCAAGTGCAGGAGCCACAACATTCTAGAACATGCGGTGGTACTTTAGTTTGGCTGAATCCTAAAACCTTGGCAGTCATTCCAGAATACAGGATAAGAAAAGTTAGAGAATCCCTGGAGATAAATAAAGCAAGAATTCGACACGAGATAGGTATGGGGCAAACTGTTCTAAATAGAGATGACAGGGATAATGTAAAAACAAAAACTTGGGGACCAATTATGACAAAAATTAACTGACGTCACTATTTTATTATTTGATTGGTTTTTATATTTTACGCTTTTTAATGTCTTCTTTTTTAAATGGTTAGTTTTATGTTGTTTTGTAACGTTTTTTTCATTACCTGATGACGCTGACCACAATAGGTCAACGAAATATCGTTAATATATTATTATATCTAAAATAAATTTAAAAAATAGTTATATGCTGCCTTTTTATTAAAATCAATTTATATATTTATAAATATATATAACAAGAAATGACTTTTAAAGATGTTTTTTATATAATAAAACTGTTATAACTATGTTTCTGCGTACAGCTTTATTCTTTGCTATGCTATACTTATACTATGATAATACTATGCTAATACTTTGCTATTTATAGTTCATTAAATATAATGTTAATATCTAAAACATATTATCCATTTTTTGGATACTCAAAGCCAGTCTCTTAGGTGTAAATGTAAACAGGACTAGATATCATGCGGATTTGAGACTATGCAAAGCAAACAAAGCTCAAATCTTGCTATGCAGTGCCACTAGATTCTATCATTTCTGCTACACCTAGTACTTCAACACAAATTGCTATTAGTGAAACATCCTAGCGTAATCATCATCACTTTTAAAGCAGATTCAATTGTCTCTCCCTTCGCTTTCACTAGTCTGTGACCGTGTAATGGATTCTCATACAGATCTGCTGCAGCTATAGAGTTAGCTGTACTGGAGGATATTGGCATTATTTTACTTGATGACAAAAACAAGTTATTGACTAGAGCTAGATAAGGTGTGAAGAGCTTGAAATGCCACATGAAAGCTATGATTAGCCTATAAATTAGTCTAAGTAAAGATGTTGTACTTTGATTGTAAAAAAGAAGGGGCATAAAAATTGTTTTAATAAAAAGAGAACCATAGTGATGAAAAAACATTTATCCTTGATTCAGGAACCTAGAGGAGGCTATTTAAGACTCTTCACTCCTCTTAGGGGAACAGCTGATGAATTAAAATCTACAGTTGTACAGTTCATCAGTATTCTAAAGAACACTATATCATTTTGGATAATTTGAAAGTGCTGGTCTGTGATGGAACTAATGTAAACACTGAAAACTAGGGCAGTGTAATTTAGTTGATTGAATTAGAACTTTAAGGGTCTCTACAATAGGTTATTTTTTGCTACATGCAAATGAGCTTCCACTATGTCATTTGTTTGCAGAATTGGATGGACCAACATCTGGTTCAAGATTCTATTCATGCTCTATTGGTGAGTCCTAAGAAAATTATGAGATCTTAAAATTCTTGATTTTCTACCTTTAAACCGTAATGTAGAAATGCTATTAATGAACAGAAATCTCAAGCTTAAAAGCTCAACTTGTTAATGTTATATAAAGGAGTTTTAGCTCCTTTAAAACAACATCATTTTTTCAATGTAAAGGAGCAAAAACTCCTTTAAAATAATATGTTGATAAATTAAAAATAATGCATTTGAAAATAAGGATGCATCAAATCATTATTTGGAATAAAAAATATCAAATATTAAAAATTCTAAAAAATTTTTTGATATGGCCAAAAATTGCTTAGTCTCATTTTTAAAATAATTTTTATAATAAGTATCAAAATCAGGGAGAATAACTGAATTTATTAAAAAAAATTATTTTAAGTTATTTTCACTCCACCCTACAACGCAGTGTTATGCACCCCTAAAACTGAAATATGTTGTCAACAAGCGTGGTTAAGTGCGCTTATCGTTTTTTTATTTAAAGCAATTGTGAGCATTTTCAATTTTTGATTTTAAATGTTTATGATTTACCCACACTTGAAATATTTTTATTTATTATACAGCATTCTTTTTTAGATTTTAAAACTATTATCTACTTGACGTTTTAGAACTAAATATTTTAGAATTGTCTACTTGACTAAACATTTAAAGAAAAATTACTTTTGACTTGCCAACTTCTTATTCATTGTTTGGGCCTGATTGTGTTTTTTAAAATAGTAGTTGTTTCTGTATTGATCAATTAACTGTATTGATCAAACATTACTTAATTAAGTAACAGTCAACTGTTTTAATATTTTTTTATTTAATTGTTTTTTTCTTTTATTTATTAAATTGAATTTGTTTAAAATAAATTTATATTTAATTTTTTCTTGTCGTTAAAAAATTAATTGATGGTTTAAACTATGTTATGAAACATAAAGTTCTTCAATTTTTTCTTAAAAAATCTTTATACATAACGACTTTAACGAACCTTTTAATGAAATAAATTTAAATTAAAAATATTTATTATACATAACATTTTTAGGAAACTTTTTTAATAATTTTAATTAAGTTAAAAATGTTTATTTTTATACTTAACGGTTTTTGCAAACGTTTTTACAAAATTAAATTGAAATCATTAACTGCAATTAACGCCCATTCATCAAACATTTGTAATTTGATCATATATTTTTTAAATTTAATTTCATTAAAACCTACCTGGAAAGATTTTGTTTAAACGATATCTTTTAAGATACTAAAAAGTTTTATCATAATTGTTTTAAACTAACTATATATATATATATATATATATATATATATATATATATATATATATATATATATATATATATATATATATATATGGTTTTTAGTATTTCTTTTTCATTTTAGTATTTAAGTCAAAAAGACTTACCATCTTGCTTCTCTAAGGTTCATGGTATTGATGGCACAAAGTGTTCTATTTATAACTATCTGCAAAATGTTAGTATTTTATTTTTGTATTATACTTATGTGTGTAATTGCATATTTTTTTAAAATTAAGACTAAGTTTTAAGGTCCTTAAATTTTTTGTTCACCCCTGACTCATTAACAAACCCAACTATGGTTGGGTTTATTAAAATAGGTGTTTACAATAGTTTCAAAAATATTTGCATATAAAATTGAAATTTATAACCTTAAACCATCAAGATTACAGACAGTCATTAATAAAATACCCAAGTATTTACAATGTTACACTTACCCAAGGATATTGGGGCCATTACAATTGAGAAAGTCATATTTATTCATCTACATGCTCTTTATTGTCTAACTAAACAATTTCTTGTTTCATATTGATGCACTTGAAATAGTAAGAAATAGCAAATATTTTGATATGACGGAAAACACAGTTTTTAGATTAACGACTCCTTGACAGTTATAAAATTTAAAAAAATTAAAACAAACAAAAAAACGTAACTGACATTGAAAAGTAGTATTACGTACTAACAAACAAATTAATTATTAGTGATCCAGTTGTGTTCTGTTTGCTAAAAAAGAGCTAATTAAGGTGAGTTTTTATATATTGAAGTACTGCTAAAATTCTGAGTTAGCAGAGCTAGGATTTGAACTTATGATCCTGCTGCCATAGCTCATTGCTTAGGAGGCCGTGCTCTATCTATGAATCAAGTTCTCTTTAAACTCAATCATACCAAAAATAACCCAAAATATTGAACATAAAAAACCTTCCCCACCACCTAACAGTTTCAACATCTTTTACAGATATTTGTGGTCTGCAAAGCAACCTTCATCAGTTGAATACCTCTTACAAAGTTCACCTTACTTGCTCGCTCTTCGTGAGACTAATTTAAATTCTGCTATTCCTCCTTCAGATCGCAGTGTTGATGGGTACTATCCTTTGATTCACTAAGACTCCAATAGTCACATGCTTGGATTGGGGATATACATATGCATCAACTCACCTATTTGTTGTAAAATCAAGTTCAAATTTTTTGATCATTATTTTATGTTCCTTTGCTTAGCACCTCTTCACTCTATCATCTTTTTCTTTGTTCTTTATTGTTTTCCTTCTTCCCAAAACTCTTTTAGATGTAATTATAGATCAAATTGATCATGGCCTTTCTCTTTAGCAATATTGTTGTTATTGGTACTTGAATGCTCATTACACTGAGTGACTTCGCTCTAACGCCACTAACCCTGCTGGCACTAAATTCTAATACTTCTGCATGCCTCAATCTCCTACTCAGATAGTTAACTTTGTGACTCATTTTCCTGACAACCTAAATCATTTACCTTCCCTCCTTAATTTATGCTTTGTCTCTGATCCTACCTTGTGTTCATTCTCCCTTAGGTGGTCTGACCATGCACTCTTATGGCCATTTTCTCCCTGCTCTTCGAATTAAACAGGTTAACCCATTGTTAGACATTCATATCACTCCAGCTTCCATTGCTGGAGTGATATGAATGTCCAATGTTCCAAGTCATATCTCAATTAAACTCCCTTACAGCTTGTGGTCCAGACAAGATTACTGTCAAAGTCTTACAAAATTGTTCTCCAGAACTCTCTTTAATTCTCTCTAAACTATTTAATAAGTGCTTGACTGAGTCTTGTCTTACTGCCTGCTGGAAAATGGCATCTGTTGTTCCAATTTTCAAAAACTCCGATGAACATTCTAACCCCTCCAATTATTGTCCAATCTATCTTCTTTCTGTTATTAGCAAGGTTTTTGAGTCTTTAATCAACAAATTTCTCTTATCCCATCGTGAGTCAAGTAACTTACTGTCAGACAATCAAAACAGTTTTTTTAATCCTCTCGCTCTACCACAGACTTGGTAACTGCTGTGACTAAAAGATTTTATTGTGCATTAGATAGAGGTGGAGAGGCTAGGGATATTGCTCTTGATAAATCTAAAACTTTCAACAAAGTTTGGCATGCTGGTCTTCTCCATAAGCTTGTTTCATATGGTCTGGGAAAGTTTTTCAAAAGAAATAGATTATCAAAATGTTTTTTTCTAAACGTTTTATTAAAGTCATCCTTGAATGCCAACACTCTTCTTCATTTCCAGTAACTTGCGGTAGAGGTGTAGTGGTAGAGCACTCGCTTTATAAGCGATAGGTTCCGAGTTTGATTCCCACCACGTCCCGGTAGTACCTCGCTCAACTTGTTTCTCCGCGCAGCAGCCTTGTTTGTCAAGGTTCGTGTTTCAGAGTTATAGAGTTGAGAGAGGTTTATAACCACAAGTAGCCTCCTCATCTATAGTGGCCTTCTCGGCCTTGGGAAGGTGAATTACAAAAAAAAAAAAAAAACTTACAGGGTGCCTCAAGGTTTTATCCTTGGTCCTGTTTTTTTTATCTACATTAATGATCTTCCCAAAAATCTTATGTCTTAACCTTACAACCTTGCATCTATTTCCTCCCCCCCCCGCCTGCCAGCCCGCCTTTAAACCCTTTGAAACTCTCTCCCTTCCTCATGTTTTCCTGACTCATACAACCTACAACTTTTCAAGTCTTCTTTCAATCGTTTCCTTGCTCTGTAAATCCATTCTTTTTTTCGAATAACTCTCAACTTAATAGTGGTTGCTTGCAGTCTTGTTTAAATTGAATCTGATTTAAAAAAAAAAAATTTTATTTTATTTTGATTCAATCTAAATAATTCAGTTGATATGAAAAAATAATTCATCGATAAACTAACTAATTTGGGTAATTTATCAACAAGTTTTCACTAAATCATTATTGAATCTTCAATAATTTATTAATGAGTTTTTGATGGTTTGTTAATGATATAACAACAAGTGTGTTGTCTTTTGAGTGCATTGCAAAAGGTCTACATATCTAGGCCTAAAAAGCAAAAAAAGTTACATTTGAATTATTATTATTATTCTAAGTTACTTGTTGCATATTTGAGATTATATTTTATATTGTTTATACTATGCTACTAATAGTCAGTTAGATCGTTATAAATATATTATTAATAAGTTTATGTTTACTAAAAATATGTTTGTTTTTACATTGCAATATCATTATTTTAAGTTGTTTTTTACATTTCTTTAAGTTATTTTTTTATCTTTTTAACTTTTTTAAAAATAAAAAATGCCTTGTATGATGAAAAATAACTTTTTAAAGGTAGAGCCATTCTGTGCAAATCATGTAAAAAGAAGTTCAGAAGTCGAATATGTAAGTTATTGTTTATCATATATATTTATTCTTTATTTGTTTCATATAAATCTTATATATATCTTGTTTTTATTTATTTGATTTTTACCTTTTCTCTGAACAGAGTTTTTGGTTAAAACAAATTTTTTAGTATTTAAATTTATTTAAAAATTTAAATGTATAATTATACAATTAGGCATGTTGATAAGTTGGTGTATTCCTGTCACCCACTTAGCCTTGTTCATTTCAAAAATATAATGTTTATCTATTTAATTTATTTCTTGAAAATTTAACACGCTATAATTGAAGATAATTCCAGAATTTGATGAGAAATGTAAATTTTATAGAATTTAATGAGAAACGTAAATTTTATAGAATTTAATGAGAAACGTAAATTTTATAGAATTCGATGAGGATAGTAAATTTTATAGAATTAGTTAAAAAAAATGTTTGTACTAAACCTATAACTTTTAAAAAAATTTTTTATTCTTTGCAAAACAGTTTCTATATACAAAATGAATATTTTATCTATTCTGCTCTTTTTATAGATATATCAGCTGTTTAATAAACACCCAAATTTTTTCCAAATTTTTTGTAATAATTTTTCACCATGTTTATGTTAAAAAAAAAGAAAAGTTTTTCCAATGTTAAACAAAAATCCTCACCAGAAGAAGTTGCTAATTGTGCTTTTATGAACTGTTGTTGTTTCTTCTTCACTAATTATTTGTTATTATTTGCAAACAAAATGCAAGAACTTTTGTTGTCATGTAAAATAATTTTTCAATGTCTTTAATTTATAACTTTTTTCCGCTAAACAATTTTTTAGAACATTTTTTATCTTTTCATGTGTAGGGTATGTTTTGTAATATTTTGCACTTGCAATTTTGTAAGTTGAAGCAATTAGGGTATGGTGTTGCAAAAAACCAGCTTCCTTGACAACTGATCATAATTGCATGTCAAAAATAATCATTTCAAAGATGGAATTTTTGTCCTTTTACTGAGTTTGATTCAGTTTTTGTGCAGGTTTCAATCCAGTTGGGCATAGTAGATTGAAGCATTTTTGCTCTTTGCTTCTTAGACCTTATGTTGAAAATAGGAACTGTTCTTTTTTTGTTTTGTTTGGAAACAGAATCCCTTTTTTCTTGAACATTTGAGACTTTAAGCTTTGCAAAAGCAGGGTTGGTTTTGCCAATAAGAGGGTGGTGTGTTTTGAGATGAAATGAAAGGCCACTGATGGTCTCGTACTTAAGACCATTAGATCCGCTAGATACTTTTCCATTGCAAATATTGCAGTTGACATACTTAGGACCACTAATAGATATTGTGAAATGCTTCCAAACCCAACATTTTTGACAACTTCTTTCATCTTGTATAATAATAATAAATTAATTGTCATAAAGAAATAATAGAAATAAAAATACTTATAAAAATCTATAAAAATAACTAAAAACTTACATGTTATTTTTTTTCACCCTCTTAAATAAACAAAAAAAAACAACTTATTTAAATTATTTTAAAGCAAACTTGTTTTCTTTAAATAAATGTTATCAGTCAAATTATTATGCGCACAGCCATGGCTTGATTATTTGTGGTTTTCACATTTTATAAAAAGGACTGATACAGAAATTTTGGTATTAGTACTTTTTATAAATTCGAAAACAGAAACAGAATTTCAGTCGATCACTAGCAATGACTAATCTGCATTATACAATTGTGTTATTGTGCCTTTATCCAAAACGTATTTTAATTGTTAAATTATAATTGTTAAATATGAATTAAAAATAAAAATTTTAATTGTTAAATATTAATTTTAAATTATGTACAAATGAATAAGTTAAAAGTAAATGCCAAAACACTACGAGTATGTATGTCTCATACCTAATTAATGATATATAAATATATATATATATATATTTATATATATATATATATATATATATTAGGGATATGACTTTTTAATTTTTTTTCAAATAAAATGTTTCCTGTATCATAAATCGATGAACTTTTACCTAAAATCATGAAAAAAGGCCCAAATAGCTTTCTGCAACAAAAAAAGGTCACCCCCAAAATAAAAATTTGATTTACCATTTTTATACATTCATTTTTGACCGATGTTTTAATCTTAAGCTTAATTCTCAGCTTAATTCTATTTATTTCATTATTTTGTTATGAATTTATAAATATAACGCCACACGTTACCATGGCAACGAAACGGCCGTGTGCCGGCAAATACTTGGAATTGTTATGTGATGACGTCATTGTGTTACCACGGTGATATAGACGACTGTAACAGACTGTAGAAGATTATAGAACTTAGTAGAACATTCTGGAAGCTCTAAATAATTATATAAGCGAGCTGCTGTCAGAGCTCAGTGTTGATAATGTGAATAGTTCTATGAAGTACTCTGCGTGTAACTGAGCTAATAAGGAACTACTGTAGCGAACTAAAGACGCTGTAAGTGTACGAAGTATAAGTAGTTGTAGCATTATCGTTAGGATACGGACTGGATTATCGAACTGTTATCAACATTGACTGGATTATCGAACTATAATTGGATTACTATACAGTTAAAGTATTTTATTAATTAAACGACTTTATTAAACGGATATTTACGCTCAGCTATCCGTAAAGTCGTAACAATATTATATGATGTCTCACAAGAAAAGTCATACCACAGTAACAAAGAACAAGAAGACTTGGACTAAAAATTTGGTGAGATTTCAAGAGTCACACAGAAGAAGAGGAAGCGTGGCTGTAGAAGAACATTCACTCGATGAAAAATCCAGAATACCACTTCAATTGCAGATCGTAGGAAGATACCAGTTTCTCGGAGCATATGTTAAAGGAAGAAAAGAACGAATAGACCAAATTTCTAAGGAAATTACAAAATTGTGGGACAATAAACTGAATTTTCCACGTGTGTCTGATCAAGTGATAAGAGCAAAGCTTATGAAGGTGCTGAAGGTCTATGATGAATGTGTCAAGCGTGGAAAATATGATGTTCTCAATGCATTATTTGACATCACGAAAGTGAATGGCCAGTGGTTATCCTCGGAAGATAAACGTCTATACCACCTACAAAAAGAAAGTAAAGGACAGGTGGGGCACTCAACAGGACAAGTGGCAAGTAAAGAAACCATTCACCCTTCCAAGAGAAGGAAAGTCCAGTCTGGAACAGCAATACCTTCCACATCACAAGTCCTGTCTACCACAGACAGTGGTACTGAATCTGAAAACTGCAAAAGTAAGAGTGAAGATGATGAAGACGACGACGGTGATAAAGACAATGATGAGGACACTCAGAAAAAAACTAGAAAGCACTACAAAAGTAAATTTGCTGTAAGTATGGTTACATCAAGTGGAGTTTCCAAAAAGAAAGCTGCTAAAATATGCAATGTATTATCACAACAAGGTATTGATATTCCAACTCCAAGTCAATCAGCAATTTACAAGTCCATATTCAAAGAGGCAGGTAAATTAAAAAAAGAAATGATGCAACAACTTAAAATGGAACAGTGGTCCTTACACTTTGACGGCAAACGAATAGATGATAAGGAATATCAGGTAGTTGTACTTCAGAATGAAAGAACTGACGTGAAACTTGATGCACTGCGTTTAAAAGATGGCAAAGCTGAAACTGTTGCTGAAAAAATTGCCAAACTTATTGATGAATACAATTTGTGGAATTCAATTAAGATGATCATTACTGATACAACAAACGTCAATACTGGGAAGAGAAATGGAGTTGTTGTGAAGTTGCAACGTATGTTTAAATTAAAGGGTGTCACAATACCACAATTTATCGGTTGTCAGCATCACGTACTAGACAGGATTCTCCGTCTGGTGATGGACGAAGAACTTGGGGGTGATACCAAATCTCCAAACATTGAATACCCATTTGTGTCTGAACTGTTGAATAAGTATGATGAACTGAAGGATAAGTTTGTGAATGGAACTGTAGAAATTCTTGATAAATCAGGGTGGAGAGACGATATGAAGTTTTTGTACCATTTAACAAGAGTGTTTAGGTTCTATGAAGAACAAAGAAACTTCCCTCTGATTCACTTTCAGAACATTCCTAATATGAGCAATGCCAGATGGAACTCAAGAGCCATTCTCGCCATTCTGGCGTTCATTCTTATGCCTGAAGCGAGAAAGAATTTGGAGAAGGTTTGCAGGTTCATTTCATATGAGTGGGCAGAACATTGGTTTAGTAGTCAAAAGTACAATGACAATGACTTCAAGAATTTATCTGATGTATTGAAGCCTTACAAAAAGGCATTGCAGTCATTCAAAAATCACTGGAAGAAAGAGCCATCCGTCATCGACATACCACGAAGTAATCAGATAGCTGAACGTGCAATCAAGGTGATGCAAGACCTGTATGCTTCCTGCAGAAAGAAAGACAAACTGCAACTTCGATTCATTCTAAGTAATAAGCGCTAGACTCTTTATGAGACGTGAGCATCATGTGACCCATGTACTAAACACAGTAGGCCTATAGACACAGACAGTTATGTATATTGTTGTACTAGACGCTTTGATACTGTTAATTTTGTAATACTTGTATAATTATATATCACATAATGTTTTTTGTTATATCACAGTACATGTTGCATAAATAAATAAAATAACAACAGGAGTATGACTCTTACAACATCTTCAGCCTTTAATATTCATTTACTGTACAAAAGTGTACCTATTGAAAATTCGATTTTTTGGTTTTGGGGTGACCTTTTTTCAAAATATGTCAAAATGAAACATCTATTCGTTCTTTTTACATAAAAGTTCATTGAATTAGGATACAGGCCTAGTAGGTTGCAAAAAAGTCATATCCCTAATATATATATATATATATATATATATATATATATATATATATATATATATATATATATATATATATATATATATATATATATACACACCTAATTAATGATTGATTTTTAATAGAAGCACAAGTATCTATTATTTTTTTCATTTAAATATATTTTTCTAGCTTATATAAAATTTTTAAAACATTTTGTTTAAATAAATTTTAATTTTTTTCCTGAAAAATGAGGAGATAAAAAGTGAAAAAATGTTCTAATTTTGTGAAGAGTGTCAAAAGTAACTTGAAACAAAATATTTAAAATTGAGTAAAATTTAAAATTTTTTCACAAACTAATATTTTGGATAAAAATTCCAGATATAAAAGATTTTAGTTTAAGTGACAAGCTATTCTCTTGTAAAGTTATACCTAAAGACCTTAAATTCTTAAATAATCAAGGCAGTCCAAGAAAATGGAAATAATATAAGTTCTATAAAATATTATAAATATTGATTTTAAACACTGAATTATTGAGAGAGTAATCTGCTTATATTTTTGTGCCTCTCAAAATCTGTATAATGTAAGCTTTACTTTTCTTATTTTAATAAATAAAAGGCTTTATGTGTTTTTTTTAAAGCAGTTTTGTGTCCTATCTTAATTAAATGTTGCTCCCTATTGCCACTGAAGGTAATATTGTTGTTTATTCTTATTATAAAGGTATTGTCAGTATTGCCAATGTAGATAATAAACCGAAAATCCATTCATTTAAGTTCCCATGTATAATTTTGATGGTAAAACTATATTTAAGACAATGGAAAGAAGTTAAAAATGAGGACATTGTACTTGTAAATATTAATGAGGAATTTCATTTGTTGGGCATACCTTTTTTCCCTTTGTCTTCTTATAAGAAATTGGTAGGACCAGATATTTCTTTAAAAGAATGAGAAAAAAATTCATTAATTTTAAAATTAATTAATTAAAAATTCAAATTTTAATTACAATTTTGAAAACATATCCAAAATATATCTTTGATTATTATAGTGAGATATTAAGCATATCTTTAGTTAGTCATTAAAGGACTGTAGTTGAGATAGCAACAGATGTATTTGAATATTACAAAAACTACATTAAAAAGATAACTATATTCTTCTATATTTCTATTTTTTGTCTATTTTTATTCATGCATATAAACTTTTATTTGATTATTATATATTTATTTCATATTTTTAATCATTTACTTACAAAAGTATACATTTATAGAAATATAACAATTTTTAAATAAAAAACCCTTAGTCAATATAGCAGCGCTTGCTTACACGATATTTCTCTTTGTTATTCAATGCATAAATTTTTCACTTTTCCTATAAATTTATGGACACATAAGTTTCCTATAAGTTTATGAACACAGCTTATGGGGACCTTCTTATGAACAAAATACTTAAGGATAAAAATCATTTACAGGTACACAAAAATGTCTCCGTTAATTTTTTGTTTCCAAAAGTATGCTTATTTCATAAACTTGTCCCTATAAGTGGAAATATAGGTGCATAGAAAAAAAACTGTTTACTGTAGCATAATATTTTTTTAGGCTTTGCCACGATATGATTTAGATGGTTTGCTAGAGTTACTTCCAGAAAATCCATATCGGTGGATGCGTGAACGAGCAAAACAAACTTGGAATGACTGGCTTCAAGCAATCACCCAATTTAATCTTACTAAACAAAAATGGCAGAAAAAGAAAGTATTTATATTATTTCATAATTTCCTTATTTTAGTAATTATTACAGTAGATAAATTGGCGCTTTTATAGTTAGTAACTTTTTAATCAGAAAAGTTTTCATATCTTTTTAATTGCTAGCTGAAATGCTCCTACATTTTCCAAGTGATAAAACAGAATATCTATTTGTATTCTTATTATATTCAATTTTACAAAATTAGTTGATAAAGTCCACAAAATATCTAATCTAAATATCTTTTTTTTTTTTTTTTTTTTTAAACATCTTCGCTTCCAACAAGGCTGCAAGCAGCCACTAATTAAAGTTGGAAGTTACTGTAAGAGAAAAGATGAAGATTGTAGAGCAAGATAACGATTGACGGACGATTTAAAAGATTGCAAATTATATGAATCAGGAAAGCAAGATGAAGGAAGCGAATTCCAAAGAGCTGATGTTCGAGGAAAAAAACTAGATGAATAAGCGTTTTTGGAGCACTTAGGAACAGTCACAGAAAAAGGATGACACTTAATTGAATGACGAGTAACACGAGAATGAATTTTAGTAGATGGCACAAGAGACGCTAGCTCTTTCGAGCAGTGCCCATTATAGTATTTGTAGAAAAGAGAAAGAGAAGCAACATTACGACGATGTGATAATGGTTGAAGGTTGGCTGCAAGAGCAGGTCCAACTATGTTTACAATGCGTTTTTGCACCTTGTCTAAAAGAGAAAGGGCATCATTAGAAGATCCGCCCCAGATATGGCAACAGTATTCCATACAAGGCCGGATTTGAGATTTATAGAGGTAGAGAATAGAATCCAGAGTAAGAAAGTGGCGAGCTCGATAAAGAGATGCAACCTTAGCAGATGCTAATTTTGCAACCGATTTGATATATGGTTTCCAAGAAAGATTGGAAGTAAGAGTTAATCCTAGAAGATGAAGAGTAGGTGACTCATCGAGTACATCACCGTTCATAAATATAGGAAGATCTAAATTATTGCGATAACGATTGGCTGAAAAAAATTGAGTTTTATCTGAATTAAAGTTCACCAGCCACTGTGAGCCCCATGCTGTAGCAGAAGTGAGATCCTTTTCAAGCTCAAATGCCCCCTCCAGGCAATCAGAGGGTGTTGGTTTCTTATCACGACAAGAATAAATGGTAGTATCATCAGCAAACAATGCCACCTTAGATGTGAGAATATCTGGAAGATCGTTAATGTAAATTAAAAAGAGTATAGGGCCAAGGATAGAACCTTGAGGAACCCCTGAAGTTACAGAATAAGAAGAAGAGTGTTGTCCATCAAGGACAACTTTTATGCTACGATTGGAAAGGAAGGATTCAATGATCTTAAAGATGTTGCCGGATACACCATAAGAAGAAAGCTTATGGAGAAGACCAGCATGCCAAACTTTATCAAACGCTTTTGAAATGTCAAGAGCGATGGCCTTAACCTCTCCACCTTCATCTAATGCACGATAAAACCTGTCAGTTATTACTGTTAGCAAATCAGCTGTAGAACGAGAAGATCGAAATCCATATTGATGGTCAGAAAGTAAGTTATTAGATTCAAGATGAGAAATTAAGTGTTTGTTAATTAAAGATTCAAAAACCTTGCTTATGATAGGAAGAAGACTTATGGGACGGTAGTTAGACGAATCAGATCGCTCCCCAGAATTTTTGAAGATAGGGATAACAGATGCGGCTTTCCAGCAGGCTGGAAAACAAGACTCTGATAAGCACTTGTTGAATAGTTTTGAGAGTATAGACGACAGCTCTGGAGAACACTTCTGCAAGACAATAACAGGTATGTTGTCTGGGCCACAAGCTGTAGAAGAGTCTAGACAGGATATCGCTTTAGATACAGATGCTGAAGTGATATGAATGTCAAGCAATGAATCAACCTGTTTGTTGGCAATATCAGGTAGAACGCAATTAGTGGAATCAAGAGATGATATTGATGAAAAGTTTTTAGCAAACAGTTCGGCTTTGTCTTTAGGTGAGGTGACAAAGTCTGAACCATACAAGAGAGGTGGAATTATAGATTTGCCCTTATTATTGATATTATTAAAGATTCTCCAGAAGTCACGAGAGCCTAATTTTTGAGATGAGATACGAGATTTCATGACCTGAGAATAGCGGGTTTTGGCGTTAGACAAAACCTTTTTACAGTTGTTTCTAGCAGTAATGAAAAGACGTCTGTTTTCTGGAGAATTGTTTTGCTGATAAATATGGAAGTAACGGTTTCGATTGGCAATCGCAGCAGCACAGTGTGAGGAAAACCATGGAGGAGAGTGAGGCTTGACCTGGAATCGTCGAGAGGGAATAAAAGATTCCATGCCAGTCTGAATCCACGAAGTTATATAAGAAGCACATTTGTCGACAGGAAGTTGAAAGATTTCTACCCAAGGGCCATCACGAAGAAAATCACGGAAAGAATCCCAGTCAGCTTTACTGTAGTTGTAAGAGGTTCGATAGTAGGGATATTCAGGTGATGAAGAAGAATGAGATATTAGTTTTAAAGAGGTCAAACTGTGATCAGAAGCACCTAAGGGTGAATGTGGAGAAACTGAGCACTGACTAGGATCAGAAACAAGACATAAGTCGAGTAGAGAAGGTAAATGATTAGGGTTGTCAGGAAAGCGAGTTGGAAAGTTGACTATTTGAGTTAGGGATTGAGAAAGGCAAAAGTTGTGGGCTTTAATGCCTGCAGAGTCACTGACACTAGAGCCAAGCCATTCAGAGTGGTGAGCATTAAAGTCACCGACAACAACTATATTAGCTGATGGATAAAGAGAGAGGGCTTGGTCAATATGATCAGAAATAACATCAAAAAGTGTACAGTCTTGAGATGAAGGAGATCGATATAGAACAAAGAGAAAGGCAATAGCGTGAAGTGGTGCTAAACGAAAGCACATGAAAGAATAGTCTGTGGATTCAAACCTAGTTTCACGACAAACAGGTGAATTCTTACGAATGTAAATGCCCAGGCCAAGCATGTGGCTATTGGAGTCTTTACGAATCAGAGGAAGATAACCATCAACACTAAGATCACAAGATGAGACAGCCGAACTCAAATTAGTCTCACAAAGAGCAAGTAGGTCTGGTGAACTTTGCAAGAGATAAGACTCAACAGAAGAAAAGTTACTTCGAAGACCACGAATATTAGTGAATGATAGGTTTAGAGAACTTGGTGATGATGATGGTTTTTTGTGTTTTATAGTTTTTGGTACTTTATTCATTTTTAAATTAGATTGAAGAACTTGACTCAAAGCATAGATAGTACTCAGAACACCGTTTAATAGCCCAAGCAATTGCCTCATTACTACTAATAAACCCTAAGCCGTAACAAAGGGCTCCAAATGTGGCCTCCGCAATGCACACCAAAAGTACAAACAGGGACACCATCCATGCGCAACATGGCACTGTTAATACTTTGATATTTTTCAGCTGTTGATGGAATCAGCCTCTCTGAGAGCTACCACAGAGTTCGGGAAACCTGACTACCAGCCGGCCTCAGAACCATAAAACTGAGTTTTAGAGCTGTACCCTCATAAGGAGATAATAGAATGAGTTGCCTAGTCATAAAAACAGTGACACAAGCAAACCCATGCATTGAGTCAAGAAGATCCAGCATTCAACATCCTAAACTGGAAACAATGTATTAAAAATCCAGCATCAACATCCTAAACATC
The DNA here is from genome assembly GCF_038396675.1 of Hydra vulgaris. Taxonomy (NCBI): domain Eukaryota; kingdom Metazoa; phylum Cnidaria; class Hydrozoa; order Anthoathecata; family Hydridae; genus Hydra; species Hydra vulgaris. Next base: position 11,884,156 of record NC_088934.1, on the reverse strand, counting down.
CAGCATTCAACATCCTAAACTGGAAACAATGTATTAAAAATACATCTGCGCCAGCCTAATAGATGAAGAAGGGGTGCGAGGCTGGTCAACAGATAGAATCTGTTTACCCCTTAAGTCTTTGCCTAGGAGGCCTTCTACAAGACAGTAGCTGGGTGCATTTAACATCTGCCCAAGATGAGTATTTTTATCGAGACACCATCTCTAGCCTTTACTCAACCAAGAGCCCCAAGGCAGGGGGTGTTTTAAATCGGAGTTGGCATTTCCTAGCCTTTGCCTAAAAAGGCGTATCCTACAAGGCAGCAGGACATGAAGCAGATTGTACTGGGTTACATGTTACCAGTAGCAGGATAACCTGATCTGACAAGCAATCTAATGATGCAAATAGAATATCATTTTTTTATAAATTAATATATATATATATATATATATATATATATATATATATATATGTATGTATATATGTATGTATATATATAAATTTTCCATACTTGCTTTATTGTTGGCGCACATGTCTAATCACAAAGTTGGTCATGTGCTTTTTGGCTACTTCACCTTGTTTTAAACTTCTTTTATGTTTGATTTTTGACTCATCATTAAAAAATCTATATATATATATATATATATATATATATATATATATATATATATATTTGTATATATATATATATATATATATATATATATATATATATACAGGAGGGTGCATATAAAAAGCCGCGCTAATTTTTTTTTAAAAAAACAGCACAAAAAAATGAGTAAGACTCATATAAAAAAAGTAATATAGGGCAATTTTGATAAAAATGTTTATAACATCATTGTATATTACATATATAAAAAAATATAAATTACATATATAAAAAAATTACATATATAATAAAAAGAAGTTAGGATTTGTAAAGTATTTTTTAGGTTTCAGCTGTTTTAGTACTTAATTGGCCATCCTTTGTTTTTTATGACTCCTGCGCATCTTGAAGGCACACTATCTACAAGTCTTATTAATAAATCGTTTGGTAAAGCATTTTAACCATCAAGAAGAATTTGGAACAAATCATCTTCATTTGTTGCTCTACGATCTTGCAATTTTCTATCCAATATAGACCAAAGGTTTTCTATTGGATTTAAATCAGGAGACTGTGATGGCCAAGACATAACTGGTATCAATTTAGATTCTAGATATCTTTTATTCAACCGTGCTGTATGTTTAGGATCGTTATCGTGTTGAAAGATGTAGTCACTATTAGGAAAAAGTTCTTTTATACTTGGTCCAAGCTGATTAACTAAGATTTTATGATACATATGCTGGTCCATGATGCCCTTCACCCGGTAAAGTTTTCCAACTTTGTGTGCACTAAAACAACCCTAAACATTAATCTTTTTGTCATGTTTAATTGTTGCCTTGCATGTTGAATTTTTCCCCAATTAATTTGGGTTGAATTTTTCCCCAATTAATTTCCAACAGTGAGATCGACCATTATAAAACAAAACAAAAGGAGACTCGTCGCTCCAGATATTTTTAGCCCATTGTTCACATGTCCAATCTTTGTGCTCAATGCACCACATTAATCGTTTTTTTCGATTGATTTCACTAACAAAGGGTTTTTTAATTTGCTTTCCAGAAAAAAAATCACCCGATGCTTTTATTCTGCGAGATATTGTCCACTTTGAGATATTAGTAAAGTTCAAATCTAGTTTTATCTCAGAACATGTGATTTTACGATTTTTTTTGACAGCGTTAACAATGTAGCGATCTTCTTTTTTTGAAGTTTTAGGCTTTCTTCCAGATCCAGCAGACCTTTCAGTTTTACCAGTGTGTTTATATTTCTTTACCAATCTACTAATAGTTGAGTTTTCTTGTTTAAAACGCTTTCCAATGCTCTCCTTGGTCAGCAGCTTCAATAATTCGTCCAATTTCTACATCCGTTAGATGTTTTCTAAAATATCAAATGTGTCCATATTGATGTTTTTTTTTAAAGATTTTATTTATGTAAATATTAGTTTATATATAAACATACCTTTTCTGTCCTAAATTTTTCACTGCCACATCCAATTTTTTTTGTTTTGCTTGATTATACATTTTATACTTAAAATGAAGAAAAAATATTAGTGTGGCTTTTTTTTTGCACCCCACTGTATATATATATATATATATATATATATATATATATATATATATATATATATATATATATATATATATATATATATATATATGTATATATATATATATATATATATATGTATATATATATATGTATATATATATATATATATATATATGTATATATATATATATATATATATATATATATATATATATATATATATATATATATATGTATGTATATATATATATACACATACTTACATAGAAAATCAACAAAAACTATCAAAAAGTAAGCCTCTTAATTTAAAATTTTCCCTGCATAAATGACACAGCAGGGAAGGTAATTGGAATGATGACAATAGATTTTGCAGTTTTTATTTTTTTAATTCTAATTCACTCCCAGCAAGGCTGCAAGCAACCACTATTAAGTTAGGAATTACTAGGAAAAAAAAGAATAGAGTTATAGAGAAATGGTGTATGTATGGTGGCAAGAGCAAAGAAATGGTTGACAGAAAAAAAATTGTAGGTTGTATGAGTCAGAAAAACATGAAGATGAGATAGAGTTCCAAAGGGTTAAAATGTGAGGACAAAAACTAAACAAATAAACTTTTTTAGAGCATGCTGGGACAGATACAATAAAAGGATGTGACTTTGCTGAATAATGAGTCAAGCAAGTATGAATTTTCCGTTGATGGAGCTAGAGAAGATAGCTCCTTTGATCAGTGACCATGATAGTATTTGTAGAAAAAAGAAAGAGTTGCAACCTTATGATGGTGGATAAAAAGGCTCAAGCTTGGGAGATAAAACAGGTCCAATTACGTTTACAATGTGTTTTTTAAACCTTGTCTAAAAGAAAAAGAGCATAATTAGAAGAACCAGCCCAAATATAAAACAGTATTCCATTCAGAGATTTGTAGAGGTAGAAATTGGAGTCTTGGATTATTGTACATTACAGATCTCTCATGGTTTCCATGAGAGATCTGTAATGTACAATAATCCAAGAAAACATAAAGAAGGAGTCTCAGTGAGAAGGTTGCCATTCATTAATATAGGAATGTGACAGTGTTGTAATAGTTATTTGCAACTCTTACTTTTGCTTTTGATACTTCTTTCTGTTCCAACAGGTATGGATCAGAAGAGACATTAAAGCAAAAGCACTCAAAAGCAACAATTTTACACATAATAAAAGCAACAACAAGAGTGTTCTGTGTACCACTACATCTCTTTTGAACCCATTGCTTAGTATTTGTAAAAATAATAGAGTTTGCTCTAACTCCTTTCTTACACTCTCTACAAACCTTCCAGTATTATATACTCACTCAATCTTGATTTTACAATGCATAACCTTTGTTTTATTCATGTTTATCCTAAGCCTATTTGCTTACATTCCAATTTTCCAACACTGAAATCTTTGTATTAGCTCTCCTTCTGTCTTCACAATCAAGCAAAAATTATCTGCAAAGAATTGCTCTTATAGTAAAACAGCGCTAAACTTTTTTACTAGATCTTCAAAAACAATAATAAAAAGCAAAAAAACAAACACTCTGATGCTTACCATTTACTGCATGCAACCTTTACTTTCCCTCGCCATCTTTTGTTTTGATTGCTTTTGTGACATTTTAATTCATACCTACAGTAGCTGGTACAAGCCATTCTTCAATACCTAAATACCTCTTCTCTAAGCCCACTCTCTCTTGATACTCTCTCAAAAACTTTTTTAGGGTTCACAAATCTTATCAATAGTTCTGATAAGTTTTGAATATCAGGACTATATCAAAATGACAGTTGTTAAAAATGATTTTATTGTGGAAACCCATCCATTTTTTTTATGAATGTATAAATTCTTTATTCAATTTAATATTTATCATTTTGTTGGCATTTTTTAGCTTATAATCCACCCTAATGTTCCATCTGCTATGTTACTATTTACTTTTTTCATTAGTTTCTAATATTTTTTATTAGCTTTTTTTAAATTAGTATTTAAAAACAGTTTAAGTTTTTTTTTGAATGTTTAAACTAATTTTATTGTTTCATGTTATATTTATATAATTGGCTTAAATATTATGAATCCACTCTTAACAGCTTTTATTAAGCATTTAAGTAAGAAAAATAAATAAACTTTATTTTTCTTACTTTAATTTATTTATTGTATATCTGTTATGAAATCAGTATGTAATAAGTTTTCAAATAAACTTAATAAAATCAAAATCATAGGTTCTATGCTTCATGGGATCAATGGGCTTTCAACCGCTGATATTAGAGATGGCTGGTAAAGGGGGTCCTCTTGGGGAATTAGTTCAATGGACTGATTTAATATCTGGACTCTACGTTTTAGGTTATGACATTCGACTTCACCTCAACAATTCAGAGTTTAATAAGTATGATTTGAAATTATATTTTATTCTTTGTTTTTATCTAAGTTTTTATTCTTGTTTTATTCTAAGTTTTTACTAATCAAAAATTTAAAATAATTGCAAAAAACTGTGTTAACTATCTACTATTTATCATATACTTATTTTGTTGGTTTTAAATTTTTTATGAAATAATTGGTTTTGATGATCTATAATGTCTAACTATATAGCTGCACAGCAACTAAACAGATGGAGAAAATTTTAGGACAACTTTTTTGTTTCATGATATTTAAATTTTTATTTAATTTACAATTTTCAGATTTTTTTTCTCTGCTATTTAAGAATTTGTGTTTTTAGATTCATGGATGCTGATGATGCTAATGGTTGTGCCCAAAAGAAGTTTGAAAAAAATCTTGTTGATATTTTTTACACTGATTCTAATGGCTTTGTTATAACAATGCAAAAATTAGGTTTTGCTTCTTCTGCAAAATATAGGTTATTTACTATTTCTGCAATTATACAGTTTTGGTAAACCACAATATTTATATTAGTATCATACAGATCTTTAAAGGGTTTCTGCTCCTCCTTAAAAACAATGAAAATCCATGAAAAACATCTTTAATTTCTCCTGGTTTTTTTATTTGTGTTCCAGGAAATTTTGTTGATATGAATGGATTATCAAATATGAAATCAATAGAGAAGTAAATAGTTATTTCCTGATGATTTGAAATCCTAAACTTTTATTTTTATGTATGTATATGTATTAAAAAAGAATGTCAAAGCAGTGAGTATGTACGCTCATTGGGAGAATGCATACCTGATTTACACACTATCAATTGATCATTAAAAATCATTCTCAAAGCTACAGATTGAAGCTTGAAGTAGTTATTGTCTTCAGTATACTAAATGTTTCACAAAAGTTTGTCAAGAGCAAGTGATTATAAAAGAATAGCTAAGGCAAGTTTAGATTTCTCTTACATGTTTTGTGGAATTCGACAGCCTGAAATCCACAGGGTTGCAAAGAAATAAATAAATGTTTGATTAAATGTTTTTGTTGACTATTGGAAGTCTTTACCAAAAAGTAAGCAACCTGGGTATTGTAAATCAATACCGAATACCAGCTTTGAATATTATGTGCTTGAACAAATGAAATTTTGGTTCCTTTTAAGTTAAAATTTTTGCTTTCTTTGGTATTTAAAACTCCATACTGATGCAAATTTTGTATTGCTCTTTGTAATATCTTTTTTGTTTTATAAGTTAAGTATTGAAATATCCTTAGATAAACTCTTTCACAGGTCAACTACAAAAAAAGGTTTTTTTCTGTTGCAGAGCAAAGGATATGTTATTGATGGGGCATTTCTAATTTTGTTTAAAATATGCAACCCTTTTTTTTCCCTTTCACAACAAGTTTTAAAGATATTGTATGAGAAGATGGTATCAGTAGATATATTTTTATCAATCAGCCTTTTGTTGCTGCTTTTCTTCTTTGCTGCTTAGCAACAAAAAGTTATCATTATCTTTATCAAAGGACAAAACTCTTTGTTTTCAGTCACTATAATTTTACAAAACCTGAAATATTCTTTTCTAAATCATCGGCAGAAGCTTTAATTTCCTTGTAAGTAACAAGCTTCATCAACAGTTTGTAAATAAGATATTTTCACTTTTCTGAGAATTCAGCTATAAATGATTCTGGAAAATACACATCAGATAGTGAGCAACAAGTAAAGGAACAAGACTTTAATCAACAAGATGATTACAAGGGTATCGCTTATTTCTCTATTGAATTTGTCAATTTGAACCAATTTGAACATCTTACTCTTGAGTTGATAGAAATTATACTTCAATGAAAAGCCAACATCAATCTTGCAGGTTGAAAATTTGCGCAAATAGACTAATCTACTTTTAATACTTAATAAATTGTGTCATTTGCAAAAATTTAATGTCTAATTTAATGAACTTTGCATGAAAGTTGTGTAGTAGTTTTTTTAGAGTCTATTAAAAAATCTGTCATCCATTTATCAGTTTGAAAAGAAACTCTGAAAAAAATAAGATATTGCAGTGTAAGATGAGATTTGAAATTAAAAAAAATAGTATGAAAACGCTGGTAAAAAAAAAAAGATTTATTTCTGTTGCTAAATAAACAATTTATTTTTTGTATAGTGTTTCTCATTTTGATTTCAAATATGCAATTCTTTTTCTTG
>NC_088934.1:11867500-11872500 GCF_038396675.1 Hydra vulgaris | reverse complement strand
ATAAATATAAATAATTTTTTTGTAGCTCACACTCATGACAATAGTTTCCTTGGTTTTGTGGTGGGAAATATCAACTCAACTGAGAATCTTTCAAAAAAAACAAAAAAAAACATTGCCTTGATATATGCTAAACTTTCATCATATTTAGCTGTAAGAAATTATCTGTCTAAAGTTTTCTTTTTAACTTTCCTAGAGAGCTTTATGTAATTTACTTCCTATAATTCTTTTTTTTCCTTATGATGTAGGGGAGAATAGCTTATCTAGATGTCATAAATGAGTATTTTGAGATACACGCAACCCTTGTTGAAATTAACGTAAGCTTGGTTGTTAGCTTTCCTTTGTTTCATTTTTCAATTACTAATATAATAAAGTTTGTTTTTATTATATAGCATCCAATTCCAAAGTATGTCATAAATCATGGACCAGTTAGTGGTAAGAAAGTGAAAGAATTACTTTTGCAATCTAAGGTTAGTTAAAATAATCAGTTTTACAATCAATGGTTTTTTAGTTAAGTGGCTTAAAAAACATGTTTATATATACCCACATAATTTTCAGCTCTTTATTGGTGTTGGATTTCCATATGAAGGTCCAGGTCCTTTAGAAGCATTAGCTGCTGGTGCAACTTATATTCAGCCAAAGGTATCAAGTATTTTACTTTTTTTAAGTATCAAACATTTATAGATATTCATATGTTTATGTGTATTAGATTTATTTTAAAGATATTTAATTTGTTACATGCAAAAATGTCATATATAAGTTATGTTATAAATGTTATATATGATTTTTTTAAATAGTTATTTTATAATATTATTCATTTTTTTATAAATATTTTTATTTATATTTTATATAAAGCTTTTGATAAGGTTAGAAACTTGCTTCTATTCTTCAAACTGAGTGTTAATTGCTTTAAAACAAATTTTTTTGATTGGCTGATTGGAAGTTTTAAGTGGAGTTCTGCAAAGTTCTGTACTAAGAACTCGTTTTATTTTATATCTTTCTCAATAACATGCTAGATCTCACTTTGTAAACTAATCGCCAACTACACAAGGGTAATAGTGGTTTTCAAAACACACCTGACTAAAAATTTTTCCAAGAGAACATTAACGTTCTAGAGTAAACCCTATACCAAGAGCATAAGTTGTAATAAGGACAAGTTTAAAACTATGTTATTTGACTGGAAAGTTAACAACTGACTAAGAATACTTCTATTGACATATAATCTTCGCCATGCTTGATTGTCTTATGTACTTTATACAATATATGTCCAATATGAGCCACTAAACTCATATCTTACCTCACACCTTTAAAGTATTATTAAAGACTCAATAATAATTAATAATCAATCTTTAAAGAATCGACAGTGTAGAGGCATTTATCATTCATTACTTCAAGATGTACCATTGCCTTAATAAAGTTGAGCTTTGTACACCTAGCCTAATAGCTCTAGCACTAAACACAGAAGGACCTGCCAGTGGGCTTCATGGGCAACGTCAAATAGTAGCTAATTGTTTGCAAAGAAAATTCTTCTACATTTGCATTGTACTTGAATGAAATATTTTTCCAAACTTTATTGTATCTATTGTATCAGTTAACACCATGAAAAATCTTCTTTTAGGACTTTCTGGAACTTTTACTTAAGAAAAACAAAAACAAAAATCAAAATTTATCATAGTGGATGTTTGTTGTTCTACTTGCAAATGCTTAATTATTTGTTATAAATTACCTATATTTTTATTATTATTATTGTTTTTATTATTAATAGTATTATTATTATTATTATATTGTAGTATTTTATCTATAAAATCAGTTAACACTTGCTTGATTATTTGGATTTTGTATTAAAGAATATAGACTATATACAGTTTATGTATATTTAGAATGTATACAGTTGTATATTTTCTCAATAAATAATTTTAAGTCAAAATATTGAAAATGAAAATCTGTTTAGCATCTCTAAACACTTCAAACATTAAAAATTGTTGATGGCAATCTACTACTTTTTTTTTTTGTATTACATTTTTATTATGCATTTTTGTTATAAATCATAATAAAGTTTATCATAAAGAGGAATCTTTATAATTATACATTAGAATTTAAAATAGTATAAAAAGAACAGTTATAACTTACAAGTCTCTTTCATAATTTAGGCTATTTGAATTTTTATTTTTCAATATACAATTGACTGCAATTCCTTATTTAAAATTTGTTTTAATGAGTTTTAAAATATAAGCTGTAATGACCTTGTTTCCATGAAAATAACTACATGAAAATTTCTACAGAATTTCAAATTTGTATTGACTTTTTTTGTGATTGTGCGCTTGATTTACATTTAAACTAAAAAAAATTAAAAAAATATTTACAAGTTTTTATGTATGAGTCACCCTTAATAGTATTAAAGTTTTTATGTTAGTGTATTGTTGAATATAGTTTTTTATTTTTTAATAAAATGTCATCAAATAAAACAAATGAATCTTGAATTTGTTTGAAATAATGTTGTTTAAAATAATTTAGTTTGATCAACCAAAGGACAAGTTTAACGAAAAGTTTTTTGAAGATAAACCTACATTAAGAAAGGTTAGTTTTAGTTTCTAATAAATTTGTTTTTAATCATTATTTTTAAGTAGTTGGTGCTTTACCAGACTCTAAATAGTTTGTACTTTGTTAAAATTGTTTTATTTTGTTATCTTAGTGAGCAATAAATTGTACAAAGTAAAGTGGGAAACACTAGTTTTAAAGTCATATTTTCACAAAATCTAAGTTTCAATTGTCATAGAAAAAATCAATAAAAAAAAAACGAAACAAAGAAAAATATTTTAATTTCATTATTGACTTCATTTATTAAAATTGTTTTGATAAAAGTTCAAGTTCAAAATTTTAACTTTTTTTTATTAACTTTAAAATTAATCAAAGATGCTTGATATAAATACAAGTTTTTGAATTATTAGTTTTTAATAAATAATGTTAATTTTTAATAAATATATATATTTTTAGCTCAGTTCACAATCTCCTTATATGGAAGAAATGGTTGGTGAACCATACAGCTACACAATTAATGTAAAAAATGAGTCTTCATTTCGACAGATTCTGGAGATGATTAAAAATAGGGAGGTATCTATAATTGACTGTAAATTTGTTTATAGATAGCTTTTTCTATTAAAAAATTGCTTAATTACTATTGTTTTTAATTTACTGTGTAGGATCTTCCTCCCAAGATTCCTAAAGAGTTTACAAGTTATGGAATGCTAGAGCGCATACACATTTTTACAGAACATATGGTACATCAAAGTTAGCTGATATATTAACCTTATTATATAGTTCATTCATTAATGATATAAATCATTTGTGATATAAATCATGAGCAATTAGTTCAAATGACTTGTAATTTTATGTATAATTTTATTCACTATTGTATTTTTTTCTTTAATTATTTTTTTTTACTAACACTTACACTATTATAAGCAATTTCATTTATATTACTATTAATTTTTTAGACATATCAACTATTCTTTAAAACAGCAGTAAAATAAAAACGGATATATATTATAAAGAAACCAATAGTTACACAGCTATTTAAATCACTAGTCCTAATCTATATCAAAAAAACATTTTTACAATTTTGCTAAAAGTTGTTTTTCTATCTGGTTACAATACAAAAAACAATGATTAGCAGTAATAAAGTATGGCTAAAAAGTGTGAATATTCTGATAATTGTATAGAAAAAAATGATTCCTAATACAGAAAGTACAAATAAAACTATTTAAAATGTTTATCATGCGACAAAGTTACATGGCGTAGATATGTACAAGCCAGAATGAGAAAATAAGTTAAGGCTTTGCACAAATGTCCATTTGTGCAATTTCCAGTTGTTGAACTGGACAAGCAACAGACAGATTTGATAACCATGTGACAATATAATATACCATTATAATAACATTACAATATAACAATCATAAACATCCACACATGAATCCACAGAACCCTTTGAAAGTGTTTATATATTTAACTTATATTTAATTTATTTAATACTAATTAATGCTTATTAATAATTAATTGAACATCTTTTTGTAGTATAATAATAGCGCATCTTTATTTGAAAAATATGTGTACAACATATATGTATAAAAAATATGCAACAATATTTGAATTATTTGTAATATTTGAGTTGTGGTAATATTTGTTGTGTTGCTTTATCTTTCTACTTTATTTTTGTATTGTCTTTCATAGTTAAATTTTTTTATTTATTTTTAATAGTAAAAGAAATTAGAATTTTGTTTGAACAAATCATTGTAATTTTAGGATTTTTGTGATGCAACAGCTCCAAGGTGGCCTCCAATTCAACATATTAAAGTTTATATGGCAGAACGTGGCCAATCTTGTAAAGATGCATGTTTTAAAAAAGGTTTTTTTTCTCTCTCTCTTTATATATATATATATATATATATATATATATATATATATATATATATATATATATATATATGGGCAATTCCATTTTTAACTTGTTACATGCTCAACATCTTTATCAAATATTTGCCAATTTAAACTGTAAATTAAACCTTTAGCTATTTTGTATGAAAGCTGTTAGTCTAAAGAATAAAATAAGCTAAAAAGTTTTGAGACTGGCCAAAATATGGCAGACTTAGTACTGGAAATACCACTTAACTTACGTTACACATAAAACAAAGTAAAAAAATTGCTTCAACTTTTAGGTCAGATTTCTGCGAATCAATAAAGCGGTTTGTATTAGAAGTTTTCACAAGATTTTGAGAATTCTATACCAATTTTAAAAATGTATAAGAATTTAAATATACCAATTTTAAAAATGTATAAGAATTTATCAGAGGTGACCTGCTAGGGAAAATAAACTTTTTTTTTTGATACTATGTATTTAAGTTATGTTGCATCACTAATGTTACCGAGCGATTATTATTGTAGTTTTTATATATCTATTATTAGGAGTTGGAGTTATGTAACATAAAAATTGCAAAAGTATTGAACTT
>NC_088934.1:11842500-11865000 GCF_038396675.1 Hydra vulgaris | reverse complement strand
ACTTAAGTAATTTGTTAATAGACCTGAGAAAGTCTTTTTTCTAAACATGCTGATAGTTAAGTTATATTTGTTGTCAATAAGAATATCTAAAAAAGCTATTTGTTGATTTACTTCTTTTTCCATGGTAAAGTTAATATTTTTGTGTTGATGATTCATATAATTAAAATTTTTTAAAGAATCCATCTCGTTTTCAAATATAAGAAAAATATCATCAACATACCTGCGATAAAACAAGGGTTTGTTATCTGTGTAGCTTAATAAATTTAATTCTTTCATATGATTCATAAATAAATTAGCTAATATAGGAGCAAGAGGGGATCCCATAGCTATACTGTCGCATTTTGAAAATGATTATTGTATAATCGAAACATGTTGTTGAAACTGAAAAAAATTGTTATATTTATGAGACTTATTATGAAATTTATGCTATAACGAACATTTGGTAATTTAGTACACGATTTAGCATTGAAGTATGATATTAAAATTGGAAATTTAAGAAAGTATGAAAATTTATTGTTCAAAATACAAAAAGCAAAGTTGATCTTAATTTGTTATTACATTGTCAAAAATTCAACGTATATTCTAAATTTTTCATTGTTTAATCTTCCAAATGCAAACCCGTATGATAATAGATCGATTCGAAAAAGACTTCTACGCAGGGCTCAAAGAATTAATAGAGAAATATTATTCAAAATCAATTATCATCTTCAGAAAAGACACTCGTTTCTAAACTTACCTCTCTTGATTTTTACTTTCTAAAGAAAACTATTAAATAAAACACTGTAAAATCTATGAAAAAACTACTTGAAACACACACTAAAAAATTGCAAAATTTAACTAAAAATCAAACAGTACCTTTGAACCATTATGAATTTATTAAAAATCTCTCCACTCACTAACCTAAGAAGAATTGGATATTTTGAAAAATTGTTTAAACTATTCAATTCCCCCATTGAGACCATTTAAACACCTTCATTCTAATGAAAATTCCTTTCTTTTCTTCCTATGAAAATTAATTTCTTATATTATTTGCTTTTACGATTGTTTTATTGAAATTTGTTAAACTTTAATTGCTTTTTTTAAATTGGTTTTTATAAGAATAGTTTATTTTAAAAAAGTTGCTAGTTGATTTTATATTTTATTGAGCACAAGAAATTTTGTAATTTTAAACTGTTAAAATAAAAAACACAATCTTCCTTGAGCACAAAATGAAGAAACTTTCAGCTATACTGGAAAAATATAATATATTTTCTTCTAAGGAGATTTTTATGCTGTTGTAAGTAAAAGTTTTATTTTTTAATAACCACAAGCAGTAAGTGACCCACAAAATGCCTTACTTACTGCTTGTGGTTGTGGTATTAAAAATACCTGACAGTTTAGTAACAAACTAAGGGGGTTAGTATTAGGCAAAGTTTACTATCTGAGGTAGCATAAAAATACCTTCACTATATGAGTGTTACATTTCCAAGTCACTGTGTTAAAAATAGTTTTGTAAAAATGCATCAAATCAATTCACAAGTTCACATAATTAACCATAAATCCAGTTTTATAATGTTTAAAAAATAAATAAAAAATATAATCACCATTGTGTTAAATAAAATACCTTGTAAGGTATGCTCATTAAATTAAAAAACAAATTTCAAGCATCAAAGCAAATAATATTTTTAGTTGTCTGTGACAAGACTTTGTGGTCTTCTTTGAGTTTTTTGCATTTTTTGTTGTGTTTTTTTTTGTGTTCCTTATTTTATTAACGAAATCTTCATAGTAATTATTTTATATAAATTTAAGAAGTGCATATATGTTTTGATTAAAATAATAATTGTATAATATAATTTTTGGTTTTATAGTTAAAAATAAATTTATGTTTTAGGTTTAGTTTGTGAGAGAACATTTTTTGTTGACATTGATACAAAACAATCTATAGAAAGGTTTGTTTTTTACTTAATGTCATTTATTTATTATATATCAATGATTATCAACAAGTGTTTGTTTTTTACTGAATATCGTTACTTTATCAAATATTAATTATTATTAACAAATATTTGTTGTCTGAAAATGACTATATTTCATTAATTTTTTTAAATTAAAATTAGTTTATTTAAGGTAAAATTGTCTGAGAATGTTTATTTATTAGTTCATTTATTAGTTTATTAGAAATAGTTCAGTTATTTTTTAAACTAACTCACAACAATGATGAAAGACACTATTAAGTTGGGAGTTACTAGAAAACAAAGAATACTACTAAGTGCAAGGAAACAATTTACAGAAGACCTAAAAAGTTCAAAGTTGTATGAGTCAGGGAAACATAAAGATGGGAGAGAGTTGCTAAACATTAAAGTGTGGGGAAAAAAACTGGATAAATAAAAGTTTTTAAAGCATGAAGGGACAGATACAGTAAAAAGATGTGACTTTGCTGAATAGAATTATGGTTAATAATTAAATTGGTTGATGGAACTAGCGATGAATGCTTGTTTGAGCAGCAATCTTGATAGTATTTGCAGAAAAGAGAAAAGCATGTAACCTTACAATGATGGTAGAGTGGGTTAAGCTTGCCAGATAAAGCAGGATGTTTACAATGCGTTTTCAGACCTTGTCTAAAAGAAAAAGAACATCATCAGATAAATGAGCCTAACTAAGATAACAGTATTTCACACAGGATGAAATAAGAGATTTGTAGAGGTAGAGAATGGAATCAAGAGTAAGATAATGGTGATTGTATATATGGTTTCCATGAATAGAGTACTCAGTAAGATGGTTGCCAATCATCATTATAGGAATGTCAACAAGGTTGTGATAGTTATGCGCAGTAAACAATTGGATTTTGTTGGATTTAAAATTCATAAGCCACCGCAAGCCTAGTGATCAAGCTGTTACAGAAGAGAGATCAGATTCAAAATTAACTGCCTGTTCTAAGTGATCAAAAAAAGACTTTTTTATGACAGCATTATAAAGTTGAGTTGTCAGCAAATAGAGACACTTTAGATAATTAGGAAGATTATTAATGAAGATAAGAAACAATACAGAACAAAGGATAGAATTGTGGTACCCCAGAATTAATGGAAGAGTGCTAGCCTTTGATGATGACTTTAATTCTTTCGTTAGAAAGAAATAATTTAATAATCTCAAAAACTTTCCCAGATACACCATATGAAGCAAACTTTATGAAGAAGACCAGCATGCCTAACTTTATTAAAAGCTTTTGAAATGTCAAGAGCAACAACCCTTGCCTTGCTACTTCCACCTAATGTATAATAGATTCTTTGAGTTACATCAGTTAACAAGTTAGCTGTAAAATGAGATTTTGAATTAAATTAAAGTTATTAGACTAAAGATGAGAAAGGCTAATAGATCGAATGATAAAGAGAATGATAGTTGGAGGTTTCAGAGTGTTCTCAAGTGTTTTTAAAAATTTGAACCACATATGCCATTTTTCAGCTGACAGGAAAGCAAGACTTAGTCAAGCACTAAATATATCAATAGTTTAGAGAAAGTTGAAGAGAGTTCTAGAGAATACTTTTGTAAAACTATGACAGAAATATTGTCTGGACCACAAGCCCTAGAAGAGTTTAATTGAGATATGACTTAAGCAATGGAAACCAGTGTGATTTGGGTCTAGCAATGGGTTACTCTGTCTGTACTCAAAGTATGGCCATTAGATTCAAGAGTCGAATTAGAGGTAAAGTTCTTTGCAAATCGTTCTTCCTTATCATTTGGAGAGGTAATTAGATCAGACCCATGAATATAGAGAATGTTCGACTTACGTTTGTTAATGACACTAATGAAGATTTTCGAATAACATCTGAAACCTAACTTCTGAAATGAGTTAAATGGTTTTTTAAACTGGGAACAATGGAGCTTAGCATTAGACAGCATCTTTTTACATTGATTTCTTGCGATAATAAAAAAAAAAAGTTGATCTCAAGAGTGTTGTTCTTGTGAAAAAGA
Organism: Hydra vulgaris; assembly: GCF_038396675.1. NCBI lineage: Eukaryota > Metazoa > Cnidaria > Hydrozoa > Anthoathecata > Hydridae > Hydra > Hydra vulgaris. Next base: position 11,861,055 of record NC_088934.1, on the reverse strand, counting down.
TGAAAAAAGTGTTAGTATTTTTTTTTAATTCTTTGTCTTGGGTGCGTCATTTTAAACAAAATTTAGTTTTTACTTATAAAGAAAATTTTTCAAAAGTTTTTTGTATTATGATGCTAGCTGCTTCAACTCTCTATTAATGTTTTGATGTAAGATTCCCTTCTTCCTGCTGTGTGGACATGTCCTGCAGCTTCTGTAACCATCTGTACACACCTCTTAACTGATTGTGTATGAGAACATCATTGGAAACAACCATGGGGCTATTAATAAAATCTTTAATAGCAGCAGATGTAAGATTGCATGTCAAAGGTGGCTCTGTAACATTGTTCCATTCAATGAAGCTATAAAGACTAGCAGGTGTTCTTTGATGCCTATTTCTATAATGACCGACATTATTTGGCTTGTATTCATTTCCATGGAGTCTAAGAATAGTTTTCACTTTGTAATATAATTTGTTACTAAATAGAAACATTTCCAGTTTGTAATATAAACATCTATTATAAATTCAAAATACATGTAAGACATGTGAAGGTTTTCCAGAATATGGTTTCCCGTGCAGGGAAACCCATATTCTGGAAAATTTTAGTGCTGTTGTGAATCATCTGCTATGGCAAACAGGTCCTATTTCTAGCATTGCTAACTGTTTAAGTAAATTACGAGACCTTATTGTGTTGGTTATTCGGTAAGCATAGCTTTGATCAGTACTCAAATGCTCAACATTTTCTGGTCTAAAAAAAAAGTATCGGAGGTCCAATATCAATCTTTGTAAAAAAAATTGATTTCAAGATCTGTAGCTGTATTTAACATTTTTCCAAGTGTTCAGGACTATTTATGTTGACGTTTTGTTGGATTATCCAACACTATAATTTAGTGCCTTAACCCTAAATCATTGTTGTGTAGATCACAAACAATCTACACTAATCTCCCTAATTTTCTTTACACTCATTATATTTTCTTTTACATTTTTTTCAAAATTTTCTTTACACACCACTTTCTCACTCAGTATTTACATTTGTGATGTCTCCTCCAATGGCTTTTAATTGCATTCCAAAAATATCTTTCCATCAACCAGTTAACTATGTGGTCTGCTATTGTCTCAGCATGATTTTCTTTGATCACTCTGGTTTCAGTAACTACAGAAAAATGTTCTTCCTTGATAAGACAAAGAAAATATTTAACAATAAATTCTATTAATACTTTTATATTATCTTTTCTGCAAAAAAATAATAAAAAAAAGTACAGGAAACCTCATTATTCTCAAGAATTTATCAAATTTATTACCTAATTACGATCCTAACTTCTCTTGTGCCCTTTTAACCTCGTTGTGATCAATAATCAGCTATGTATTATTCTTTGTTATTAATTTAACATCAATTAGTGCTGCTGTTGCTACTTATGCCGTTTCCCTTAAACCCATGTGATGTCTCATACCAGCAATTTTGACAATTGTTATGTCCATCCTGTTATGAACTTTTGCAATATTCTTGAAAGGTTCTGGTTCTCTAGAAAAATCTGGTTTTGAGTGCTCTTTCTCTGTTTAACCTCAATGTATTATTAAATACAATATCTTATCTTATTAATATATTATTATTGTTCATTATTATTAACAAAATATAGTTTTTATAGTAAATAGTATTTTTTTTTTAAAAGGATCCCAAACCTCCAAGAAAAATGCGTACCAAGAAATGCCAAATGCGTACCAAATGCATACTAAATGCGTACCAATTTTTTTATTTTAGTTGAAGCTCGCCTTTTCTGTTTTGTTGTAGGCCAAAAAGTCATCATAATATATACCACAATCTGCAGACTTGATAATTTATTCAAGCATGCTTTATTCCTAAGAGTTTTTGTACATGGCGTCATTGATTTTCTTGTTTTTTTACATAATTGATCTTTTACACATTCTCTTTAATATGAACACAACATGTCTCGGAGGTTTGGGATCCTTTTAAGTATACATTTACTTAAATATTTTATTTAACAACGATATTTTATAAGTAAATGTTTAATCTCTACTAAGAAGTTATAATCATGCCTAATTTTTTGATTGATCTTCTCTTCTTCCCTCTAGTTTGCAACAATGCTTCTCTTTTCTTTTTTATAACTTCTTTTATTTTTGTTGACTCTTATGTCAACACTACATAGTAATGTGCGAAACTACCAACTTTATCTCCCTGTGACTTGATAAATTTTTTAACATTTCTAAGGCTAATTTTAACTGCAGTTTCCCAAAGATACTTTAATTTAGCTTTAATACTGAATTCTTGAATTATTACTGGATGTACAAATTTGCAATTAAGTTTTTCCCACTGAGAAGATAAGGAGTCATTTCAGTAACTAGTTTATCAACAGTTTTTTTTTATTTTGATCACTTATCTTTTTCAAAATCCCAGATTTTCCCACATTGTAAAATCGTCACTGCAGAGCAAAACTATCTTAAGTCCATTTTTGGCAAAATTTACTTTTTTGGTTTAAATTACTCCTTAGGTGCACAAAAGTCATCAAAGTATGGAACCAAAATTGGTTTAACTTTTGCAACTATGAGTAAAATTCAAATATCTCATGTCTTAAAAAAAATAATTAAGAGACATTGCTGCAAAACAAAACTATTTTAAGTCCATTTTTTGGCAAAATAGACTTTTTTGTTTCAAAATACTTAATATATATAATAAATAACTAAAAGCGTGTAGCAATGAAAAAAATCAAAAGCAGTGATTAAATTTAAAACTTGTGGTAGTGGTGTTGTGGTAGAGTGCTCGCTTAATAAGCGAGCGCTCTACCTTGGGAAGGTGAATTAACAAAAAAAAAAAAAAACTTTAAATATCTTTTTCTCAAAACAGCCAAAACAGACTTAAGATGGTCTTGTTTTGCAGTGGCAGTTTAATTTGTAGAATTTTGTCATATTTTATATAGTTTTAAGATTATCTTAAGTCCATTTGCATTGTTGCTTCTCATAAACTTAAGTTTTTAATTTTTAATTTTTTATATTATAAAAAAATAATAACATATTCTATAAGTATTTTAAGATAATTGTGTTTAATTCAGAAAATCAAATGCAGTGATGAATTAAAAATTGAAATGCTTTTTTCTCAGAACAGCAAAAATAAACTTTAGATAGTCTTGTTTTGCAGCGTAAGTATGTCTTGCAGTAGTTGCGAATTACAGGTATTTTTTTTTGAAATTCTGATTCACCCCCAACAAGGCTGTAAATAACCACTAATAAGTTTGGAGTTACTCCTCTACCAATAAATCTACTTAAGTGAATAGTTAATGTATTTCTTTTTTGTTGTTGTTGTTGTTGTTGTTGTTGCCATAAAAGTAAATTTTACTTAAATATTGTTTTAAAGTTTAAAAAATAAATTTATACTCTGATGAAGTATCTTGACTATTTTTAATTATAAACAAATTTTAGAAACAAATCTTAAAAACTAAATCCTAATAGGTCCAATATAAATTTCATATTATTAAGTTTCTTTTAAAACTGAAATGCAAAATACTTCATTATTTTAAATATTTTTAAATTATTTTAAATATTTTTAATTAACTAACTAAAAGACAAAAAAAAAATGTAATTAATATGGGGGTTTCATTTTTTTTTCCTTTGCCTTTGAGTACTTTATATTTATTAAGGTTAGATTCATTATAGGAATAAAGTATAACAATTTTACTTAAGAAGATGACTGCTTTAGACTTGTCATATGTCAATTACATCTGATGACTTGAAATATAAAGAAAAAAGACACCAAGAACAACATGAAGAAAGTAAGATTTTATCTAAAGAACCAATAATGGATTACAATTCAGATTACTCTTCTGATGAATATTCTGACAGTGATATGTCAATTCTAAAACAAAAAGGCTTTACTTGTCTAAGATGTTCACAATATTCTACTTTTGGTACTAATCAACTATCAATTACAGGGTTTAAATATTGTATTTTTAATAATCAACTTTTTAATGTAGCATAAGATCAAACAAAACAACACCTCAATAAGCAATGATGATTGTCAAAACAGCATTAACTGCAGTTAGTATTAATATAACACAGCATTTTAATGATCTTCCTTAATGGAAGCTTGAACTACTTTCCATAAATTAAAGTGGATGTAGAGACAAAGACCATCCCTTTCCCCACCCTATCCATATACAAGATTTTCCATCCCCACTCTATACCCATCCAGCCTGTCCCATCCCCACCCTATCACCATCAGTAAAGCTATTTTTACTAGCCAGTAAACCATATCCGAATAATAACTCATATATAACAATTTTGTATTTTAACCATTTTTTATTAATTCATTTAATTCATCATTTAATTCATAATTAGTATATAAAATATATAAATATATATAAAATACATAAATATATAAATAAAATCATTTAATTCATAATTAATTTATTAATTCATCAATTCATTATTAATTCATAAATTAACACTGTCCATGGTTCAATTATATTTTTACGCATATCTATTCTTTGTTATAATAACTTCATTATCTATGTTAAATTTTGTGTTTCTTAACTATCATATTTAGACTCTTTACTGCTGCCACGGTATTACCAAGCCCATTATTACTGCTACCAAGGTATAACCGTAGTTTTATTAAACATTAACATGGTAATTATTGCTGTGGCCGCATTAATACAGCAATACCCATAACCATGTTGCTCTCTACCATTAACCTCCTGCAATAGCAGTAAGAAAAGATTTTTGACTAGTTTCACTAGTTGCTCATTTTGATGACAAAATATTGCCATATATTTATGGAACCAGGCATGAAAGTCTGCTGATTGTTGTATCTGGCTTGGATATTAAGAAATTATTAGGGATCCCTTAGATACCTACTGGTACTGGTGCTTTGATGGGACAGAAGGCAGTTGAGTTTATTCATCAGTGGTCTAGCAATGACCTGCAAGAAATATCTTGTAGGTCTTAGCTTTGAAAAGACTGCAAGTAATATTAAGTCATCATGAGGTAATCTTTGTCTATCAGAAGTCAATGAATTGAAGAGTTTTGTTTTTAGCCTGACAATCCTTGAAGTCCTTGTTTAAAAAGGACTGAACATTAAACTTTTTAATAGAGTAAAGTACCAGCGGGATTAAATCAAATAATCTCAGTTTTTTTAAAGTTCGCAAGCCACTGGTAGCCCCAATTGTGGTTTTTAGAATTTGGGATTTTTAACTAATTGTATTTATGTTTCTGTTTTTCTTACGCCCTCCCCCACCTTCACAACAAAAATCCCCAAAAATTATCTCCTTATTTTAAAGGAAATCGAAAACTATTCTCAAGTTTACAACAAAATTGCAAAAACGTGTTGCAAAAAATAAAATTAAGCGTCAGTTAAGGTAATTAAGTAAAGAAGCAGCACTCCCATTATTTAGTGATATAACTTCTGTTGAAGAGAAACTTAAAATTGTAAATGTCTTACAAAAAGAACCATTACCAGGTTACAAAGAGAAGATTTGCTCAAAACAAGGTTTCTACTTTCTCTAATCATTTTTTAGCTAAGTTTGTCACACAATGCTCAATGAAATTTTTTGACTCTTAATCTAACAAATAAATTCTTGAAATAGTATTCAAAAATTTGAGCTATTTGTGATGACTACAAGGCTGCGTGCAAGATAGTACTTGGCTTGAAAGTGGTAAATGACTATGCAGAATGGGTAGTTAAATAAGCCACTGACTTTAATGAAGTTTTAACAAAAAATGACAGTCATAGAAAACATTTTGTAACTGAAGCTACTAAGTTAAGCCGTAATCATCCCAAATGTCAATCATTTTTATCTATTTATATATACACACATAGTATAAATTAAGTACGTTAGCTACTTAGTTGAAGGTTTTATTTTAAGGTTTGATTTAATATTTTTTATTTCATCCAGTTAATTTTAAGATGTTTGTATTATGTTTTCTTAAAAACATTCGAGAAATTTTTTTATTTGAAAATTTTACTTAATTACATTTTTTTAATTGTTATTTTGAAATTTCTCTCTGATATATATTTAACATTTTTTTCAATTATTGATTTGAATATAACTCACTTTTTTATGGATGAAAAACTCTATCAGCAATAAAAAAAACATAAGGGTACTCTGATATCTTTTTTCTTTTGTCTATCAATAGTACTATCTTATTATCAGAAGTTTTGTCTTCTTCGTCATATGCTGTCATTTGTGTTTTTTTTTATTTGGCTATAGTCTTAGAGAAAATCTGAGATCTGAATATTGATGTCACTGGAGGTATTTTTTTTTTAAACCAAATCTACATCTGATGCAGCAATATTGAACAAAGATGGCTGTTTATTAGTGAAACTCAGAAGTTGAGGTGTATATCAATTTTTTTTTATAATTCTTCCTTTTTTTTCTTTTTTTTTTTCTTCAATTTTCTTTATAACTCTTCTCAAGTTCAAGATTTATTAAATGCAGATATACTTTTTACTAATATCTTTTAATAATAATAAAAAAAAAAATTAAAAAATGCATATTTTCTCTTAATTTCTTTTTTCTATCGTCGAACAAGAGTTAGTTAATTCATAAAGCTTCAAATGTTTTTATTATTACCTTAGCGATAAATAAGGATATTTGTCGGAGTATCATGGGGATTAAAGCTCTCTAAAAAAGCATCAACAAATGTTCTACTTCTAAAAAAATTTCCCATTAAATATTTCCTTTTTAGTTACATTTTCCTTAGCTGTGTTAAAATTCATCAGACATAAAGTTTAATAATATCATAAAAAGTTACCAATATCTAAAATAATATTTTAATAATATTTTTTTATTTTACTCATAATCATTTTTTTAGTTTTTAACATTAGAATATTCAATCTTAGCTATGTAATCGGTAACCTACAATGTGCTAAAGTTAATCTCGAACAATAAAATATTCTAGAAAGTTATAGCTTTCAATAAGTTTTGTTAACATGTTTTTTTTGTTTTGATTTTTAGAAATGGTAATCTACAATGCACTAAGGTGAGCGAGGTATACGCATTGCACGCACCTTCCTTCGACCCAATAACAAACATTTGTTTTGTTCAATCCCACGGCCAACTTTATAGTTGCATGCACGAGGCGGAGAACGTAAAACGTTTATGCCCATGTAGAGATTTTGAATTGGAACAGGTGCAGTTGTGTAAAGATTGTCTATAAAATATTGTTATATATTTTTGTATACATTTTTTACATAGCATATGCATAAGGCGGACACAGGACACTGCAGTCGAAGAGAACGTATTTATAATCTTCCTCTTCTTTTGCAACTGGCTATTTATTTTTTATACAGCTTCTTGCCAATATTAAAAGAAACAACTTTTGTTTAAAATTGTGTATTTTACACAATTACTTTTTAACTTTTATGTACAATTTTTGTTTATAAAAATTTTAATATAGTCTAGTTGAAATCTTTTTAATTTCTATTATTTCAATTTTGTGAAACTAATTTGTAAAACTAGTTTATTGCATTCAAATTGTAAACTCAAGCTAGTATTTAACCATTTAATTTTCTATTTTTAATTTTATACTTAAAGGCGGTCTAGGGTTTTTTCGTTTTATGCGTAATACCGGAGATGCGACGGAGTTGGATCAAGGTTAAACATATAAAGATCATTTATATAGGTGAACCCAAATTTAAACAAGTCAAAAGCAGAATAATAAGATCATCAATACAATTTCCAGTGTAAACTTTTATGACTAGTACATACAATGCTATGTAATATCTATGATTCAGCCTAAACACAAGGACTGATTAAATATTATGAGGTCAATATATATCGTGGACTCTTTCCATCCTTGCTCTAATTGATGAATGTTGACGAGAATAAAAAGTGAATCATGCAAGCGGTCACAAATTCAAAAATAATTTAAATCCAATGTTTATGATAACTGTATTTGTATAAATATACTTATACAATTAAAATAAGAGTTTTTGCAAAATTTGATCTTTTAAAGGATGTCCAACTTACATACATTTTTGGCCCTTTTTTTTTTCTCTTGTAAAACACGTATTCACGCTCAAGGATGTTAGAAACAATATAAAACTACACTTTACAACTTGAAAAAATTTATTATATATATCAGGCCCGTTGCAATAGGAGGAGGAGGGGGGGGCAGCTGGGGCATTTGCCCCCCTCAATAATTTTTCAAATAAATAATTTTGAAAAAATTACTAAAAAAAAAAAGATCCTTAAAACTATTTCGGGGCCCCTTAATCCAGCAATTACCACATAACGCCAAGTTGATCGGGCTTAGATTTTTTGATAGATAATCCTTAAAACACTAACAATTTGTTGGTGTAAAAATCTAAACTTGGCGTGAATATGGGTTAAAAGATATCAAAGTTGGACATACTCCTTTACGCAAGCGTTTTTTTGACAAGTTGTTCCTTTCTTTTAACAAAACTCTTGTTGCTAAACCTGGGTTTGATCCTCCATTTTCAAATGCTGCTAATTCTGTTTATTTTGTTATGCAAAGGTACTTTGTCCAATAACTGAAAATTTTCCCTGTCATCTTTCGCAGAACAGAGATTTTAAATTTAAAAAGATCTTGTTAGCTATTTAGGTGCTCAAAAGAAGTTCGAATGGTCTTATCACAGCATTTAACCAAGAAGTTCACGCCTTCTTCTTTACCAATGATACATATATAGTAAGAGCCGGCTACAAACCACGGACTAATTCAACACCAGTTCAATTAAAACAAGTCAAAGACGCATTTAAAAAACTTATTAAAACTGAATCTGCAAAATAGCCGGCCAAAATATCTGATCTAGAACAGATTATGAAGCAACATCAGTTAATAATAGATAAGCTCATCGAAAATCGATGAGCTTATCTGTTGAGTTACAGTTGCAAGAAAGAACATAAAAAAAAACAACCTATTGAACAATTAACAGATAACAACGCATTTGCCATTGAGCAACAACAAAAAAAAGAAGCGTGAAAAAATGTTGTTATTTATGGCATTAAAGAATCTGAAAAATTATCGGATGCAGATAAGCAGGTCGACAATAAGAAAATGGTTCCTCTCTTTTATCAGAAAACTTAAAATACAAAAGTAAAATCTTTATGTCAAAAAAACAAATTATAGCGTATTCAACTCTCATGAAGTCAATTAATTCTATACAAATCTTCTCGAATAGTTTGAGTATCTGTAAAAGTTAACAAATAACATATACTTATCAAATGTATATATCAACCAAGCGATGCTAGTTTAATAAAATGTCGTTGAATACTTCAAATTAGCTCATAGGTTATTTTCGGCGATTTTAACCTCCCGAATATAAATTTGTCTAATTATGATATTAAATCTTTACTTATACTTTGGTTTATCGTTGTTTGAGGTTGATCTATGATGTTTTATACTATAACTTTTTAGATATTAAAAAAATAATAATAATTCTCAAAAAGTTGCTCTAAGTTTTAATCCACAAAGCTTTATTATGTTCACTTCATGATTAAAAAAAGATTAATTAGGGTTGCGATTGTCTCATTTTTTCCGTGGGAGAACAAAATAAAATTTTTATTTAGATTATTTAATATATAGTGGCATAAAACACAGCTGAGTACTAAATTTTAATTTATTCGTGTGATATTTTAGTCTGGTTCGCTTAGACTGTCGTCAGGCGTAAAATACATTACAATAATGATATTACGAAAAAACGTTAATTAAAAACTTAGTCGAAAACTACCATAAAAGATCAGAAAACAAAAAATCAAAAGCAAACATGTGATCATAAGAATGAAATTACTATTTCAGAAAAAATTTAACATAATGCTACTAGATTGATATCACCACTTAAAAAGCTATATTATGAGAAAAAATTAGATAAATTGGGCCTTACTACTTTAGTTGTAAGCCGGAATCAGGGCAATTTAATTCAAATGTACTTAAAAAAAAATTATAAAAGCAATTTTAACCAAGCAAGTTTGCCAAGAAGTTATCAATCAGCAAGAGGTCATCAAAGGAATTATAATCATAAATGAACTAACCTTTTGCCTAAACATTAATTTTTAACAAACAGAATATCTTTTTATTGGAATGGACAAGCTACTTGCTAATGCAACTTCTGTGAACTCTTTTAAAACTAAACTTGAAAAATGGATTTTAAATGATGTACCTATGTTGAATAATGGTATAACTGTCTAAATGTATTTTGTACACTAGGATTAAAATAAAGAAAAGAACTTAAAAAATAAAATGTTAAACTTATATTTAAAACACAGTTTATTAAAAAACTTATATTTAATACAATTTTATGTAACAATAAATCCAATTTATTACCAAATAGGAATCCGGATGTATGTAAGCTTACGTATTTATGCTGTGGCGTTTATATCGGAGAAATAAGTAAGGAAATTTTAGAAAGATTTTTTGAGCATCTTGTAAACAGCATAAAAGGTAAAACGCATTCCACCGCAATTGAACAATTTTTATAAATATTGATACTCCCAAATATTTTTTTTCATTAAGTCAATTCATCTTTATCTCTTCTTAAAGGTTACGTATATTATACGTTTTTTGTAATATTTTTATTGTACTTTATTTTACGGTCTGAGCTAATCAGACTATCACATAATAAAATATCAGAATATCACATAATAAAATAAAAAATGAGTACTTAGCTGTTTTTTATGTTATTATATATTAAATAAATCAAGTACAACAAAAAATATCATGGAAACAATTGATCACTGCTTCTTACCCTATCTCTTACCGTACCACTTACCCTACCTCTTAGCCAATTATATGCATTTTAACTACTCACACATAACAATAAAAAATAGTTTTAGCTATATTCATGAATGTAAATATATCATGTATCTATTAGTGACGACGAAAGTAGTGCTAGGTGAGCTCTATATTTATTTAGAAAAAAAGATTAAATACTCAGGTCTAAGAACAATTCCAAATCAAGTTAAGTCATTTTCAAGTTAAAAAGTAAAAATTGATAAATTGTCACGCTCAGATTTTTAGAAAAAAAGTTTTAAAAATATAAACAAATCACGCTTTTAGCAGTTAGATTAATATAGCAAAGAATCGCAGTTTTTATTTATACCAAAACATTTTTATCTTGTTTTTATCATTTAAGTATCAATGGTTCAGTTATCTTTATAATTATTCCATATCTATAAAACATACAAATGAAGAATTTGGAAGTCGTCATTAAGTAAAACTTTAAATATATTGTTGTTACTTGCAAAAGTTCTTTGAATATAAAGACCGAAACCATCTTTAAAATATTTATGTTTTCAATTGACATGGCGCTTGTAAGTAGTGACTTGGCATATATTAATGACCGTGGTTTGTTTAAAAAGCTATGTGTAAAAACATACTAGAAGCGTTGCTCACTTTGGCATTATTGTTTAAGCTATGGTTTGTGTCCAGGTGTTGCTCGTAAACCTTGCTTAAGAAACTTTGAATAAAAATGGATGCTGCAAACACCTAAATGCTTTACGTGTTTGTAGCATCTATTACAGGTTTTCAATTCTTTCTTATAAAAAATTTAATCATTTTTTAAAATAACATAAATCTTTCTAATGGTTCAGAACGCCCGAAAACTGTATTCGTTTTGTAAGCTGACGGTTTTTAGTTTTTATCTAACGTTTGTATTTTGTACTTTTTTAACCAAATTGAAGAAATCTAAGAATTTCCAAGAAGCCGAACATATTTTTTTTCTACTTAATGCTTTTCAAAACTTTAAACTTTAATCTCGATTATATCAAACATTTTCTTTAACTCGCATATATTTCTAACATTTAAAACACTTTTGAATGATGACAATTTTTTATACAAATGGATATGAGTAGTTGCTTATTCGAAACTCTATTAGTATTTTTTACTTAAATAATTAATGCTACAAAAGAATTCTCTTCAGATGAAGTTAGCATTTTAATAGCAGGTAAGATTTAACCTTTTACTAAATTTTGAAGGTATTTTTTGTATATCAGATAGTTCCATATTTAAATAAATTTCGCGTTCAAAATTTTCCAGAAAATTAGCTTATTTTTTTGTTTACTGACGAAGGTTTCTAGTTTAGGTGTGGGAAGATTGAAGAATAGTTTCCACTTATTCGTTCTTGTATGGGAACGCAAAAAGAAAAGGAAAAATAATCACTTGAGCATGCGTAATATATATTTGAATTTGTTCAAAACTATGCATATTCAAGTGATTATTTTTCCTTTTTCCTTTGTAGAAAAATGGAAACTGACCTTAACTGCTAATAAACTTATTTAAATCCTCTATTAAATTTTATTGGTTTAATTTAGCTTATATCCTTATATTTAGTAATTAATCTATTATACCTAAGATAAATTGTTCATTAAAAATGGTAAACTCTGTGCTAGTAACTTCCTTTTGTTTCAAATAATCGTCCACCTCTTTCAACGATGAAATATCGCAATCAAACTGTGAAATTTTTATGTATATTTTGATGACTGTATTTTTAAGACTCGTCAACACATTCAAGCGATCCGCACTTTATCAAAATAAAACCTCGTATTGACATAATCAGCAGCCGAGCTGAATAATAAACATTATATTGCAGCAGTAAATTCCAAGTAATTTCTAAATGACCTTTTAACTAACAAAATATATTTTACCAAAAAATATTATTATTACTTATTTCATCATATGTAAACATTTTATCATGTTCTTGTTTTACAATTTTATTAGTAAAATTTAAATAAAATAGAAAAACTATTGAAGGAAGTAGAAGACAGAAGTCAGAAGTCTTGTTGCCAATTCCCTATAGTAAGCGTTAAGTGATTCCCTACAGTAAGCGTAAAGTGATTCCCTATAGTAAGCGTAAAATATTTATAAACAACTAGAATAAAGAACGATAAAATTGCAAAAATAGAGTAAGTAAATAGATAAAGTAAGAATTATAACGAGATTTTTTTAAATTTATCTTTCTTTTTTTTTTAATTATGATTTGAGATACAAAAATATGTTTGTGTCTGTTGAGCCGAGTAAATTTGGAAACTTCATTTTGATACTTAGAGACGAATAATACCTTTTAGAAAAAGTTTAACTCATAGACATTACGTTTAATTTCTTGAAGTAATGGCTAGGCGTAGGCGCATTTATGCATTACATATAATTCTACAAGCTTATTTTTTGTTTCATATATTTTTTGTTTAACATATTTTTTGTTTTATATAATATATTTGTACATATATATTTTTTTAATGGTGAAGGGCAAATACTTGTCCAAGCATTACAATAACTCGTAGCTTTGGTACAAAGAGTTTTATATATCTTTTAAACATATTTTACTTAGTAAGTGTTTTGTTTTATGCATAACGCCTATTGTTGTGCAGGACGATTTTATTATCAAAAGTGTAAAGAGCCTTTGACAAGCCGATGAAAAAACCGAGAGTATAATTTTTGTTACCGAGCCGGTCAAAAATTTAACTGGCTGAATCCGTTATTACATGATGTGTTAACTACCTTTTTTGGAAAAAAAGCTACTTAATGAATAAGATATTGGGTTAAAAGCAAGATCTTCCAATTATTACAATAAATGGAACCCTCTGCTAGAGAAGATGTTTTATGTCCCAGCTTCTTCTGCACCAGTGTAGCGCTTCTTTAGTCAGAGAGGTTTGACTATGCAACCAAATTATGCCAGACTGGGTGATGAGATGTTATCGTCTTTTGTATATTTGAAATGTAATAGTGGTGCGTCAGCCGGATTCTTGACATTGTGTAGTTACTGTTACTACTTGGATAAACGTACTAAAATAAAATTTGTAAACTTGACTTAAAATTTTTATTTTATTTTTTATTTTTTTTAATTACAGTATGTGACTTATGGACTATCACGTTTACTAAATCTATGCTATTATTGGTTTATTTTGTTTTTAAAAATATAAGAAATCTGTTAGTTTCCTGTAATTGATAAAAGTATCTTTTGTAGACTGCAACAGTGCACTGCGCAACATTCAATAACATAATTTTATTATACTTGTTTTGGGGAGGAGGGCTTCACTATGAAAATGCTTTGAAGACTGCCTACTATGAACATAACAATAGTAATAAAAAATCCTCTAATTTAATCCTGAAATGCCGATTTAAGATAATTAGTCCAAGCCCTATTTTGCCATCTAAATCTAAAACAAGGTTTCAACATTGACAACTAATGGTACAAAAAAATGTTACAATTTGCCAAATAATAATATAAAAGTTCATTTAATGGGGTGTCAAAACCCACACACCCTTCCCCTTTAATAAAACTACGTTTTATTATAGAGTAATATGTATAAATGGTCAAATAATCAGCTCATCAGCTATAGGCCTAATAGTATACATTCATGAGTAAACATTAGACTTATTGTATTGGTTTTCAAAGAATCTAAGACTTAATCTTGTTTTAGTGAAAACTTTCAAAGTCTTGGTCTTGGGTTGATTATTTGATCTCTTGGTACTAGTCTTGAATTTTGAAGCCTTGGTCTTGAGCCTAAACTGGTCTTGGTTTTAGTCGTGGTCTTCGTTTTTACTGTCTTGATTACATCATTGATTATGCATATCATTAGGTTGGCTGCAGAATGTTGTTTAAGGTAACTTAGTGTTTAATAACTTTATAGTATTTGATACAATTATGTTTATATTTATAACTGTAAAGTAAAATAAAAATTTATTCAATCAGTATACCTATTTGCTCTTTGGCATAAATCACTTTTACAAAAACTGTTAAAATAACTTATAATATTTTGAAAAACTATTATAAAATTATAAAAACACTTATTATACTGTATATACAAAATTTCTTTATATTATTTACAATCCCTTTCCAGACCTCTCTGAGAGTTTCGCAAACGTTTTGTCTTGATTATTGTGACAACTTTTAAGAAAAGAATTGCCAACAACTTCCAAGAAACAACAAGATTGTTGTATTCTTGCTCGTCCATTTTTTGAATTAAAAAGAAAAAGAAAAAAGCGGCTTAAATTTCTTGCTAGCAATATTTTTTCCCAGGAAATAATGCAGCTGATCAGCAATATTTCCAAAGAAATTTTACTGTTGCGGCATAATTTTGTAGCGGATAAACTTTCCGTGACACCGGTCGTCTAAAAAATTGGCCATGTTCTACCAAAAGTTCAAACCTAAATATTATTTAGGCACGGATTACAGATTTGTGTGCTTTGTTGAAAAATACTGAAAATCAGAGAATTAAAAAACAATAATAAAAATCTTAAAATGCTTTACAAACAGTAACTTGACTAGTGTATTCTAAAGTTAAAGAACATAAGGCCAACAGAGAAAAACTAAAAATAAATTAAGTTACACGTCCGAGACTTAATATATAGTAAAAAAGCCCACAAATCAAAATTTAGATTATTACAAGACAAGTATCAATAAATCATAAAATTCTGAATGAATTTTTATTATTGGTAGTCTTAGTAGATGTTTTTTTAAAACATTAACGACTTATTTTAAAATATTGTTAAAACCATTTGTTTGCTGATTTTTCGCTACACATTATTATTCCGAACTTACTAGTTGTTTAAATGATTATTGGATTGTTTTGAAGATTATACTTTGAACCCGTTATAGCAATGAATCTGTTATAGCCCGAACATCATAGATTTAGCCTATGTCTGTTGAAAAAATATCATAAAAAATGTTGAAATTATAGAATCGTATTGACAGAATCGAAGTACATGGTACCGTTGGTACTTTGATTTCCATTTTACTTATCCATATTTGACCAGTTCAAAATAAAAAAATGTTGTTAACATCATAACATCTTGTAGAATAGTAAGAAGGAGCAAATGTAAAGTACTCAGAAAAAAGTAGATCGACAAGGTTGTTTATAATTTTATAGGTTATTACAAGATCAAATTTTATTCTGCGTTATTCAAGAGATTCTAGGTTGAAGATCTTGATCTCGACATCTTTTACAGACACTTCTAGTAAAAGATTTCTGAAACTTTTCTAATTGACGTATATCTTTTGAAAGATGGGGATTCCACACAGAGGTACAAGATTATGCAATTGTTTATTTTTATCTAAAATAATAATTGAAATATAAATTGATTATTTCTTTTTCAAATTTTTATATTGTTTTTAGACCCAAAATGACATACATTTACAAAACTTTTTTTTCAAAATATAAAGGACCTGTTAAAAAGTTAATTGAGCTGGCCTTGAAACACATTATGTAAGGTTGCAATTTTAAACTTAATTTTCTGACCACAAACCACACCAAATAAAAAGGTAGCCCAATTAAAGTTCAAAAATTGTTTTTATATGAAATATTGAAATGGTCTAATTTACATAGTATTTAAAGTTTTTTGTATGTTTTGTACGCTCTTATATGAAGAGTTTAAATTTTAAAGACGTTTTGTGCACCTACTCTAAATAGCTTCACCCAAGCCATCCGTCCTCCCACCGTCACCACCAACGCCTAAAATAAGGACCGGCGAAGTCAACTTTTTAAGACTCGAATTTAAATGAAAGACGAATTTAGATCATATGCGTACACCGAATTTAACTGAAAGACGAATTTAGGTCGTAAATTTAGCTTAAATTTAACTAAAAGACGAATTTGGACTTCAAAACCGAATTTAACTGAAAACCGAATTTTTAAAAACTTTTAAAATTCTTATAATTTTTTTTTAAGTGGCCTAAAAAGACCTAACGGCTTTGTCACAGAGTACATCAGACAAAATTACTTTGCTTCACTTGTTCTTTGTCATGTTTTAAATTATGGTTAATTACATGCTAAAGAATAATAATTTTAATTTGTAAAAAATGATTATACAGCAACCGTGGCGCAGTGGTTAGAGCGCTTGCTTTAGAAGCTAAAGCAAGCGCTCTTACTAAGTACAACTCTTCTTGAGAGCGGGGAGTTGTGGCAATTAACAATTTATTATTAAATACTAATGCATCCATGTTGATTTTTTTGTAAGGATCAAAAAAGTACAAGACGTTAAAGGTTCAAGACTAAAACGAATACAACAAAATAAAAGTCTCGAGATGCAGGACTGGATTTACCTTTGTTGGGGCCCGGGTTAAAATTTAATACTACTTTATGCTTTTCAGGATAATTGATAATGGATTAACCAACCTAGTGAATTAATTAATGAGGTAAATTTATTATTGATAAAATCAAATTAATAAACAACACAAAGTGTGAATTCAACGAATCACGAATGTGCTTTCCTAACAGGGTTGGATTTTGGCATTAACAGCCTTCTGATAACCGAGTCTACTCATGCCGTTAATCAAACAGAGACATAAGAATACGAGTTTATTTTATAGCTGGCGTTTTACTTCTACCCAGCCGATAGCTAATCACAAGATTTAACGGAGAGATATGAATACGGCTGATTATAATTCTTGTTTCAAAAGATCATAGAATAAAAATCACAAGGCAATATGCCTAAAGGTCAACTCACAAAAGCTTATATTTTGTAATTGTTTTCTTATGCGTTTAGTTTAATAATAAGAGGTTTTTAACATTGTGATTCATTTTCTCTCAGTAACGGTCGTGTGTTTCATTATTTAATAGTGCGAAATAAATTTTTAATTTCGGGTTTTTTATATTTATTGAAGGAAAGTTGTCTCAGTAATATGCGCGTAAAACCGTTAAAAGAATACATAATGATAATATTGTATTTTTCAACTTAGATTCACAATATAATGAATTAAGTTGTTCTTTTAAGTTACAGCAAGCGTGATTGGCTGACTTGACACTCCCAGAATCAAGTTTCTCTAGCTTAAAGAAGAAGATAAAAATAGTTAATATATGATCATAGGCAAACATTCTCCTGTTAAGAGCAAACGCTTAAGTCTCCGGTTAATTCTCCGGTTAAGAGCAAAGGCTTAGTGATCAATTTCTAAAGTAAAGCTCTCAAAATGAAACTTCTGGTAAGGCGGAATGTGCTTGTTCATAGTCTAAGAGAGTTAGCTGCATATTTTGAATTCTTAAACAAAATTGTTCTGTGTATCAGTATAAGGAAACTAATCTCATGTTGTAATTTTTATTACTGCATATAGAATAAGCCCTGCAAACGTAACCTTTAAATATTGCGTTAAGAATCTGAGGGTCATTATTTGAGTGAAGTTTAATTTATATTATTAATGGCTTCCTTTCTGTAAATTTTAAACTCGTATTTTCCTTAGTTGTTATTTATTATGGTTAAATCGAGGAAGTTTAGAGTTCTATTTTCGCTTTCAGTTTTGATCGTATATTGTATCGCATGGGTGTTTAAGATAATTAGGAATTGTTCTTCTTCTTGAGTGTTGGAAAATCTAGCGTGACTATCGTCGTCATATCTTAGATAGGATTTTAGGTCAAGAGGAACATTTACTGCCATTGCAATTTTGAAAGCGTTTTGTTCATGATGTTGTAAAAATGATTCTGCAAGTATGACCATGAATGAAAGACCTTTAGGACCAGAATTCTCAAGTTTATGGATTTTGTTGTTCCACAGGAACAATAACAACGGTGTAAACAAGCTCTATAAGTTGTCTTGTTTCAGATATAATAAGGTTCGTGGAATATTTTATGGAACCATCTTTATTTAATTGATCTATAAAAATTAAAATGGTTTCCTTTAGTGGT
>NC_088934.1:11817500-11840000 GCF_038396675.1 Hydra vulgaris | reverse complement strand
ATATTGCATGTGAAATGCTTTTTACATTTATGTTTAAATATTTTTATATCTATATGTTAAAATTTATTTCCATATCACATGTATTCTCAGGCTTGTGGAGCCGAGCCGGAGCCGTAGAGCCGGGGAGCCGCTGTTTTTCGGTGGAGCCGGAGCCGTAAAAATCGAGTGACTCTCTGCTCTCGTGTTTTTTTTAAAGGAATAGAATGTATGTTTCTTTTTACTGCAGAAAAACTTTATTCATTTATTTCTTAACTAATTTGTTAAATGAAGCATTTATTGAATTTCTATTTTTTTTTTTAATTTTTTAAGCTTGAATCTATCAATCTGTACACAGTTCCGTCCCATTGAGAAATTTTGGGCAATTGACAAATGATATTTGCGTAAGAGTGGCAAAACAAATAGTTCAGCTAAGATTTGATTAGATAGTAGACATTAGTAATAAAATTTTTTGCCAAAGACACTGTGCAGAAGTTGATGTCGTCGATTAGCGTAAATGTTCGTTATTTGAAATAATGAAAATTATTAAAATAAAAAGCACTTTTATAATCTTCAAGTTCTTTAGATTAAAATAAATATTCTAGTTTTTGCATTAGATGTACTACTTTCCTTTTTTTTTTTGAATTTTTTATCGTTTTTAATTTAACGATCGTATGCTTTACCCAAAAGATACGGGACATACAAAAGAGATCTTTTAAACGTCTTTGGAGCGTTTTGCACGTATTTTGAACGTTCAAAATACTTCTTTTTTAGGTACCGTGCCCACTGGATACTCATTGGGCACGGGACCTTGTGAAGACGTAAAAAAGACGTCTTTTAAACGTCTTTTATAACGTTTTGAATACCTTTTGAACGTTTTGGACGTCTTTGAGACGTTCAAAAGACGTCTCTTTTAGAATACGTCACCCTGGGTAAAATTAGAACTAAAATTTGCACTAATAACTTTAGTTTTGTGTAACTAATATATAGAAAAAAGTGTTTATTTACCCAAAACATTTTTTTTTTCAAATATAATATCCGGTAGTAGAGTAGTGATAGTAATACAATAACCATGTAATCATAAGAGTTGGTTAAAAATTAGTTGCTGTAATTGGTATTGTTTTGGATTGGCAAATGTGATAAAAAAATATTCCAAAACTTGCGATTTTTATTCATAAAGTTTGGGAGCCGCAGCCGAGCCGTCAGAAAAAACAGTCGGCTCCACAAGCCTGATTTTACTTACTGTTCAATTTTTTATAAGTACCTAAACATTTTTTATATGTACCTAAACATAAGTGTTCTGCACATGTGGAAGTACAGCAAAATCATTCTACAACATTATAAATAACAATAAATTTTCTTAAATATTTCAATATATATAAATTTTTTTTTTAAATAAACTTTTTAAAGTAATGTAACTATAAAGTCTTATAAGTTTCACGAAAATATTTTTTTAACGTGTACTCAAAAAATTTTTATCTTTATTTCTGCTTTCATGAGCTACTTCAGATAGGAGATTGGAACCGGCCTGTCTCTTGACGCAACTGTTCGAACCTCTCAAAATACGGGGATAATTTTAATGAAATTTAAAATCTTTAGTGAATATAAATTCATTTTGGAATTGCAAGAGCATCAAATTTAGTAAACTGTTACCTTCACATTTAAGGTCAGGGAGCACAAGTTTTAAAGTTCTTTTGCTCCCAGGCTTCAATTGCAGCAATTGTTTTACGAAACATTTTTATTTGGTATAAACATAAATACACCCAAGTTTGAACTTCGTCTAAAAGTTATCTTATTTAAATATCATAATATTCGACAGCAATAGGTTTAAAGATTTTATTATCAAAATGTACAATAAAACGATCTTTTTTTTCTACATAAAATTTGTCAAAAATATGTCAAGTTTGTGATTCACGAAACTGCTGCCTTTGATGTTTTAATATACAGAGCCATTTCTATCCTTGATAAGAGCAGGAAAAGATACCATGGCTTCGTCGTTGAATTACTGAAATCTATCACCAAGAACAAATTAATTTAATTCATTGTTTTCAACAAATGAGCGTTTATTATACTTTAATGAGATATCTTTATTATTTGGATGTTTTATTGTATATGGTGTCTTAAAAATAAATCTTTTTTTTTCTTTTCATAAACATGGTCATCCTCAAGTTTTCATAAACATCATAATCTTCAAATTTTTCATATTTTCATGAAACAACTTTTCATCTTTTGCTAAAAAACTGTTATCGCCACAAGCCCAGAATGTTTTGTCTTGTTTTGTACTGTATTTAAATGGCTGATTCAAATTAATTTATCTATTCACTGTCATTATCATAAAACTATAATTATAAATCTAAAATTTCAAGAATATCTCAATGAGTACCATCTTACGCAGCTGGTTTCATTTCCAACATTACGTCAGCATAGGGACATCCCTTTTAGTAGCATGCTTGAATTAATAATCTTAGACAAACCATATTGCTCCATAGATATTGCTAGAGTAGATCATTTAGGCGATACAAAAGGAGGTCAAGTAGATTGCATGATACACGGGCTCTTTGCTTTGACGTGGCACAACGCAACAACTACTCCGATGAAACTCCGATGAAACTCCGATGAAAAAACGATTTATCTGGAGCAAAGCTGATTACAAATCCTTATCAACCTGCATATCATCTATAGATTGGATAAAAACATTCAATGGAAGCTCTGTGCATGAAAATTACCAGATTCTAGTTAAAAATACAACGAAGTAGTCAGTAAATTCATCCCAACAACAACTTTACCGTTCTATAAAAATCAACCGTTACGGGTTACACCAAAAGTACTTAAAACTATCCGAAAAAAAGAGATGCTCTGGGGTAAATATATATTGCAGTTGGTCGCGAAACACATGAGACACTTTGAGTAAAACTTAAACTTGCTTGCAAAGTAGTAAAGAAGACCATAAGTAAGGTGTTAACCGATCACGAGGAGAAGCTCGTCAAAGATTCAAGATCTTACCCCAAAAATGTGCATGCTTATGTCAGAAGTAAACAAGAATTCAAAGATTATCTTCGTTCAATTGAAGAGGACAATGGCACTATTACAACAGATATAAACATAATTTGCTCCAACCTCAATAACTATTTTCAATTTACATTTGAAAACAAACCTGATGGCAGTATGCCATCAGGTTTTGGAATATTTTTTTTTACGCAAGTTTTGGAATATTTTTATCACATTTGCCAACCCAAAACAATACCAATTACAGCAATTAAAGTAATGGAAAGAATTATTCATAAAAATATTATGGTGCATTGCGTGGAAAACAATCTAATCTCCAAGCATCAACACGGTTTTCTTCGTAAAAAAAGATGTCTGACTAACCTTCTCAAAGAATGCAGTATACTTACCGAGACTATGCACCAAGGTTACAAAGCTGATAATATCTACGCCAATTTCGCAAAGGCATTCAATAAAGTCAATATAAAAATAATAACAATAATAAAACAGTGTGAGAGTGTTCAACGTCTCCTACATAAACTTAAAACCCGCACCAACGTCTCCTACATAAACTGAAAGCATACGGCATTCATAACAAGCTGCTACATTGGATCGAAATGTGGCTGTTAGATCGTAAGCAAAGTGTTGCCCTCCGAGATCATGTTTCTGAGTGGAAGAACGTCACAAGTGGAGTTCCTCAAGGTTTTGTCTTAGGGCCACTACTTTTCATTTTGTTTATAAACGATCTTCGTGATAGTATCGTTCACAAGATATTACTATACGCTTATGACAGAAAAATTAATGGGATCATAAAGTCGGCTTCGGACATCACAACACTTCAAGCAGACATTGATAACGCGGTTACATAGTCAAACGCTTGGCTCATGCACTTTAACATAAATAAAAGTAAAGTGATGCATGCAGGTTGTCCTAAGAAACGTTTATCACATGAGTACTCCATGGAAATCACCGATGGCATGCGCCACACAATTGCAACTACAACTATTGAATGTGAACTTGGAATTCTTATCTCAAACAACCTGAAAGTCAGACCGCAAGTTGATAAAGCAGCATCCACAGCCAATTACATGTTAGGAAGGCTCAAAAATGCTTTCCACAATAGAAACTTAATTTTGTGGCGCACACTCTATATAAAGTTTATCCGGCCACATCTAGAATTCGCTCTTCAAACCTGTTCCCCGTATCAAGAAACAGACATTAAGTTACTTGAGGATGCTCAAGACCATTTTGATAAAATAAAGCGTCTGCAGATACCCAAACTTACCCCCCTCAAAGAACGTCGTTTACATGGAGGTATAATTCAACATCACAAAGTTCATTTTTTAGTCCCACAGCATCAACTAATTGGGCGTGAGGTGTACTACCTGTGCGGCCATGACAAGCAGCTCAACCGTAAGAGGACCGTAAGTTGCGGTCCATCGGAACACTCTCACACTGTAAACGCTCGAAATCGAAATCTGATCTTTAATTGAATACAATTAAAGATCAGATTTCGATGTGATAAACTGTTAAGCCAGCATAGAGACTCCTGTAAATATATACATTTATATTTAAATTAAAATATATACATACATACTTTTTTTTTTATTGTTACGGCATTATTGCGGTTAACATGTATTAATTTCGTTACTGAATATATCACACTCAAACTCAAACTCATATATATATATATGAGTTTAAGTTTGAGTTTGATATATATATATATATGAGTTTGAGTGTGTGTTTGTGTGTGTATGTTACCTGCGATGGTGGATGTCAAAATGTCAAAACAAGTTCAGCCTCAAATGACAAAAGCTTACTGACTATAGAACTTGGGAAAGAAACAAGTGCTAAACGTCAGCTACTTGTTGCTGTTGCTGAAAATGTTTCAGAAACTTATGAAAATGTCAAAAAAATTTTATGTTTATTTGGGAAAATTGATATGCCCTTCTTTATTATATGTGACATGAAGTTTGCCAATATCATCTGTGGCATTCAGTCTCACTCAAGCAAACACCCATGCTGTTAGAGTGATGTTATATCTAGTGACCTCAAAGAATAGGAAACTTCAAGAAACTTCAGATCCATTTGGATGAAATACAAATCATTCATTGAAAAAGAGAATGGAAAAATGTGCGCAAAGGATTTTAATGATGTTGTTCATAACCCATTGTTTGACCAAGAAGATGTCAAACAAGTTATTGAGTTTATTCCCCATATGTGACTTCTCCTTGGAATTGTAAATCATCTTTACAAATCAATGCTAAAGATATTGCCTAAAGACAAAGATTGGCCATTACTTCTAAAATTGAAATTACAACCTTATCATGGTGGAGAGTTTGTTGGGAATGATTGTCATAAGCTTTTGAAGAATTTGGATGTTTTGCAAAAAATTGTTGAAAGAAAAAAGGCAGACCATATGCTTGGTTTTGTGAAAACATTCCAACATTTTAGGAGTGTTTTTAGCTCCTGTTGTGGAAAGACATTAAATACTGCAAATGTTCAACTTATCAAAGACTTTAAGAACTCATATCTTCAATTCCCAGTTTCAGTTACTCCAAAAGCCCATGCAGTGTTTTACCATGATCTTGAATTTATTGCTCTAAAGGGTACAGCATTGAGCATTTTTAGTAAGCAATCAACAGAAGCCTTGCATTCAATCTTCAGTGCTCAATGGGCTTGATGAAAAAGAAACCTTGATCACCCTGGTTATGGAGGCCAGTTACTGAAATGTGTTATTGACTATAACAGCAATCATCTTTGAATTCAGTTTTTTAAATAATTCATTTTTTTTAAACAGTTAAACAGTGATTTCTAGAATTTCATTCTAGAAATACTTGATATAACATTTGTTGATAAGAAATATTCTTGTCTGAAGTTTTTGTTTATATTATAAACAATATCAATATATTTATAGTTACATAAAATATCATAAGTTTACTAAAAATTATTCACAAGCATATATCTTATTTTACAATTACTGAATAAAAAAATCTCAACAGCAATTTGAAGAAGAAGTAATAAATCATAACACCACCATAAAGTAATTTTTTTTAAAGGAAATCATTTCATGTCTATATGTGTGTGTTTTTTCAATGGGAGATTAAGGTTAAATGGGATTTTCTTTTGTTTGATATCTTGTTAAAACCCATTTCAGTAAAGATATATTTCTTATTTTAATTGAAAAAAGTTGTTTTTATTGTGTGTATTTCCAATACTTGGTCAATTATTTAAAAAAACAACAACAAAGCAAACCTGTGGGTTTGACAACTAAAATATAAAAAGGTTTTCATGTTTTTTAAATTTAGAACAATAAGAAAAAGTGCCTTTAACTATGTGTTTTCTACCACATATTTAAATACAAACTTGGACAAAAAAAGGACTATTTTTGTTGACAAAGTACACATAAATGTGAAGTCTAACAACCATAGAATCCCATATCAACTAGTCACATGATATTGTTACTAAATTAGTTATTTGATGTAACTTTGAATCTTTAAAAAACATAAAAACCACAAAAAGCTGCTATGTTTTGGTCGTTTTTCAAAGGCGAGATTCCTACTTTAAGAGCTATATTTTTGCACAGATAAAAGATATCTTGCTTCTAATTTTTTTGCCTGAAAGATACATACCAAGGCTTCATTCTATTAAATTTTGAAACTTCCATAGTCGATAATAAGGTTAGAATAAAAACGTAAAGCATCCGTTGTCTCTTTTAAAAGAGGCTTTTAGTGCCATAACCTATACTTAAGGTCCCTGTACACAAACCATAAGTGTTAAAGAGCTGATTTTTTGTCAGGTTACAGCCAACACATATATGTAAAGAGTTTTTGATAGTTTTTAAAAACTCCATAACCCAAATATGAAAACAAAAACAAAATAGATTTAAAAAGGGGCTCCAGGTGCGATTAGTAGCGCAAAGTGCTATAAAACTTTAAATATGTTTTTCTCCTTTGGCTATAGAGATTAGATTTTAATTTTTACATCTGGTGATACCTGAGACCTTGCAGATTAATGCCCCATCGGTTATTTTTTGGTCCTCAAAATTGAAGTTGGGACCATTTTGGATTGGTGTGCGTTAATTATGACTTCCTAATTTTGGATATAAGTTGTTTATTGGAGGGTATCTCCAATTTAATTTATGAATGTCATTTTTAATTTTATAACATTCTAATTGAATGATCTCAATCCAAATTCATTGAATCGCTTCTCATATTTCATACCTTTTAAACATCTTATTCTTGTTCCTCTTCGTTGTACTTGTTCTATTTTATTGATGTCTTTTTTATAGTAAATAGATTCCAAATTGGTGAAGCAAATTCCAAGTGGTGTCGAACTAACGAACAATACAGCAGTTTCATTAGGTCTTTGTCTAAGTTTATAAAACAATGTTTTATTTGACCAAGTATTCTGTTTGCTTATCCTGCGATCATATCTATATGATTTTTCCATTTTATATCATTAGATATTAGGACCCCTAAATTTTGTTCCAAAGATGTTTTTATCATAGTGTAATGCTTTTCATTGCTCATTGATTAACTCATATTATAATTATAGCGAGGGTTTTCCCTATATGCATAATTTTGCATTTTTTGTTCTTAAAATGTAATAACCATTTTTTACTCTATATACTTAGGTTCAATAAATCCTCTTGCATTGCATAGTTATTGTTGATATTTGTAATCACCGAAATAATCGTCGGCATACAACTTACAGCAATTTTTTATTTCATGTGATATATCATCAATATAAATAAAAAATATTAGCGGACCTATTACTGAACCCTGTGGCACTCCACTAGTTACCTCCTTCCATTGTGATCTATAAGTACCAAGGACAACTCTTTAAATTCTATTAGTCATATACACTTTAAACCGGTTTACTAATTTCAGAAAATGCTTTTAATTTTATTAACAATTTTTTTTGTGCAACTGTATCATCAACTGCTTTGGAGTCCAAATAAACTATATCAATTAAAAAACCACATTCCAGAGACTGTGTAATTAATTCTAAAGACTCTAGTAAATTTGTGCAACAGTTTTTACTACGGACAAATCCGTGCTGCAAATCAGATATTAATTTATCTTCAACAAGATGTTCCATCTAAGCGTCTCTTATTATACTCTCCATTACTTTGCATACGACAGACGTTAATGAAACAGGACGGTAGTTTGTTGCTTTCGATTTGTCTCCTTTTTTAAATATTGGGATAATATTTGTACACTGCCATTATCTCGGAATTATGCCACTTGAGTAGGATCGATTAAAAATAATTGACAATGGAGTTGAAATACTATTAGCACATTCCATTAAAACTCTCGGGTGCACATTCCATTAAAACTCTCGGGTGCACATTCCATTAAAACTCTCGGGTGCACATTCCATTAAAACTCTCGGGTGCACATTCCATTAAAACTCTCGGGTGCACATTCCATTAAAACTCTCGGGTGCACATACCATTAAAACTCTTGGGTGCACATTCCATTAAAACTCTCGGGTGCACTTTGCTCTTTTTACTTTTGTTCCTCTCCAGTAGATTTATTAACGTTCAATTTACTTAACCTTTTAATTACGGTGTCAATATTTAAATCTGGATTTGTAATTGCTTTAGGTAATACTTTATTAAACGTTGGTACATTATCGTTTTCCTTTTAAAAACTGAATGAAAAAAATTATTCAGTACTTCAGGAATATCTGATTCAATTATGAATATTGTTCCACCTTTCATTTCCAGAGCATTTATTTTCTGACTGATTTTAGTTTTACTGTTTATATATTGGTATATCAATTTAGGATTTTCTTTGGCTTTATGAACAATTTCATACTCATACTCTCCGATTGTTGATTTTACAGTTTTTTTTGTGACTTTATTGATTTTTTTGTATTTCCTTAACAAATTTTGGTCTTTAAATTTAGAATTCGTGCACTTGATCCACAGTTTTATTTTCAACTTTATCAATGGTGCTAATTTTTTATTAAGCCAAGGTGCTCTTTTGATTTTATTCATATTTGATTGCGGGATATATAGAGTGCATGCCATATCATAAATTTGTAACCATTTATTATGACACTCGTCTGCGTTTAGGTTTTCAAAGAACTTATCCCAGTTGATTTTAATCAAAGTAATTGTTCATATTACTGTAGTTCCCTTTATGATACATATATTTTTTAGCGTATGATTGACTTACAATTTTATTTCTTGGAGTAAAATTATAGCAAAAAGTAAGAATATGATGTCCATTAGGTCCGTGTTGAAGTGACGGGTGGTGTACTAAATTAAAAATTCATGAATTTCTTTCTGCTATTACCAAATCCAAAATATTGTTTTTTTATAATTTTCAAAATGAAATGTTGGTTTTATTACCCTTTGGAACATAGAATTTATCTAAGCCATCTATAAATAACTGCGCTATTTCGTTTTTTCCAGTTACTTTGCCTACAGAATCGCTCCAATCAATTTGAGGGAAATTAAAATCCCCACATAAGAGAATACCACTTGCTTTTTTATTCAATACCATCTTGTCGGCTGCTTCAATTGATCTTATTACATTTATGCAGTTGTATATGTCACTATCTCCAGTACGATATATACATCCGCATGTAAGTCTTTCTCTAACAGTGTTTAAAGAACACCAAATCGTTTAATTAGGTTACTTTGATGTTCAGTATTAGAAATTTTAAAAGAGTTAAAAGTTTTAGCAATATATACATACTGCACCACCTTTTTCAAAGGCTCTATCATTTCTATACAAGCAATACCCAGGAATATTAGTTACCGAACTATCTGTCCACCATGTCTCGCATAACTATATGCGATGAATTTCTCTCAACCTCAATTAACAACTCATTATATTTATTATGTAACGACGTAGCGTTTGTATACTAGCATTTTAAATAATTTCATGTTATCTTGTTTTTTTATAAGTTTTGATTTGATCGGCAATTTTTTTGTGATTTAATTTGCATGAAGATGTTTGAATTGGTTCCTTGGCTTAAAAAATTATATGATGGCTTGTTTGAACAGTTTTGGGCTGATGTAGAGGGTTTTATAGTATCCTTGATATTATTGTGTATTGATTGATTTTGAGCGTGCAATTTGGGCTTTTCGTTATTCAACAAAAGGGTGTATTGAACGGCCGTTGATTTCAAGGATCTTAGATACATCAATGCAGCAGACCCAGTCACTCCAGATGACGAATCAAAATGGGTTATCAAGATTAACATGTTTTTCATGATCGCTGTTTGCTATTTTTCTTTCAATGTTAAGCTTGTTAAACTCAGCCTGTTCCACAATTGTTCAATTAGGTCTGATAAAAACATTCTTATGTTCAGTTTTGGAAAGATTGGATACTACTGCTAATGCTGTAGATCTCTACACTTTTAAATTCCACAATAATTGAGTTTTGGATGTTTCTGGCATTAGAGCCGTTTGTTATATTGGTGGTTGAACTGAACTTAGGCTTTATTCTACGAGCCGATACAATTTTAACGTTAATTTTTAAACATGTTATTATTTCTTTAACTTTTTCAGTAGTTATAGATTTGTCTGCAACCTGGTCTGAGGTATCTGAAGGGAACATGCCCTTATTCATCCAAGATTATTATTGATTAATTATTGATCTTGATAGGAGGGCTAGCACTCTTATCAGTGGATTGCCTCCTGGTTGTGAAATATTAAATTATTAGTTTACCTTATTACACAGGGACTAAAAAGTTTCAGTATGTATATTTTTCCGTATATATATATATATATATATATATATATATATATATATATATATATATATATATATAATATATATATATATATATATATATGTATATATATACATGTATATATACATATATATGTATACATATACATATATATACATATATATGTATACCAGAAGTATGTTGATTAAATGTTGTAAAAGTAAAATAAATTAAATTTAAAAAGTATATAAAAAGTGTAATTTTAGGCTTAAAAGAACATCAATGCAACTAATGCACTTGGAAGTTTATAAAAACAAAACAAAAAAATAGTGCTATATATATTTAATTCAGTTGATATAATGCTTAGCCACAACTTATTTGGTAAAAACAGCGTTTTTATTAAAAACGCTGTTTTTACCAAAACTAAATAATGTTTTTACACGTCCAATCGTTACATTAGTAGATTGTGTAAATTGAAAAAGCTACCTTCTAAATTAAGATACATGTTTACTTCTAAGATAAACAAAACCAATAAACTAGTTTAAATCTTTTATTTTCACAATATTGGAAGTAAACTTTTTTAGTTTTATTTGAAATTCATAAAAAAAAAGCAAAGTTTTTTTTATGAACTTCAAATAAAACTAAAAACTGCCATCAAAAACAAGTATCTTGAAAACCAAATGAAAAATAGTTAAAAGTTAGTTATTCTTAACCCAAGAAATTTTTAAGTTTTTTAGACCCTATAAACATTTCTTGGGTTTAGAAAACACAAGAACGTTTTAAACATCTCACACTTTTTTTTAAAGTAGACCTTTATCGTTTAAATATTATACATTTTTGATTTATAGTTTAGGCTTTGCTGAAACTAATCTTACCCGCTAATCATATTACCCTCCTTTACCCTCTCTATTTCATTTCTTTTTCAAACTTTTCATAAATTTTCAGGTTAGCTAATCTGATTTTACTTGGATAACATTTAAAAATCAATATACAAATTTCTGGTTTTTTTATTAACTAAGCTTACATATTTATTATCATATTTTCCCTTAAGGAAATAATAAAAAATGCGGTTGTTCTTCATATTAAAACAGGGCTTCAACTATCATTAAATATTTGATTTTTTTTTAACATTATTTATCATAAATACTTAAGTTTATATTTATATGTTTTATCCACTTTTATACTTAAATAATCCACTTTTTTTTCCAAGTTAAAACCAGGATGAATCATAAGTTCAAAACATCGCAAGTGAGAGGAGGAGAAGCATTTCGATTTAAATACATCATGTTTGGGCTGACTTCAAACACATCATGTTTGGGCTGACTTCAAATACATCATGTTTGGGCTGACTTCAAATACATCATGTTTGGGCTGACTTTAAATACATCATGTTTGGGCTGACTTTAAATACATCATGTTTGGGCTGAATTTATAGGGAAATACAGCTAAAACGTTTTCAGAACTTTCTTATATAGATCATTTTATCAAAGATGGAGAAATCTGAGCAAATATTTTCTTAGTTGATCAAAGCTTCAAGTTAAGCAATTTTGTTTTTAAAAATGTGGTAAATTGCATCTTTTGTAAGTTTTTTTACATTTTAAATTTTTATGTTGATCTTCTATATTTCATTACAACATTTTCAAAAATTGGTATATCTATGAGACTGGTAAAAGTTTACATGTTTAAAAGTTTGCACAACAATTTTTTCTCAAAAAAATCATCTTTTGCAATACCTAAATATACTATTTTTCGTAAATCTCCTAATAGGCAACAAGATACATTTTAAGAAATTTGAAAAAATTTGGAATTGGAAGTTTTGCCTCGCTTTCCATATAGCTCAGACTATGCTCCGTCTAACTACCATTTGTTTAGATTGATGCAAAACACACTCACTGGAATAGGCTTCACTTAAAACACACTCACTGGAATAGACTTCACTTAAGAACTGGGTATTCAAAGTTAAATTTTTCTTTTTTGGCATCAAAAAAGAAAAATTTCTTTTGGTAGGTAATCCGCGAATTACGAGAAAGATGGGAAAATTTGTAGCTCCAGATTAGCAACACTTTGAATAAAATATCAACTCATTTTGTAATTAAAATACAGCCATATTTAATCAAAAAACAAACAGAAACTTATTAATTAAATTAAGGTAATATTAATTAAACATAAGTAAGATATAATTAAGTGACTAATTAAACTTTGTTCAGCTAACTAACCAAATTAATACACAGCTGCATTTATTCTCCCATATTCTTTCTCGTATAGTTTGGTGACAATGATTCACAACACGAATTATTGTCAACCAAATTATTTTTGTGTATACAATATACTCAATATATCAGTAATCAAAATGATGACGAGTAAATGATCAAAACGTAAATCTTGGGATTCTAAAACTAATAAAATATTTCAAAATGCGTTACAAATAACAGATATTTTTGAGTTTGTTTTTGTTGATGCTACTTCAGTCCAACCTGAGAATTGATCGGCGTATAATATATAGTTACGACCTGCCATTTAAAATATGTCTAACATTTTTGAAATATGAAAAATAAACTTTTTGAAAAGAATATTCAGGTAGCATTAGTTCTGCGAGCAGCTCTTTATGATTTGAGGGTGAAATCTTAGTACATCTACGACATTGAGCTCTGTAGTTTTGTATTTGAGCACTTATTCCTGGCCAAAAAAATCTTCCTTTTGCGTTTTCTCTAATTGCTGCTACGCCTTGGTATCCTTCATGCAAACTACTAAGCAAAACTTATATTAGTCCGTCCGGTTTTAAGACTTTGCTATCTAAAAATACGAGACTATCTATGGCGTATAAGTCATAGTGTTTAGGCCAAAATTCTCGAAGACGTGTTGGTATACTTTGCTTATTTTCTGGAAATTCCTTTGTATGAGTTGTGGTAGATCTTGATATGTAGGATTGATTGATGAATCTGTAATAATTCCATCCATTTAAGGCCATTAAAATCATTAAACATAGAATAAATTGTTCCTAACATGTCACTTTCAATGTCACATCATTTGTTTAAGGTGTTATTGTTATCGCTATTGGTTTGTAACATAGCATCAGGTGCGAGATTATTTTTTCCGGGAATCGAAATAACTTTGAAATTATACATTAGTATTTTTCGGAGATTTTAATGATTTGAGGGTTCTTTATCTCATCCAAGTTTTGATCGTTGAACATTTTTACCAATGGTTTGTGATTAACTGCAACAATCGGACATCCCATGACAAACATTTTACAACTTTCTAAACCATATAATATACTAAAGATACGCCTTCAATGGGAGCGTATCGACTTTCAGCATTTATAAACCGGGAGCCAGCATAAACAATTTTCCAATGAGATGGACCGCATAGTGGGCTATCAATGTCAAGGTATTCAAAATGCTTTTGTATAGTATAAAACAGATGCCTGCTTTGCTCTAATCAGTAAACATGTTTGGCGATTAATATCGAATGCTTTGAACACCTTTTATTAACTCAATTATTTTAGGCTTGAAAAAGATTTTAAAGAGTAAGGTCCTAATAAAATTTGTCATTTTCATTTTAATTAGGCAAGAACTTTTTTTTTTTGCGAACGCACGTGTTTTTATCAATCTTATTAAAAAATTAAAATATGGATTTAACGTTAAAAAACATCGAAAAGTTAATAACAACAAAGCTTGAAGAACAAAAAACTTTTATACCGTCAAAAACAAGCAAATTATTAAAAGAACAAGAACAAAACTTTATATTATTAATATGTGGAAACTTAAAAATTCTCGCAGAACGACTCGACAAACTTGAATATGAAGCAAAAGAAAGCAATTCAAAAGATGCCATCATTGAAAGAGAAATTTACGAAATTAAAGAGAGCTTGAACTTTCAAGAAGAAAATATAAATAAAAAAATGGAAAAAATACAATAATTTGGGGTATGGTATAAAATATCTAGTAAAAAAACAGTGAACTTAGAGAACCGCTCACGCAGAAACAATTTGAGGGTCGATGGTGTAAAGGAAAAAGAAGGTGAAAGCTGGGATGGTTGTAGAAACTCGGTGAAAGAAATAATTAAAAACAAACTTAACATAACTGACGAAATTGAAATTGAAAGAGCCCATCGTATTGGAAATGCAAGAAATGATTAGTTACCAAGAACAATAATCTTCATACTGCTGAATTATTTAGGTAAAACTAAAGTTCTTAACAACGCAAAAAAATTAAGAGAGACTGGCCTGTATATAAAGGAAGACTACGCGAAAGAAACAATAGAACATCGAAAGAAACTATGGAAGGAAGTTAAACGACTTCGTAAAGCTGGTAAGTACGCCATTATTAAATTTGATAAAATTTATTGCAGAGATTTTAAAAAATAAACAGCTGTTTTAAGCGAGTGCATTTTCTAACAAGTTTTTATTTTCTAAAAAATCATTATGGCTTATGAAGCAATAGACTTTGAAACGGTGCGTGTGAATATCTTTGAACTTGCTAATAAATCTTTACCGAATGATCATTACTTTTTAAACATTAGCTTTTTAAACGAAAAATACTCCGACTCTGCATATTTTGATATACAAAATTTTAAATTTTAACTAAAAACCACTATTAATAACTTTACGGTAATACACATAAACATCAGAAGTTTACTTATTAATATAGATAAATTAAAAAACTTTCTCCTTGAATGCAAACATACTTTCAGTATGATCTGCCTTACAGAGACTTGGTGCTCTGACGAAGCAGCAGAAACAAGCTCTGAACTCCAAATTCCAAACTATAAAATATTTTCTAAAGAAAGATCAGTTTGCAAAAAAGGAGGAGGAATTGTGAATTATATACGGAATGATCTAAACATTAAGATGAGAAATGATCTTTCAAACTCTGATGGCGATAGTGAGGTCTTCACAATGGAAGTTATTAACACTGCCTCAAAGAACTTTCTAGTTTCTACGTGCAACAGACCACCTGATGGTGATACTTGTAAATTTTCAAATTATATGAAACATATAGTTACAAAAAATAAAGAACAGAAAAAGTTATTAATTATTGGAGATATAAACATAAATATTTTAATCTACAACAAGCATGCTATAACTAAAAATTTCTTTGACGACATGTTTCAACCTAATATCTTCCCCATTATCAACAAACCTACCAGAGTAACTTCCAAATCTATTACTGCTATTGATAATATATTAACAAACTCTTTACAAGATCCTTCTCTAAAATCAGGAATAATAAAAACAGATATTTCAGATCACTTTCCAATATACTTCTCTTAGTCACTAAATTCCACAAAAATTAATAATTCAAAAATCTTATGTTATAAAAGAATTATCAATGAAGCGTCTACTCAAAAATTTAAGGACTTGTTATTGGCATCAAATTGGCAAAAGTTCTACCGAGAATGTGACCAAGGAAACAAACTCTGCGTATATTAACTTTATAAATTTATTTATCCTACAATATAATAAAAGTTTTCCAATTCAAGAAAAAGAAATAAAAACAAAATATTTAAATTGTCAATGGATAACAAAAGAAATAAGAAAATCCTCAAAACAAAAACAAAAACTATACGTAAAATACTTAAAAAATAGAAGCGAAGCGAAACGAAATTTGAAAAAATAAAAAAAAAACACAAAATTTTATATTATTCTAATCAAATACAAAAATTTAATGGTGACTTAAAAAAGACATGAACATTATAAAGGAAATAATTGGTAAAAGTAAATTTAATGTTAACAAAATGCCTTCTAGAGTAATAATTAATGAAAGTAAATCAAACAACAAGAGAGATATTTCCAATGAATTTAACAAATACTTTGCCAACATTGGTGCTGATCTTGCATCAAAAATTCAATGCCCAAATAATACATTTAAAAGTTACTTAACAGACTCACACTGCTCTTTAAATTTCAATGAAATAAATCAAGACGAACTTGAAATAGATATTAAATCACTTAAAATTAAGTCCCCAGGAATTGATGATATCTCTTAAAAAGTAGTGTCAGATGTTTTTGAGGAGATACGTAATCCACTTTACAAAGTATTTAATTCACAAGTTTCAACAGGTATTGTACCAGATAAACTAAAAATCTCAAAAATTATACTAATGTATAAATCAGGAAAAACCAATTTTTTAAACAATTATAGACCAATCTTTATCCTTTCAGTATTCTTAAAACTTCTAAAACGAATAATCTATAATAGTTTAAATGAATATTTAAAAACTAACAAAAATATCAATAAAGGTCAATATGGTTTTCAAAAGCTCAACTGAGCATGCTATTCTTGACCTCTTTCACATTAGGGATCTTTATTAATTTGTCAAAGGCATTTGACTCCGTCAACCATGAGATTTTACTTACAAAAAGGAAAAACTATAGTATGAAAAATCAAGCTTTAAATTGGTTAAAAAACTACCTTAATAACAGACAACAATGTGTTATTATAGATAGAAAAAGCGACTCAAATTTACTAGAAACAAAATGTGGTGTACCTCTAGGTTCCATTCTTGCTCCTCTTTTGTTTCTTATTTATATAAACGATCTTCCAAACGCCTCTAATATCTTTTAAACTATAATGTTTGCCTACAATACCAGGGGTGGATCCAGGATTTTAATTGACTGTAGCAAAAATGCCATAAATATTTTTTTGTCTAAAAAAAAAAAAGAAGGTCCTCGCTTTACATATTTGCCGACAGTACGAAAAGTCCAAGTTTGCCGACTGTTCTATATGACCTACATATTTGCTGGTTTAAAAGAGCTAAATTTGCAGACATAATGAAATAAAATTCATTGATAGGGGGTGTGGGAGGGGGGTGTGTGGGAATCACACACCATTTGCGCTAGCCTTGGATGTACAGCGGCTTATAGTGATACATGAGGTCACCTACGACTGTTTTCTTTTTTCGTCCGTTTAGAGCGGAAGAACGTTACTTGATTTACGGGACGTTAAAACTATCAAGTTTAACTGAATACCTTTTAACGAAATGATAGTTTACTTATCTTTTATAACTTTTAATCATGACTAAAACCCTGACCAAACCCTTATCCATAGTCGATGTATTTAAATTTAGTTCTTGGTATTCCTATTGCCAGTCAATGTATTTATGCCAAATAATACACAAAATATTATCCTATAAATTTATGTTTATATTTAAATCAACAAAATATTTGTGGTTGTTAAAATGTTATGGTCTGCAAAAAAATTAGAGGATGATATTTGTAAATTGAAAACAACAAATTTTATCTAAATTTGTTTAAAACTCAATTTTTTTTATTTAATTAAAATTTGTTTTTTAAAACACATGCTTTATTTAATGGCTTAACTTATGAAATATCTGAAAATTAGAATAGACCCTTTAACGATTTATATAAATTTATAAAAACAATTTATAAATATTTTCATATTTTTAATAATAAACTTCATTACTTCATTACAATAAACTTTTTGTCAAATAGTGAATAAAAGAAACAGGTTTCAAATCAAATAAAAAAGAGTAAATAAACATTTCAATAAAAATATATTGCTTTAAATAAATAAGGAATGCTTTTAAAATCCCAAAATAGCAAACTCCAGGCATATTACAATTAACAACAATACTATCAAACAAATGTCAGCAAATAATAAAAACAATAGTGTCAATGAATAAATGTCAATCTAACAAGACAAACTTAATATGGTCGTTCTTTGTTTAAAACAACATAGTTCTTTGTTTAATTTTGGTGTAGAAAGTTTTCAGTTTTTAGAAATGAATATACGAAAGTATATTGTGATGATAACACTCAATTTCAATTAAGTAATGCATTAAAGCATAAAAGTATTGAATATGGAAGTTTATCTTTAATCAAATTGAAGAAAAGTTATTGAACAGTATTGTCAAAAGGACATTTTAATCCACCTATTTCAAATGATTTTGGATATTGACCAAAGTTTAAAAAAATAAAACATTATACTGGCAAAATTTCATATTTGTTAAGCAAATCATAATTTCAAAATACATGTTAATGTAAACAAGAGATTTCCTTGGTTTCGAAGAACACTTAAAAAAATGTCAAACGATACTTTTCTTAAATTTCTAAATTCTGTTTCAAGTAGTTCTGTATCAAATTTTCCTAACATAATATATTTGTAACAAAAGTGTTTCTCTTAATAGCGTTTTAATCAACTAGATTATTTCTTCACGTGAATAATTTGAAAAATGCCTCGTGACATGTGTTGATGTTTTATACCTATTTTCTGCCTTTTTTCATGCATAATGACGTATCGCAAAAATCTGAAACAAACTTTCTTTGTTTATCATTTACATCTCTAAGGAAGCTTTTTGATCATTATAGAATCTAAAATATATGCCCACACTTTTTAGTTTAAAAGTTTTCCATTATGTGAAAGCAAGTTTAATAAAATCACCAGTTTTGTTAACGCTTAAGATAGAAGTTTTAGAGTGATTAAGAAGAATATTGTAAGTACTATCAGAAAAAAAGGTTTTGCTTTTTGAGCCCATTATTTTGTATGTTTTTGATAACGTGGACAAAAGTCAAACAACGAAAGAATTCTATCTATAGTTAACCATTTTTATCAAATTAAATCACATTTAATTGCCTTTGCTTTGCTATTTTACTTTCTTAATGATTTTAAAGTTATATGAATTTGGTCACATAAAAATTCGGAATTTATATGTTTACAGGTTTTCACAACATTTTCAAAAGAAATTTAGGACCATCAAACATACAACTTGTATTACAAGTTATCATAACATCTAAAATACTTTTCGAAAGAGAATTTTTATCAATGCTTTTCCCAAAACAGCAACTTTCTGATACAATAACATTTTTGTAACATACACCTTGTCACAGAGAATAATAGTAGTATTTCCTAGTTGAAATTTCCAAATTAAAAAAAAGTAGTAGAAGGTTCCTTGCAATTTTAAAATAAACTAAAAATCTATCTGAGACTCGCATTAGTTAAACAATCATCCAAAGTATTTTTTGTTCTCTTTGTCTCTCGGAAATCTATAAATTTTTTAAAACATTTTTAAATCGTTTGACTTCTTCAATGATAAATAACTCGTAGAACGGCAATAAACACATTTCACCATTTTTTATAAACATAAACAAATTTCACCATTTTTATAATAGGCTAAATAAATAAAGAAACCAACAGACGGTGCTATTTAACTTAGACTTTATAATTATAAAACCTCTTCATTTTTGAAGAGGTTTTATAATTATAAAGTCTAACTTAAATAGCTCTAATGTTTGCTACCCACTTTATTAAAAAATGTTTTATTAATGGAGAGTGGATAATTTAACAGAATTTCTGTCTTTGGCACACTATTTTTTTTTTGCTACAGGTTCTTGCTTGATGACTTTTAGTCATTACGTAAGACCTCCTTGTTAATAAAAAGATTGGACCTAAATAGAATCAATATATAAAAAATTATCGGGGGTATGTGTAGAGTTGTTTCAAAATATGACAAATTGACTTTTGCTACAGTTGATGCAGTCGATTTGCCATTTTATTTTACTTCCAGTTCAATTTAAGTTGATACGCTGCGAAATGTTTGACATTCTTTCAAAAATTTACGGACATGTAAGACAAAAGCCGTTAAAAACATGGGTTTTTCAGTTAAGCATTTCATTTTTCCGAATAAAATATTTATAGAAAAAACTAAGTATATACTATTTCGCTCTAATCAACAAATTAAAAAAATACCCCTGAACCTTCCAACAATTAATATAGAAAATATAACCATCAAAAGATATCTGAATACAAAGTTTTTAGGAGTTCTAATTGATGAACACATCTCCTGAAAACCCTACAAAAACTACATAAATACAAAAATGTCAAAGAACATAGGTTTACTTTACAAGGCAAGGCCATTTTTGTCACAAAAAAGTCTAAAACTTATCTACTTTCCATTCATGCATAGCTATCTCATGTATGCCAATATAGCATGGGGCGGTTACCCACAAATCTAAATTACAACAACTTTACTTACTTCAAAAACACGCTTCAAGACTAGTATACAACAAAAATAAATTTACTCATGCTCAACCCTTACTGGAACAAATGAACGCACTAAATAAATTTCAAATAAATATTTTTCAAAATATACTTTTCATGTTTAAATATAAACTAAGTCTGGTTCCAGAACATTTTACAGCACACTTTTTTAAAAACAATATAAATAAATACAATACAAGAGCAACAGGCAACTTTAAGATACCTTTTGAAACAACAAGACTCTCAAAATTCTCAATTACATATCGTGGTCCCTATTTATTTAACAAATTAGTTTTCAGAAAAAAACCCACTGATAAACTTAAACAACGAACACTCTCTGAAAAAAAAGCTAAAAATTACAATAATCAAATTAAACAACTGTAAGGAATTTTTTTAAACTTGAATAAAGAAATAAATAAATGTAACTTAACTTTTAATACAAATCGATAAAAAAATCTATATTAATAATAAGGTTTATATGTAACACATACATATATACCACGTATGCAACTGATTTTTTAAGTATATTACACGTCTAAGAAGGTACTCGTTGACAATACTGACTTAAGTCTTCTGCGAGCTTCCTATACTACAAATGAGTAATTTTTTTTTTATCAATCTTACACAAATTTCGTTTTTATCATATTTATACTCTAACATTATTTTAAAATGTGGTAAATAAAATTATAGTGAAACATCTAAACTCTCCTCCGAAAAATCAGCAGATTTATTTTTATTTATTGTATTTTCTACTTTAATTGGAATAATAAAGAGATATATTGCTCGGATTATTTTTACGTTATTATATTGTTGTAATTGGTATTTATTTTATTGATGTCTCGGAGTTGTACGCAACTATATTTTAATTTGCTTCGTTTATTTCAAACTTTATATTCATGATTTAAATTTGTATATCTTTACCGCCAATCTGTGATTGGTTACTTGTAAATACTTTGTAGTTGTAAAATAAACATGTAAAAAAAAAAAAACGGCCAAACCATGAGGGAATACCGATAATATTTTTTGGTGACGGAAAATTTTGTATAGCATCAAATAACTTTTTGAAAGGTCTGTTTCCTGTCATGGTTAGCTCAAATCTGGCGAACTCAATGTTGTCCAAAGTGAACTAAAATATTTTAGGATTAAATATTCCGTTGTCCGAGTATAATTTAATGTAAGACATAGTATACTAAAATGAAGGTTCGATATCGTTATCCTAAAGTAAAGAATCATCAATGTAACTGACAACTCGTGGGAAATTCTGGGTTTTATCGTCAAAACGTTTGGTGTATCCGTCGTTTGATGCATGGAATCCTTGTGGTGCTCTTAACTATCAAGAGCGTCCCCATTCTTTAATAAAGGTTGTAGTCTTTTTGGCAGTTTGTGAGTGAGGTAAACTGTGATTCCATTCATTCCTAGCGTTAATAATAGTTTTCTTTGTACCTTTTGGGATTTGACGTATAATATTAATTAACAAATTAGTGTGATGTATTTCTCTTAGTGTCGCGTTGTTTAAAAATTGTAAGTTAAAAGTTCTCCAAGGTGAACCGTCTTTCATTGGTACAATCACCATTCTGGAACACCATTCTGTTGGGGTTCTTGTAGTACTAGTTCAATAATATCGAGTGCTACGTCGTCATCGATTTTCTTTTTGACCTCTATTCGCCAATGATGTGGTATTAGTATTGGCTTGTGTACTGCGCTTGGAACAACCCCATCTTTGAATGTTATGTTTAATAGCTTTCCCGTCATTGATTGTAGTAGCTAATGTGTGCATCTATTAAATGCGCTGCTGATATAAAAGTTTTTTATCCAATTTTCAATTGCTGAGTGATTTTCAATTGTA